>NC_064628.1:517419997-517728692 GCF_023864275.1 Schistocerca cancellata | reverse complement strand
ATTCCACCAGCAAATTTTGCAGCTCTTCGGAAAGTATGAAGGATTAACAAACAGGTTAGGTGGAATTGAACTCAAAAAACTGATAATGTGTCAAGAAAACTGCAATTGACCAGATCAAACAATGATCCATATAACTATTACAACTATTTTCACACAGATGGTGCCAAAGAAGTAGTCTTAACTTTGTGATTGACAGCTTGGTATGTTATTATTCTAAAATTATCAAAGTGTTTTGAATCACATAAATTTTCAAAGAGATTTTTTGAGATAAGACAAGTGAGCTAATGCGCAGCTTTGAAATTACGTGAAATCATAAAAAAGAAAACATTTGGATCCCCCCAGGAACCCTATGTATGCAAGAAAAGTTTTGGAGAAATTTGGAATGTGTGAAGCCAAGCATGGTGTTGACACCACTCTAACTCAGTTCGGACTTTCAGGCAGTTGAATCGACTGATATCAAGATACCACAATGGGTTGAAGTTGACCGATTTCGGGCTTTAAACTTAAATATTTCAGAAACAGTGACGTTAATGTATTGTTTCTTCCTTCAGAGCATAGGTGAGAATTTGACCAATTATCTTTTATGTGATAATTGTGGATAGTTCATGACTCTAGGGTGACTTTTTGTTCTGAAACTTTATCAGTAACTGGAAAATGAACCTGGCATAGTAATTAAATTTTAATGCCAATTTCGAGTAATGTGCAAAGTTGAAGGCCAAAAAATAAAAAGGTTCACAAATTTGCTTTATAAAATTCTGAAGAAACACACACAACTGTAAGTAAATTCAAAATCACAGCATTTTCTACCTATTCGTATTTGGGAATTTTTTTACATCTGAAACTTTTATTGTGCCAGTGTCATCAATTACAGGCCACACCAATCGACTTGCTTCTACCAAGGATTGTAACATCTAATTATCCATGGCATTTCCTGAGAAGTTTCCCCACACAGTCTTTCACTCTTTTTCTTGGAGCTGGAATGCAAACGCATGCCTTCGCTACGTATTGAAGATCCATGTGAGAAAACGAAAGTCCCCCAGTTTGCACACTCTAGAAGTCACATCAGTGTAGCCTCCTCTTCTCTAGAAATTGTTTTTTATCGTGACAACCATGAATCCTGTTCATAAACTTGGTAAGCCTTAAATGCCTATTTTTCAGTTTAAAATTTCTATGAGATGCAATTTGAAGACATTCAGGCCATATTTCTTCAATTGAGCCGATTTATATTTGGACACATGTGGCATTTTCACATTGACAGTTACTAAAATCTCAACTGTATGATGCAACAAGCAGAACTTCAAACTATGTAACAAATTCATAAGTTAACCTACAGACACTTGCTCACTGTGCTGTTGCTGCATTCATTAGATCACAGTCTTATCGCATTCACGAATGTTGATTCGTGGAAGAACCACTCAAGAAACAATGGTAAACGTCACACCAATTTTCTCGGGTGGTCAACTTCACCCTGATTCCATAAAGAATGGGCAAAGTTTTGTGTGTCTATAATTAGGTAGGTATAATTAACTTAAATTGTTGCTGTAGTTGTCACTGTGGAGGGCCAATGCACGTCATACACGATACATGATTTGTTTCATGCCAGTTAAATGAATGAAAATTCTAGTTAAAAAAAAAAGTTAACAAAGTCCTGAAAATGATTAGTTTTAGATCAAAGTTTGGAATACTATATGTTTAACAATTGCCATGAATTAAGAATTTTTGCCACCAGAGTCCGGTTATTAAATATTTTTTGATTTTTCGATCAACTTTGCCCCATTTAGTGGTCCCTCATCAGAATGTAATAGGAAATCATCTAGGTCTATCCCAAATCTTCAGACGTGACATACACTCATCAACAAAAGTTTTGCATCACCCAGATATGTTGTGCAGATGTGTTGCTATTGTGACCATTTCTGTACTGATTGGAAGGTCACCTCTGACATCGTAAACATACACAGAATCAGCAAGAGCACAACCCACGTGTTGAATGCCACAATCAAATTAATTGCAGCATTCCACTTGAAAATAAAACACCATTAGGGGTGCATAGATGTTTCTGTGGAACAGTAGAGTGAACATCCATCATGCCATGAAGGACAGTCACGACCAGTGATCACATCTGCATCGTCCTGTTAATGCCCACATGGCTTGTCCACAACAGAAGTTGCTAGATGTGTGTGCAATGGAGTCAATGATGTGGTGCAGACACGCAGTTGGATTCAATTGACAGGTGGTGGTGTGCAGTTACACTGCACTGGCTGTCCATGTTGGACAGGGGCACAGGATGATCAACAATTATGACCTCTGAGTCAAAGGAATCATGGACTGAGTGCTCCAGAACTGAATTTGGCATTCGAAGAGGCTGCAGGATGTTGCATATTGCATCAGACTGCTAAGAGATGAATACATGATGCAAATCTCCATTCTCGACAGCCGTGTTGAAAACCACGTCATGCACCACAACACCATAGACTCTGTTAGAGATGGTCAAGAAATCATTCAGATAGGACTGGATTGGCGTTGGGTGTAGTTTATGGACAAAACATGGAGACAACCCAGTAATATCGAATGCCTACAACAGTCTGTCCTACATGTGCGACAAGGTGGTGGAGGGGTGATGGTCTAGGGTGGCATTCCTGGGGCCGCTGTAAACATCTTGTGGTTTTTGAGGGCAATATCACTGTTCTGCAGAACGGGGATGTGACTGCAACAAATAGTGGGGCCGTAATGCCAATATTTTGCTGGGCAGTTTAATCTTCATTGGTAACATTTTCATGCTCATTATGGTGTTCTGGTGAACATATACCAACTGTTGTCCAGTTATGCAATCACCATCTATTAATTTCCTTATCATCTGACTGACTATTGGGGGGGGGGGGTAGAGATTACCATTTGGAAAGTACCTTGAGGCTGTTTTCAGAGACAACTGCCAAATCTGGTTTGAATGTGCTTCCCAAGTTTTCACTCCCTACTCCCTCATTCCACCTCCCCCCCCCCCCCCCCCTCCCTTCTCCCCCTCTGGTTAGCACCCACATCACAGATTAGGACCAGTCTATTTCAAGGTCCTATAGTTCGCCACCTCAACGACATTTTGGGTCTGTTCCTTTCAGTTCTGCTGGATTTCATGGTGCTTCCGTCATTTACACTGATGGCTCTAAAACCATGGACAAAATGGGATTGCTTTTACATCTTGTGATGGTCAGGAACAAAATTTGTTGCCAGGAACTTTTAGTGTTTTTGTTTCTGATCCGATAGCCGTTGACAGAGCTCTGTTTTATTAAACAAACCTCCCTCGACTGTGTGTTAATTTATAGTTTCTCAGTGAGCAGTCTTCAGGCCACTGATCGATGTTTTCTTTCACTCTGTGATTTCTACTGTTCATGATATTTCTCTTTGCTCTTAGTTGTACTGCTTGCTCATGTCTTTCTCTGGGTCCCAAGTCATGTGGTTATGTCACAATTGAAGTGGCCAACTTTTAAGAGAAGTGATGACTCGTGAACTTTTGCTTAGATAATATCCCAGTTACGTATTTCTTTGTGCAGATGAGACCTCTCCTCTCTCGGACATTGAACATCATCTGATTGACTCCTACACATCCCAATAAACTGCAGTATCAAGGAGACTACTGCTACACGATGTTCCATCTTCTGTTCTCTGTGGGAGGCATCAACCATTTTATGTCAGCTTGGCATCAGTCATACCAGATCAACCCCCAGTTTTATTTGATCTAATGAGCCACTTCCACATTGTGGTTGGAGAGCCTTACAGACCATAGCTCATATACTTGTGGAATGCCCCCTCCTCCTGGGTCTCCATGCTAAGCATGGTCTTCTGGATTCTTTGCCTTTAATAGTGACAGATTACTTGTGTGCAGTTGAACTGGCTTTCTGTTTTCCATGTGAGAGTGGTTTTTATTCTCAGATATAACATTTTAAAATCCCTTTGTGGTGATTGGTGTCTCCTGCTACATGCCATGTTGGGGAAACCATTGACCCATCATCTTTGCCAATTTGCCAGCTGCCTCTGTCATCCTCTTTTTCTGTTTTAATTGCTCTTTTAGATGTAGTTTGCAACTTTTTCTGCTGCACCCTATTTTCTGTTTTGAGGGCTGACTAGTGATTGCTGTTCTTCCCTTCAATGCCTTGATTATAGTGGGTTGGGGGTGAAAGATACTGCTTCAGTCGCATGTGGCACCCCAGGGGACGCTCACTTGACCTCATGAACCTGCTGCTTTGATTCTCTCTCAGCTTGTGAGATGAACACTGTATGCCAGAGTGTTGTCGTGGCGAAGGGTTGGGGTTGGGAGTTGCACATGGATGGACTGGGATGTTGTGGAGGTTGTGTGGGCGATGGAACACCGCTTGAGAAGAGGTGGGAAGGATCGCAGGTAGGATGTTCCTCATTTCAGGGCATGATAGGTAATCAAAGCCCTGGGGGATGTAGTTCAGTTGTTCCAGTCCGGGATCATACTGGATGTCTAAGGGAGCACCCTTTTTTGTGGCTGTCTCCTCGGGGTGGTGGGAGGATTGGGCATGTTTGGGGAAATGGCACGGGTTGATCTGTTTGTGCGATATATCTAGGGTATAGTGCCTGTCTGTGAAGACCTTGGTGAGATGCTCAGCATACTGAGCAAAGGAGTTCCCCTCCCTGCGGGCCCAGGGGTTAGAATAGGCCCGAGGTATTCCTGCCTATTGTAAGAGGTGACTAAAAGGAGTCTCACACCTTTCGGTCTTTATGTGATGGTCTCCTATAGGGTTTGACCTCCATTTTTCAAAATTTTTCCCAAGAGTGAGCCAGTTGGGGAAGGGTATCTTACATGGTGCATCGTGTCCATTGTGCATTGAGATCTATAGCCCACTTTCTCGTCATGGCATTGCAGTCCTGCTCATCCTCCATCTCTTGAGTGAGGACACCTTCCTGGGTGCATTTTCCTCCACCCTCTATGCAGTGTCGTTTTCTGCACTGATGAGGACCATGGAATTCTTTCCACCTCGTATCCAGCACGGTAGCCAGTCCGTTGTGATGGGGCCGTCATGTACCCTGTTGGTTGTAACCCCGAGTACACAGGGATCTCTCTGTTGATACCTGCGCCGTTAGCCCGCCATCCTGGGGCGTCGGGACTCCCAGCAATGGCCATCCTTCCAGGTGGTGAGGGCCCCTGGTCGGAGTGGGTGGCATCAGGACGTATAACGCGCGATGAAGTGTACCACATCATCACTTGCTGGTGATCAAATGCCAGCAGTCTCTAAGTGTTCAAAGTCTCCGTACAATGCAAGGAAGTATGATCCTAAATTGTTCCCCTCCCTGGCCTCACCAAGGAAGGAATGCCAGGCTAAGGGTAGCAGTGAACCTTATTCTCCCTGGTACTCTGTATGTACGAGAGCTGATGGGGACTCCTTTGTCTCGATGAAGCCTCAGTTTTTGTAGAACTGTAGAAAGCTCATAATCTAATAAAGTTAATGACATAGTGCCAAAATGTTTCTAAGTAATTGTTATTGTCTGTTAAATATTGAGATAATTTTTACTAGTACATAAACCTTCATTTATACTAATATCCTTTGTAATACTGGAGCTGATTCGTCCCACATCAGAATGAAAAGCTCACATTGGGGATCCGTGAAATGTGTGTACATAAATAATGCCTTCTGGGCTGTGCCATACAGTGATCAATTCAGAGAACTGGGTCAGTGGTGCCAGAGTGTGAATTTGGCTAACCGAGGATTTCTGAGCTGATAGCTGGTCAGTGCGGCCAGTCGGTAGACTCTGGGCTGTCTTCACTAAAAACCATTAGATGTAATGGCAACATATTGTGGTTTGTGATAATTGAGGATCGCGAGAATGGTACAGAGTTCTGTCCAAAGAATCTCAAACTCAAGACAATCCACATATTACTGGGAAGGGTGGTTGTTGGAGTGAAACAGTATTATGGGACACATGCTGCACACCATTTATGTCAGCCTTGCCCAGATTTTGGTGCTCTTCCTAAGTACATGTGTAAGCCGCTAGTGTACTTGCTTCTAACACACCTTGTGGTATTAGTGGACTTCCAGGGAATATTAACACCTAACAGACCTAAATTAAATTTCATGTATACCCCTTGTAGCAGGATAAACCACACTCGCTCATCCTTTATTCAAACATGGATGAACTTGGATGTCGTAATGGTTGGATGCACTTGGATATCCTAATGGTTTAGGCGACTGCTCACAAGAAGCAGAAAATCCAGGTTAGATTCCCACTCAGTCATGAAATTTCAATTGTCACTTTATATTCAAATGAAATAGCTTGAGATGGACCTTCTCCGGTCAGCCCTCAAAAATAATGTGAAATATTTAGGTACCATTGCATCAAAATCAGATACTTTCCTTCTGAAAGAATAGTCCTCAAAAGGAGCCTTCCAAAGTGGATACTCTGCAGAGCAAACTGGATGTTATTGGTTGCATTTTACTGTCTCATCTAAATTTCCTGTTATTCATACATGCTAGAGATGTTACTGACCATTTTTGTGCAGCTAACACATGGCCATCATCTAATTATAGTTTCTTTGACATTATTCTTCCTAATGAGGTGATGTGGCAATGTTCTAAGGAACTAGACTTGTGATTCAGAAACATCCTGTTTAAAATCTGTTCCATTCCTCAGCAGCTCAAAATGTTGAGCAGTTGCTGTAGTATTACCACACTACATTCTCCAACAATTTCATCACTGATTTGATCTTTGTACTTGTCAGAACTTAAAATGCAAGGACAACAGTGATTGTGATACATTAATACTATGATTATTTCCTAATCTGTTTGGCTTGTTGTGGATATAGCTGCATAGATTTGGACTTCATTTTATAAAATACTACTACTTACAGACACAAAATGTGTTTTTGTCATGGTTGACGTAATCTGGTGTCAATGTAGACAATTTTTATTGAATTCCTAATCATTTTTGAAGTTACTACGGAACAACAGAGGGAACAGCAATGACTGGATACAATATAAACACTGCCTATATATCCGCATGGTAAGTGCAAGAGACTATATTCTGATATTAAAATCAACTTGCCATATGAAGTTCTATTTGTGCCATGCAAATAGTAGCACCAGAAATTAAGCAAGTTCATTTGTTCATTTGTGAAGTTGTGGAGGTGTGTGTAGCTGTTGTTTCTCGTATGCATAAATGTGAGCACTCCTACCTACTTAAGTGATGAACATGTAATTTCATCTGGCCATTCTCCTTCAGTGTACCAATGAGTGGTGAAATGCTTATATCCGTTGTGATCTATCAGGTTTTTTTCTGCATGCTTGATTAATAATATGCTTCTGGGTGTTCGGCCAAGTTGTTTTTCCATTTTGTGTACAATATTTGGACAGTTGACCAGACGATTTTGAGTCGAGTGTTGCAATGGCACAACTCACAGCTTCTGAAGATGATGGCTGGACTTCTTGTTTAAATATCATGCATAAAATGGAAACAGCAACTCTGCTGAAGAATTGGAAGTAAGCCATTGATTATATCCATTGCAGCGAAATTCTCCTAGCTTCTCTCTCTCTCTCTCTCTCTCTCTCTCTCTCTCTCTCTCTCTCTCTCTGTCTCTCTCTCTTCAAACCATCTGACTTTCAACGCACTATGCTGCATCCGTCACGTGTGTGCTATTTGCAGATGTAAGCAATAGCATTCCACAGCTAAAAATTCTCTATTCCTACCCTCCAAATAAAATTAAAATTACACAGTTTTTGTACACGGATAATGGTTTTTTTTTTTTCATGTTATACCAAAATGTATTAATACTCTCATCAAATAAAACAAACAATTAAGCTTTGTTTCAGTTGGATTTTATTACATCTTTGTGTATTGGTTTTGAACTTTGATAGATACATTACCTCATATTGAACAAGATGATGCCACATGGAACTAGAATCTGATATTCAATTTTTACAGCTTTGCTTTCTTGCTAAAAGAATGTGTTCTATAATGTCTAATGTGAAAATATTGGGAATCTGTTTCAGGTATGTGCATCCCAAATACTAACAAAGAAGAAAAAAGTGCTCTACTTAAGATGTTCTGCCTTTTGTCCATCGTAATAAGCCAGCTGTAAACATAACAAGGTACTGTCAGATGAAATAGTACAATATTTGTAATTATATATTTTAGAATGTTTGTCCGCTAAGTAGTCAAGTTGCCAGTGTGAATGACACTCGTGCAAAGGACCCATGTCCAATTCCCAATATTTCGAGGGATTTTTCCTTCCTGGAAGGATCTGAAAGGGGCCTACACTGCCTCGTGATCTCAGCTGAACAGCTAGTTGAATGAGAAATAGGGACTCCAAGATATGGATATCGACAGTGACCAGAAGTGTGGTGTGCTGACTTCGTGCCTCTCCATACGGCATCTGCATGATGCCATATGGCAAAGCATAACACACAACTGGTTGTCATTATCTGATCCTTAGGGCCTGATTATGGAGTTTAGTTCTAGTTTTAAGAACATGTTTCCTTTTTCTACATTCAGTATTTTGCTACCCATCTCCATAGCCAAAATTACCAACGCACACACCTGTGTATTGGCACTGGGCATGGAGATAGCAGAAATTTCTGTTGCTAATATGTGGACGTCAAGAAGAGACGAGGTGGTGGCATACAGTTCCTGATCAAAAGACTTTGCACCAATGTCCTGGGTTACATTGCATACATCTCTGTAATGCCTCGTGAAGTTAGGGCATGTGACTCTGTCAATGATGGTCAGCCCATTGGAAGGACCAGGAGACACTAAACTACAACCACCCCTTGCTGCTATTAAAGATGAGTAGGCTATGTTCTGACATTGCATTTCACCCAGTTCCTTTCACCCAATTCCTTCCAATTGTATAACAACACAACATTACGCTGGAGAAGCATTCATCACATTCGTGAATGATGCAGATGCACACCTAACCTATGTAAAAGATTGGGGAAAGCAACAGCAACTCGCTTTTGCTAAGACCTTGCGCAGGACTACAGTGCGGGAGTGTGGCATCTGCATAATGTGTATTCCCTGAGTATGGGGCTGGCTTTAACTTATTATTATGATTTTGTTATACAATTAAAATTGTCACACTAACTGTTGTGTGGGTTACCCATTCAGTTCAAGGATTGTATAATAAGTAAATAAATAAATAATAAAAAGAAAAAAATTGATTGAAGGTTTTGCACTCTTAATGGGCAAATGTCACTTCTAATTTTGAGAAATTGCACCAGAAAGTTGTAGAACATTGTTTTTGCAGCTTTTGATTGACCAAGCCATTTGAAATTGTCTTAATTTAGTAATGGCATTGGCTATTTATGGATGGGTGTAGCAAGAATGTATAAATACGAGGGCTATCCACAAAGTACATCACGTTTACGTTTGTGTCCGTTAGGGGCGGGGCTAGCGCGGCCATCTTGGTGTCATGGCATTCCGCTGCTCAGTCAGCATCCTGCCGTGCTAGTGCGAGGTTCGTGCTGTACTCCGTTGAGTTACTGTGACAGTATGAAATGTCAGCGTTAATTGAAAATGCCGCGAAGTGTGAAGTGCGTGCTGTAATAAGGTTTTTGACTGCAAAAAACTGTACACGATTAGAAATCTATCGGCAGCTTTGTGAAGTGTATGGGGACAACATAATCACTGAAGGTGGAGTGCGTCAATGGGTCATAAAATTTAAAAATGACCGAACTGACGTTCACGACGAAGAGCGAAGTGGAAGACCCAGCATAGTGAGTGCCGAACTTGTCGAAAAAGTCGATGCCGCGGTCCGTGAAAACCGTAATTTCACGATAACGGAACTCTCTATGAGTTTTCCACAAATTTCACGGAGTTTTATGCACGAAATCATTACCGAAAAGCTTGGCTACCACAAGTTTTGTGCAAGATGGATACCAAAAATCTTGACAGAGATTCACAAAAATCAGCGATGGCTGCAGTGTTCACGTTTTTGGACGCTTACGAGAAAGATGGCGACTCATTACTCGATCGCATCGTTACTGGTGACGAAACATGGGTTAAGCATGTGAACTGCAAGACAAAATTGCAGTCAATGCAGTGGGGGCACACAAATTGCCCCCAAAAACCCAAGAAATGCATGCAGACAATGTCGGCAAGGAAGGTGATTGCGACTGTCTTTTGGGACAGAAAAGGTGTAACTTTTGTGGATTTCCTGGAAAGAGGCACTACAATGAACTCTATAAGGTATTGCCAAACTCTGCACAACCTCAGAAGAGCAATACAAAACAACTGCCGGGGAAAGTTGGGTTCAAAGATCTTGCTGATTCACGACAACGCCCGGGCCCACACGGCAAATGCCACTCGTTAAGTTCTCGAATCTTTTAAGTGGGAGTTGTTTCCTCATCCTCCGTACAGTCCCGACCTGGCACCGAGCGACTTCCACTTATTCCCAGCAATGAAGAAGTGGTTGGCTATGCAGTGTTTTGATGATGACGCACAGCTTCAGGAAGAGGTAACCACGTGGTTAAAGGCGCAGGCAGCTGAATTTTACGACGAAGGAATTTCCAAGCTCGTCCATCGCTACGATAAGTGCCTTAATTTAAATGGCAACTATGTAGAAAAGTAGTATTTAAGTGTGGCTTTCATCTGTATATAATAAAAAAAATTTCCAATATGTTATTTATTTTTAATTCCAAAACGTAATGTACTTTGTGGATAGCCCTCGTATGTAGATTGTAACCAAGTTGAGATAGTAGATACGATGGAGATGCGAGAACTTAACTTGAAGCACTCATGTAGAATCACATGTTCTGGCAGACACCACATTTACTTTGGCAAGAGCAGGTCAGTTATGACAACTCTGAGATTCTGGTCAGTGGTAACTGAAGCTAAAAGAGCTTGTAAATCAGTGCAACCTCCGGGATTTTTTACGTCTGCACTGACCCTTACAGAGCCACTCATTATAAAAGTGATGCCTCCACACAAAGCCAGACCTCAGAATCAAGTACAAATACATGCACTTATCAATGCACCTGCAGGGGAAAAGCTGTATGTGACGCTGAAACCATTCGGAAGTCATCAGTAAAGGATTTGGAACCTCAGCCACATACCAGTGCACATCAGCAGAGGTCAAATAAGCTGTCCTCTTTACCTATGCAGCCAAAGGATATTGATATCCATATGGAGGAACCAGAGCCATACTCCACCTAATATTCCCCCAGACTGCTTGGATAAATCACCACCACCGAGAGAGAGTAATGCAGTGATCAGCCGCTCCCATAGGGACTCCTATGCTGCAGTGGAACTTAAATGGTTTCCAGTCACATTTGGAAGAATTGCTCTTGGCCCACGAGAGACCATTCTGTATCTGTATACAAGAAATTCATTTTAGAGTCACTAACATGCCAATTTTAAGAGACCACCACCCCTTCGAGGAGGACAGTCATACCGAAGAAAGAGCTAAGGATGAGCTGGTTGTTTTTGTCAATGACAGGTACCATCCTCTCCAGTTCCCCTTCCCACTGACTTACAAGCAGTTGCAGATTATATTCTCACAGTTGCTGAGATTGCAGTGTGTTCTTTGTACCGTGCTTCACATGATTTGCTCCATGAAAATGAACTGACAGAGCTTTTCTAGGCACCCCTCCCCCCACCCCCTCTCCCCTATCTGCCCATTACTCCTAATGAGTGACTTTCAGTGCACACAACATGCTGTAGGGCTTAGCTACCAGATGCCCCTGGGGTCAAATCATTGAGTGACTTATCCATTTAGACGGTATATCCCTTTTGTACACCAGTCAGATCACACATTTTTCTATTGCTACAGGGTTGTCTTCTGCAATTGACTTTTGCTTCTATTCTCCAGCTCTTACAGACTGTACAGTGGGCACAGATTTGTACTCGAACAACCAGTTTCCGTTGTGGATCCACTTGGTGAATAGGTCAATGATAGACAGAAGACCACAAAAGGTGGATGCTTCAGAAGGCAAATTGGATACGATACAGCTGGAATGCCATCTTTGAACAACAGGAAAGTGCCCAGGGGGTGGACCATATTACCCATGTAATCCACCAAACTGCTGCCAAGTCCATTCCGTAGTCTAGCAACCACCTCAGATGATGACGTGTCTCTTGGTCGAATGAAGAATGCCACTCAGCAATCAGAGCCAGGCATGCAACTTTGCGGAAGTTCAAACATTGTCCAGCAACAGAAAACCTTCATGTTTTCTGGATAGGGTTAACAACAACAACAACAACAACAACAACAACAACAAGGCAAGTGATAAAAGAACGAAAGAGGAAATCCTGGAAGTAATTTGTGACATCAATTAATCGGTCCACTTTCACTACACACATTTGGGAATCTGTGAGAGGGATTTCAGGCATTGAAGTTACACTGTCCCTTAGAGCCTTTTTGAGGAATGGCATCTTGATGGACTTGCCCAAAGACATGGCTCAAATTTAGCTAAACATTTTTTAACGTAACTTCGTCATTCACACAAACTCATCAGATTCAGATGTTCCTTAGAATTGTGAAGATGAGGAGGCTCTGCCTTTTCTCGTGCTATGAAGAGCTCTACATTCTTCTGTTCTCCATGTGGGAAATGGAATCAGCTCTCACAGCAGCCAAAGACATACTCTAGGACCAGATCAGATTCATTATTCCACGCTACGTCAAACTCTGCAGCCAAAGACCAGTTCCTTTCTTGTTTCAGTTAGATCTGTTTTCTTGCATGTTGTGTGTGTGTGGATTTTATATATATAATAGAGGCAAACATTCCACGTGGGAAAAATATATCCAAAGATTCTGTAACTTACCAAACAAAAGCCTTGGTATGTTGATAGAGACAATAACAAAAACACACACACACACACACACACACACACACACACACACACACACACACACATCCGCACATATACAGATGCAAGCAGACATATATACACCACCACCTACTCCAGTCCTGTAACCCGGAAAGTGTACATGATCAAAGGCAGAGCCACGTGTGAAAGCACCCACATGATTTACCGACTGACCTGCCTATACTGTGAAGCTTTCTATGTGGGAATGACCAGCAACAAACTGTCCATTCGCATGAACGGACACAGGCAGACAGTGTTTGTTGGTAATGAGGATCACCCTGTGGCTAAACATGACTTGGTGCACGACCAGCACATCTTGGCACAGTGTTAAACCGTCCGGGTTATCTGGATACTTCCCACTAACACCAACCTATCAGAACTCCGGAGATGGGAACTTGCCCTTCAGTATATCCTCTCTTCCCGTTACCCACCAGGCCTCAACCTCCTCTAACTTCAAGTTGCCGCCGCTCATACATCACCTGTCATTCAACATCATCATTGCCTCTGTACTTCCGCCTTGCCTGACATATCTGCCCAAACTCTTTGCCTTTACATATGTCTGCTTGTGTCTGTATATGTGGGGATGGATATGTGTGTGTGTGTGTGTGTGTGTGTGTGTGTGTGTGTGTGTGTGTGTGTGCGTGTGTGTGTGCAAGTGTATACCTGTCACCTTTTCCCCCTAAGGTAAGTCTTTCCACTCCCGGGATTGGAATCACTCCTTACCCTCTCCCTTAAAACCCACATCCTTTCGTCTTTCCCTCTCCTTCCCGCTTTCTTGATGAAGCAACCGTGGGTTGCGAAAGCTTGAATTTTGCGTGTGTCTGCTACTTCTTATTCCATCCTTCCTCAGGGAAAAATGCTTTCGCTATCACTTTGATGTTGCCTTGTCTGACTGCTTTGTTGAGAATTGGATCCCCAAGGAGACCATTTGGCTAATCACATTTTTGTTGTTTTTCGTATTTGTGGTACATGAAGTTCAGAACTCGAATATCATTCAACCAAAGCAGATTCAAGCAACCGTGAATAATTCCGAAGAAAATCTCTCTTGAAGATTTTGATGGCTTTTAACTCAATAAAATTCAGGTGAATGTCATGAGCAGCTGCATAGCTCCTTGGGCAGTGTTGGAGATCGGTAATTGAGTGATCGTTAGAGCGCTGGTTCGGATCTTATTATGATCTTCTTTGTTCTGGTCAAATATCTACATCATTTAAATATAATAGTAATGAAATATATACTAATTAACACCTCTAATGATTTTTAGTGAGAAATGTGCTGCCCCTTGTTTCTAATTACATATCACTTAGATTGCAAATATAAATTCTTAATCATTGATATTTTATCAGATTGTTAATAATTTAAACAATCTTTATTAATAATCTTTTATAAAATATCGATAATTCAGAATTTGTATTTGCTGTGCATGTGATTTGTAATTAAAAACAGGAAGTAGTGTATTTTTGAGAAAATATGATTATTTATTAGATGTGTGTTAATTATCATATATTTCATGAATTTTATATTTAAATGATGTAGGTATTCGAAATAAATGAAAAAATGGAATGGAATGGAATGAAGTGAAAGACCATAGCAAAAGTCAAAGCAGCCATCCATTGAATGCCTGATTACCATTTACCAATACTACTGAGTGAGTCATGCAGCCCATGGTGAAAGTTACTTTAATTTTAGTGAACTGAAGATCCTCGGAAAGCTTTTAAGTCTGTTTTCTCGAGAATTTTTGAGAGTTGCATCGAACAGCTTTCACTGATTGATGTAAAAGTTCTGAACTTCACATACCAGAAATAAAAAAATTACGAAAATCTGCCTGACTGAAGGTCTGGTCTCCTTGTCAGTGCTGCACTGTTCTCCAGTCACTGACAATGAGGCAACTACAGTTGACCATCAGGAGGCCAGAAATTTGTCAGTAACACAGGTTTAGGTTCTCACCAGAGAAGTCTTGTTGAAGTTTTAACCAACCAGAGCTCATGATGGGGGACCAATGTTTTTAATCTTAAGGACAATGTGCATTTTTTGGGCTTACTTCTTCACATGAAATAAACCTGGCTGCCGCACTTGAAAGACCTGCAAACAAAGAGCATCATATCATTGAATATTTTCAATTGCCGTGGTGGAAAGCTATAGGGAGCTGTTGGGTCCCATCTTCTGTATTTTTCAGAGCATGATTAGATTATGACACTGTGGTTTATCAATCAGTAAATGCCTCCTACCTCAGGATATTAGAAGCTGTCCAAGATGAGGGCATTCAGATATTGACTGGAGCCTATCAGGCCAACTCAGTGTGTTCTGTGTGTAGAGGCTGGTCAACCCCCATTCAGAATTTGGTGGCACAGCTTCCTGGCTTGATAATCCCTGGAAATCTTTGCATTGTGTAAGTTATTGCCATTTAGTGTGGATTCCCACATTGTTCAGGAATTGGCTACGTGCCATCAAGCCATTCAGGATACATGCTTCCAACTGTCTCACAGATCTGAACGTATGAAACATCCGAAAGGCAGGAAAGGCACTGCCACTTTGGTGTCGTCAGAGGCCCAAAGTCATTTTAAACTTGACACAATAGAAGAAAACTTATACTGTAGATAGTTTTTTTGCAAATCTGTTATCTTCAGCTAAAAGTATGTGCTACAGTTTTATCATTACATGTACAGGTGGTTCCCAGCAAGGGAAGGCACTAAGTTGTTCCACTGTTGCCCTGATGGGATTGTTTGATTTTTAATTTAATTTACACATTATGATTTGCAGTTATGTGAGGTTACGACAGCATTAGAGCGGATACAGAGGTATCAAAGAACAAGGTGCCTCATCTGTTCTGACTTCCTCAGTCCACTACAGGCAGTACACCAAATGTTTCCCGTAGTAGACAAGATGATTCAGATCATCCATGACACCTTAAAGTGGATCCAACATCTAGGTAAGGAGTTGGTCTTTCATTGGGTACCATATCATATCAAGATACAGGGAAATGATACAACTGACAAAAGGAGTCTGTAGGTATGTTGTACTTCGATGTGTTATCCCCGTGCACACTGTCATCTCATTGTCTGAAAGAGGACATTGCTTCGTAACACACGGTTTCTTCCTCCAGTGGGAACATCAACCAGTCCGTGAAGTTTGTAGTGTACCACTTCCGGTCCAGCATGTTTTAGTTGTATGTGTTTTATATACTGACAGAAGACAACTGCCACTAAAATTTCACAGTGGGTCTGTGTACAGTTTAAACATTTTGTCCACAAGAATCATACTGTCTTACATAATTCAGCTTTGAAGTATGTTTCCAGTCGCCATGCAGTTTGAATCACACACTGTAATGCACCTGTTACCTGTACTGTAGCAGTACTGCGTCTGCCAGAAACCTAGAGCATGTACCCTCTTCTGGCAATGCACTATGCTTGTTGCATAGCACAGGATGACAAGTGTAGGTTACTTTCTGAAGTTCTAAGTAAGTTGATTGTAATGGGCTATATGCAATAAAACAACACTGTCTTCAGTATGGAGGTAATGTTAGTATTGGCTGCTTAAAGTGTGCACAATATATATAGAAAATAATTCCAATAGGAAAAATTTTGTATGTTAATTGTTCAGTATGTGCTGAAATGAGGAGGTACCTGGCTGTAGAACAATGTTGGCTTGATGTTAGGCTGCTTACCCATAATTAGTAGTAGACCCTGTCATATGAATAACAAATACAGAAGAAAAAGAGGACATTTTCTTCATGATTTGTTGGAAGATTAATCCCTCATTCTTGGGATATTGGAGTTTGCTTCAAGTCCATAACAGTTTTTGTGTGATGACCATACACGAGTTGATTTGTGTAAAAGTAGGATATGCCATTTGTTAAGTTAGATCTAGAAGAGTACTGACATAACAACTGAAACAAAGGAAATTTCTCTGTTATTGGATTTTAAATTTTTTTGAATGCTCACAGAAAATGAATGCAATTTTATTTTCTGAAAATGAATAACTGGCCACTACTGCCCAGCAACACATTTCTGGGCCCGAAGCTTTTACACAGGGCTACATTATTGTCACAAAATGGATGAACACAAGCTAGTGGGAGTGAGTGCAGATCTGCTGCTTTTATGTCAACCAAGGAATAAAGTTAGAAAGAACAAGAGAAATCAAGATTTTTTACTTTTTTTAAGTGAGCAGAATGATTCAGAAAATTTATCTCATAAACTGATGCTGGATACATACCTTTTCAGATTTTACCAGAATGTTAAAATAAGATTTTGAATATCTTGTACAAGCAATTGGTCTAAAAATAATCAAAACCGATATAAATATTGGAGTGTGTAAGCCAGATACAACCCAGCTGGTTATTTTCCTGTGGTTTTTAGCTACTGATGATATGTACGGAAATTTAATGTACCTCCTTAAAGTGCACTATACATCAAGAAGGGACTTGGTAATTGAAATCTGCAGTGCTTTGGTAGAACAACTTGAGGAGTCATTAAGGCAAGTCTGAAATTAGAAAACAATTCTTATTTACGTTTTCTTTTTGTTCACCAGCACACTCCACTGTTTACGCTATCAACTCCTACTTACGGCAGGTTCATACTGATAACATAGTCTTGTCACATGTAACGATTTTTTGCAGAAAGTTTCAGCCAAGTCAAGGCAGGCGTCCGTGCATTGCTTTTTTTGTGTGGGAGTCAAGCTGTGCGCTGCAAACTTTGCGCACACATTTGTATTTTTTTAAACATTCTAGAGATGTCTTGAATACTTGGCTTAGAGGTGTTGCTCCATTGTAATAAGTGACATGACAAATGTTGACACATTATGGCTGCATGGCCACTGCTTAATGTTACCTGCTCACAACTGACTCGTTGAATGCGCATCTGTTGGGCACAGCTGCCACTGTAGTATAGTATGTGTCACTCATACATAAGGAATAAAATAAGTTTTGGATCTTTTTGGACAGATGGTGTATTCAGTTGTTTGTTTTATAACACACGTGCCTATGTTTGACACATGTGCATATGTTTAATTGAAATAATAGTATTTTAATTTTGATTTCAGGATGAAGAGCATAGCTGATTATTTCCACATTCCAGAGAAGATCTGTGCTAACAGCTTTGAAGTCACAGACAGCATGGAGACTAGTAGTAGTAAAAATAGTCATATTTTTGTACAGAAAGTTAAATTGAACATACAGTTAAAAGAATCCTCTGAAACTTGTACATTAACTTCTCAGGTGGTAAAAAAAGCATCATCAGAGAAAAGTCAGAGGGTAAATGTGGCAGATAATGTCTGCAAGGATAGCACCTCTCAGGAAAAGGATGCTGATGCAACTGCCAACAATTTATTGAAAGGCGAAGATGACAATGTTGCTCATGAAATGAGGATGAAGAATATTGGTAGAAGGAAGAGAGTGGCGGCACTTGAGAAGCCAGCGTCAAAGCAGATTAAAAGACTGAAACATTCATATGTCATTGTAGAATCAGATAGTGTGGATGATGATGACGATGATAATATTATTGATGATGATGACGACGAGAACAGTTCTGGTGGTGGTGGTGGTGATGTTAAAAGAAAGGGAAAGAGAGATACTAAAAAGGCATTTAAAGAATCTCGAAGCTCCAGTCAAAAACAGAAAAAGAAACGAAAGGCAGATTTGGGGGACTCTGCCAGAGTAGAAGGAAGAAGTGGTGCCAAGCGGTTAAGAGTGTCTCCTAAAGCTTTAAGACAACATAAAGATCGCAATTCTGACAAAAGAGTTCTGCCAACAGTAAAACATGAAGTAAAGTCTACAGACTGTGGAAATCTGCAAGAAGAAAATCCTGTATTGCCTGATGAAAATACTTTGAAGAAAAATAACATGTTTGGAAAACTTGATATTACCATTACAAAGTCAGACCGTATTGTTAACAATGTAAAAGTATCTACAGCAGAGAGCGAAAGTGAAATCAATTGTGATGAGATGTCTACAGATAACAAAATTGAAATTAATGTTTCAAGTAGCTTATCTGATTGTGAACAGAAAAAGAAAAAACAAAATAATTTTCACAACAATGTATCCCCAGATGAAGAGACAAGAAAGCAAAGCAATCTTTTTAATTATTTTGGTAAGGTTCCAAAACAAGAAATTAAATCTAAACCAGACAGAATTGAAGTACAGGCCATAGTGCATACTCCTGTTTCTTCTTTTAGAGGGAAGAACAGTAGCTCAAAACTTAGAATTAAAAAGCCAAGAAAAGGAAAAGCTTCATCACATGCAGCTGAAGCTGCAGATGAGATTGAAGTGTTAGGAAGTGAAGATTTATCTGTAAATCAAGATGAAGGCACTAATGCAAGTAACACTGAAGCAATAACAGTTGCTGAGAACAGTCAATTAAATACTTCAGTATCATCAATAGTAAATGAAGATATTAAAGAGAAACTTTCTTCCCCTGGAAAAGGTTGGAAACTAAGAATACGTCTTAGAGATGCGACTACTGATGGAAATGAAGAATTGTCAAGTACAGGTTTGTTGATTTTTCTGCTTACTGCTTGATAGTGTTGTTTTGAGAATTGTTTAATTTTTAAGATTTATTGTATGTTTGTCACTTGTTCTACCCCAGCATTTGTGTTGGTGCATGTAGGTCATTTGGAAGTAAGGATTGTATAGAGAACCAAGTAATGAAAGTCTTAGAATAATCCATTAATAGTGTGTGGTATATTTTAAAAGATCCTCAACACAGCTTAATAAAAGGGTGAATCCACCAGAGGAAGAATTTAATATTATTAATCAGAGTTGAAGTAGGCAGGCCTCAAAAATGGGGGGAGGGGGGGGGAAGCAACCAAAAGTACAAAGAGTGTACCATAGGACATGGGGAGCTACTCTCAGGCTGAGTGTCGAACTAGTGCATTGGATACTAATTTGTGTCCTCACAATGAGTAAACTGTATCAGAAAGAAAATGATAAAGTAAAAATAGTTGTTTGCTTAGTTTAAGCATGGGACAGTAATTTAGTGTCATGGTCAAGTTCAGTTTTTTCTGTCCTGCCCACAGTCTGTTCTTGGATCTCCCATGGTGTTGGCATTTCATGTTGAGGTATTTTGCCAACAGTGTTGTCCAGCAACATGGTGCCCACATGACTTGCAGCAATACATAAACAACATTACTGGCCACTACTGCCCAGCAACACATTTCTGGGCCCGAAGCTTTTACACAGGGCTACATTATTGTCACAAAATGGATGAACACGAGCTAGTGGGAGTGAGTGCAGATCTGCTGCTTTTATGTCAACCAAGGAATAAAGTTAGAAAGAACAAGAGAAATCAAGATTTTTTACTTTTTTTAAGTGAGCAGAATGATTCAGAAAATTTATCTCATAAACTGGTGCTGGATACATACCTTTTCAGATTTTACCAGAATGTTAAAATAAGATTTTGAATATCTTGTACACACAATTGGTCTTAAAAATAATCAAAACCGATATAAATATTGGAGTGTGTAAGCCAGTTACAACCCAGTTGGTTATTTTCCTGTGGTTTTAGCTACTGATGATATGTACGGAAATTTAATGTACCTCCTTAAAGTGCACTATACAGGGCTATTACAAATGATTGAAGCGATTTCATAAATTCACTGTAGCTCCATTCATTGACATATGGTCACGACACACTACAGATACGTAGAAAAACTCACGAAGTTTTGTTCGACTGAAGCCGCACTTCAGGTTTCTGCCACCAGAGCGCTGGAGATCGCAGTGAGACAAAATGGCGACAGGAGCCGAGAAAGCGTATGTCGTCCTTGAAATGCACTCCCATCAGTCAGTCATAACAGTGCAACGACATTTCAGGACAAAGTTCAACAAAGATCCACCAACTGCTAACTCCATTCGGCGATGGTATGCGCAGCTTAAACCTTCTGGATGCCTCTGTAAGGGGAAATCAACGGGGCGGCCTGCTGTGAGCGAAGAAACGGTTGAACGCGTGCGGGCAAGTTTCACGCATAGTGATGTGAAAGATTCAGTGTTTAAACCTCCTCTACCAAGAAACGTGCCAGAACTGCAAGCTCGCATCAACAATGCTTTCGAACTCATTGATGGGGACATGCTGCGCCGAGTGTGAGAGGAACTTGAAAATCGGCTTGATGTCTGCCGAATCACTAAAGGGGTACATATCGAACATTTGTGAATGCCTAAAAAAACTTTTTGAGTTTTTCTATGTGTGTGCAAAGCATTGTGAAAATATCTCAAATAATGAAGTTATTGTAGAGCTGTGAAATCGCTTCAATCATTTGTAATAACCCTGTACATCAAGAAGTGACTTGGTAATTGAAATGTGCAGTGCTTTGGTAGAACAACTTGAAGAGTCATTAAGGCAAGTCTGAAATTAGAAAACAATTCTTATTTACATTTTCTTTTTGTTCACCAGCACACTCCACTGTTTACGCTATCAACTCCTACTTACGGCATGTCTCGAGATAACATGAAACTCGTGACATCAAATGCAGACTAAGAACCACCTGTACTTCCCACTCTTCCTATGCTACATTTTTGCCTTGAATTTGTTAAGCTGCTTTTTTGACCAGATATTTGAGTGTAGTGAAAACATGGTTCCCTATATCTCTCACAACTGGTTTTTTTCTGAATATTGGTAGCAAACTGGAGATTGGGAAATTGACAAATGAAGTATCAAATTGACCAATGTGAGGTCTAGCTTTCAAAAATAAATATTTAATTGCTTTTTTTCTTGTCAGAATTTTCGTACCCAAAGAGTGGGAAATGGGCAGGTCAGACTGACCAGTGTGAGGTGTAGTTTTGCAAGAAACTTGTAAAGTCCTGGAAAGAGAACAGGGTAATTAAGAAAGAAAATAATGGTTTGAGGAAAGATGGAAGTATTTTACGAATAGTTGCTGCTACCTATGTAAAAGAAGCGCCAAAAAGTTCATCTCTTAAAGGCCTAGTCAGAGTCTTAAATCTGGTCAAACTTGTATGTTGGTGTGTCAGCTATTACTAGGACATCCGTAGTTTTAGCTAATTTCACAATCTCTCCCCTCAACCTTTTTGGCTTAATTACTTGTGGTCTCCTTGTAGGGTTTGGCCTCCACTTTTATAAATTTCACAGAATTATGGGCAGTTTGGGGAAGGACACCTTATGTGGTGTATAATCAATGCACCTTTTGCAGAGACCTTCTACGCCTACTATTAGAGTGGGTTTATCTTTGTACCTGAAATCCAGTACAGTATCCAATCCATCATGGGGATGCGATCACATACCCTCAAGATTGTCACCCACTGACAATGCAGGGATCTCTCTGCTGATGTCTGAATTGTAACCTCCTCATGTATACAGAGGAATAGGTACCTGTCCAATCAGGGGACAGTGGGATTCCGGGCAACAGATAGCCTTTACTGTGGTGCTCGTGGCGAGAGCCTCCTATCAAAGTGTGCAGCATAAGGGAAAAGTGTGCAGCATAAGGACAGATAATACGCAGTGAAATGGATCAAACTCACCTGTACTGATGGGTATGCTGACATGGCCATCTTGGTAGACAGAAAGCAAAATTTTAATGCAGAGGCTGACAAACCCATGGTGTTTCCATTTTTGACTATGCCATTGGATGAGAGTCAGGCAAGAAGAAATGGAGGTAGGCAGTGCTCATTTCTTGGTAGTTCCAAATCCGATGGAGAATGTTTTGCAAAAGTCAAACTACTGTTTTTTATGGAACATATTGAAATTGGTTATTAAGAATTTGTTGCACTAGAGGGAGTGAAAGATTGATCTCTGTTGATCAGACCTTTGAATGTTAACCAATCACAGACACTTTGAGCTTTTGGCAAACTTGGGGATGTGCCAGTTACCATCTCTTGTCAAAATAAACTTAACAGAATTTGAGATGTCATCTTCCATCAGAGCCTAACATTACAAAGCGATGAAGAACAGTGTAATAACCTCGAACGGGATGGAGTAAGTTTTGTTCATCACATTCAGAGAGACTGTAAGTATAATAGGGTAAACACTGAAGCTTTCATCCTAGCCTTGGATGGGTATGTTTCGCCAGAGAAAGATAAGATCCCGGTTTGTAGGTGTGATGTCAGTCCCTATTTTCCTCCTTGTACGAGATGTTTTGGGTGTGAGGAGTTTGGACACATGTCCTCCCAAACTACTAATGAGGTTACTTGGGGGATGTGCAGAAGGACAACCCACGAGGGTAATCCATGCAGAGGACCACCTACATTTGTTAATGCCCAGGAAATCACCATTCTTGTGTGCCAACATTTTGAGTTTTCAAGAGGGAAAAGAAAATCCTGGAACAAAAAATTCTTGACTGCTTATCTTACCAAGATGGTAACAAAGGATTTGAATGGCTCCACCCAATTGATATGATGTCCAACTTTGTAAACATTGTGTCAAAATCCACACAAGTGAGATGATGGGCTCTCGGTTAGCAACTCCAGGCACTAGCCACATGTCTGTCTGTTATTCATTTGGGAGGGGGGACATCAGCTCCCTTGATCCCTAAAGCTAGAGCACTAGCGGTAGTCACTCCATCGCTGCAGCTGGAGTTAGCTTCTCTTTCTTAGACTTTATCATGCAAGATGCCTAGAAAAGAATGGCCCTCTTTTGGCCCACAAGCTGTTACAGGAAATTACTCTCACAAACTGAAACTGTAGAGGGACAAGGACAAATTGAAAGATACACAAGAGTTCTGTTGATCCAGGTGTCCCCCCCCCCCCTCCCCCTCCAACCTCACACCTACCCCCACCATCTTTCCCCTTCTCAGCCAACAAGGTCGAGTGTATGAATTACTGGTAAAGAATCACACATTCAGATGGTGCATGGCTCAACAGCAAAGTAATTTGTACTCCTGTTTCCTCTTTGCTGCTTTCTCTGATTTCAATCCAACATCCCTTCAGTGGAACTGTAATGGCTACTGTTGCCACCTGGCCGATCTCCACCAGTCAGTGACAAGTTACTCTGCAGGTAACATGGCATGAGAGGAGACGTGGTTTTCAGAAACCCAACTCCCTGCTAGTAAAAATTACACACCTACTGTAAAAAGTGTGTTAATGCCAAGAACCCTCTTGGCATATGAGGAGTCTGCAAGTTCATAGGCTCTTTACACTTTCAGTGCACAGATGCCACTGACCATTGTGTTAGAACATGTGGTAGTTAATGTCTTATCTGTCTGTTAGGCCATTTACCCCCAGACAGATAGATCTATATTATCATATCATATCATATCATATCATATCATATGAGCTAGTGGAATAGCTGCCTCCACCCTTCCTCCTATTGGGGGGACTTCAGTGCCCATAACCACCTGTGAAGTAGGAAAAATGCAACTATCAGGAGCTGACAACTAATATTGCAAGGAGTGTACACTTTGTGACGACTAGGGAATACGGGAAAAACGTGGGACCTTTTTCATTCAGGTAAAACTGAAGAATTTTTCATTGTTCTAGTTTTTAGTTAAATTTATGTAATTTTGATTGGTCAGAATTAATGATCTAACAAAGAATTTTACTTTAGCCTACTACTGCAGAATAATACTGCAATTAAAAAACATAAAAAATAGAATAACATCAAAATAAAACTTCGGTTGCAAAGAAAATGCGGCATTTACAAAAACAAAACAGTGCACACACAAGCATGTGTGGACAGCAAAATGTGATGAAGGCTTTAGGCTGAAGACTATGCAATACTTCATACCAACAAACTGTTTTCAATGAGTGTGATGTAACAAATGTTTACATTACTAATGCATCCCAGGAAAACATTGTGAATGTTGGTTTGAAAAGTGTTACTTCCAAAGTAAATTTCCATGTACCCAAGATGAATCATGTTATGTTTGAGAATGTGCAATGAATTTTTTAAATCACAGGGTGTTTGACAGTCCAGAAGACCAGCCGCTTATCCTGGAACATTTGTGTTTGCCATATCTTAAAAATTATGCTACAACAATGGCAAAAAATACAATTACGTACCAGAAAAAAACTTGTGAGGTGCGTTTTTGAGCAATTTCTCATTTAATTGGCTGTTCTAAGGAAAAATCAAAGTGCTCAACCGTCTGAAGAAATAACTACAGCTATCGGATAGGACTGAAGGACACTTCAACAATACAAAGACCATCCTTCGATGGACATTTGATAACATTCAAGAGGCTTTGAGCAAAGGCACGGTTTTTAATAAAAAAGAGAAAGCAGAAATGTTGGGAACAGTATGAGTCATCTGTGAGAATTCACATCCCAT
The DNA here is from genome assembly GCF_023864275.1 of Schistocerca cancellata. Lineage (NCBI taxonomy): Eukaryota > Metazoa > Arthropoda > Insecta > Orthoptera > Acrididae > Schistocerca > Schistocerca cancellata. The sequence continues at coordinate 517,703,684 of NC_064628.1, read as the reverse complement.
CATCTCAAGTATGAACTAAACACCACATTTGTGGCCATGAAATGCCTACAGTGGTTCCTGGAATCTCTTTCAGTGGAAACATCTGGACTTTTTCTGAGGTCATGGCTAGATGTGCCAACATTTCCTGACGTGGAAATGCCTGACAAATCAAAACTACCTATCCTTCCATGCCACAAGGCCTTGAATTGCACAGTGTTCCATTTGTTGAATGGGGGTTCCGCAACACTTCAGCAGAGGCTCAAGTCACAGCCCCTAGACCCAGTTGTAGTAGTAGTAGTAGTAGTAGTAGTAGTTCTTGTTGTTGTTGTTGTTGTGGTGGTGGTGGTGGTGGTGGTGGTGGTCTTCAGTCCAGAGGCTGGTTTGATGCAGCTCTCCATACTACTCTATCCTGCACACAAGCTGCTGTGGTGGTGGTGGTGGTGGTGGTGGTGGTGGTCTTCAGTCCAGAGGCTGGTTTGATGCAGCTCTCCATACTACTCTATCCTGCACACAAGCTGCTTTATCTCCAAGTAACTATTGCAACCTACAACCTTCTGAATTTACTTAATGTATTCATCTCTTGGTCTCCCTCTTCGATTTTTACCCTCCACGCTGCCCCCCCCCCCCCCCCCCCCAATACTAAATTGGTGATCCCTTGATGCCTCAGAACTTGTGCAAACAACTGATTCCTTCTTCTAGTCAAGTTGTGCCACAAATTCCTCTTCTCCCCAATTTTATTCAGTACTTCGTCATTAGTTACATGACCTACCCATCTAATCTTCAGCATTCTTCTGTAGCACCACATTTCGAAAGCTCCTATTCTCTGCTTGTCTAAACTAGTTATCGTCCATGTTTCACTTCCATACATGGCTACGCTCCATACAAATACTTTCAGGAAAGACTTCCTGACACTTAAATCTATACTCGATGTTAGCTAATTTCTCTTCTTCAAAAACACTTTCCTTTGCTTCACAATTTCAAAGCAGCTTTCGAGCATTCCGCTCCACCGCAGATTAACTGATTCTTCTGGAATCAGCAGTGTGCAATGCTTTAGCACATTGCCAATACCCGTCTTCTGTGTTCTTTGACATGCGGAATGCATATGATACCATTTGGCACCATCAAATATTGTCCGCATTGCGTTAGTGAGGCTTCTGGGGCTGCGTACCAATTTTTATTCAGTATTTGCTATCCCTTTCTGTTCAGGGTCAGGGTAGGCTCACCCCTCAGCAATCTATATATACAGGAAACTGGGGTCTCTTGGGGACCGGTTCTGAGTGTAATCCTTTCCGCCATCGCAGTCAATGGTATCATGACTGAAGTGGGACCTATGGTCTCACTTGCATGGTATGTGGACGATATTTGCCTATATTACAGCTCTACATCATTGTGTACTGCAGAATGCCAATTTCAAGGACCTATATAGCAAGTACATAACTGGGCCTGACTCATTCTCCCACATATTCTCTGCCATGCACTTTTGTTGACTGTGAACTGGTTGTCCGCACCGAGAGCTGTAGCCTCAGTAACCAATTACTTCAAGTCATTGTAAAATTTTTAGGTCTTTTATATGACAATAAGTTGACAAAGTTACCACATGTATGCCAGCTCAAGGCAGATTGCACAAGGAAAATTAATGCCCTCAGATTTTTCAGTGGCACCTGAAGCGCATAGTGCACTAGTGCACAGCTCTTCTATGATCGTACAAGGCTTTGATTCCCCCCCAAGAGTACTGATGTGTTGCCTGCAGGTCTGCAGCACCATCAGTACTGAGCTCACTAGACCCTGTCCACCACAGTGGTGTATGGTTGCTAACTGGAGCCTTCTGTGTGAACCCCATATACAGCCTCCTTGCAGAAGCTGGTATCCCATCATTGAGGGTTGGATGCCTGTAACTTTTGGCAAACTATGCAGTGACAATTTGTCAGAGGCCTGCCCTGACCATTTTTCACAATTAACAGTTCAGTCTGCTTACAAATTGCACTAAACTGAGTAGTTCAGTTGAGATATGACTAGAGGCTCAATGTGAGGACCTCCAATTGATCCCTGTTTGAGTGCACAGAGTTCCCTCTCGATGCCCCCCACCTTCCCCCCAATGGTGCCACTCATTCACAAGAACCTCTTCTGTGACCCATAAAGGAACTGCTGATACCCCCATTTAGTTCTTCACATCTACTCAATTGACTGGTATGTACACAGAGGACCTGAAAGTCAATGACAGGGTGGGATAGTTAAGCTTTTACATAAACAAGGGGCTATATTCTGTGCCAAGTGCATGCAGTGTGTACACTGCAGAGTTTGTCACCATGTCAAGTGTACTGCAATTCTGTGCCAAGTGTATGCAGTGTGTACACTGCAGAGTTTGTCGCAATATCATGTGCACTGCAATACATTAAAGCTCTTGCAGCAAATAACTTCCTGGTTTGTAGTGACTCCTTGAGCTGCTTATAAGCCACTGTAACATTCATGTGGACACTGAGCCACATGGGTATTCTAGGAAATGAACTCACTGGAAAATCAGCTAAAGACACAACCACAAGAGACAAACTTGAACTCAGAGTACCGGTCGCAGATCTATAATTGCAACTGAAGCATGTTGTTGTTGTGGTCTTCAGTCCTGAGACTGGTTTGATGCAGCTCTCCATGCTACCCTATCCTGTGCAAGCATACAATTTTGAAAATTTGAGATATGGAATGGCAGGCTACTAGAACTACTAGAACTCTTCACAAGCTGAAGACAGTCAAAGTTACTACTGAGGTATGGCATATTTGTCTCTCCAAGCCTCTCGTAAAGATGCCATAGAACTGTGGCTACTATGTAACAGCCTCAGTAGACTTATCCATGAATTCCTTTTACATCAAGAGGACACCCCTCAAAGCAGCTGTGGACGTCATCTCACGGTTTCCTGTATTCTCACAGTGTGTGGCATGCTGGCTGATCATCAACCTGTCTACCTCCCTGCACCATATACTTGCAGACAATAGTTTTCTTGAATCATAAGTCTTTTGACTGGTTTGATGCGACCTGCCATGAATTCCTCTCCTGTGCCAAACTTTTCGTCTCAGAATAGCATTTACAACCTCAATTATTTGCTGGTTGTATTCCAATCTGTGACTTCATCTACAGATTTTACCCTCTACAGCTCCATCTAATAGTATCATGATGTCTTAACACATGTCCTACCATCCTGTCCCTTCTCCTTGTTAGTGTTTTCCATATATTCCTTTCCTCGTTGGTTCTCTAGAGAACCACCTCATTTCTACGTTTTCAATCCACCTAATTTTCAACATTCTTCTGTTACACCACATCTCAGACGCTTGGATTCTCTTCTTTTCCAGATACCCCGCTGTCCATGATTGGCAATGCTGTGCTCCAGACGTACATTCTCGGAAATTTCTTCCTCAAAGTAAGACCTATCTTTGATATTAGCTGACTTCTCTTGACCAGGAATGCCATTTTTACCAGTGCCAGTTTGCTTTCTGTGCCCTCCTTGCTCCATCTGTGATGGGTTATTTTGCTGCCTACTTAGCAGAAATCTTTAACTTCATCTACTTCATGCTCATCAATCCTGATGTTAAGTTTGTCACTTCTGCTACTTCTCATTACTTTCCTGTTTCTTCGATTTACTCTCAGTCCTTATTCTGTACTTATTAGACTGTTCATTCCATTCAACAGTTCCTATAATTCTCCTCCATTTCTGTAATTGCTTCTTGGATGTATAGATTGAATAGTAGGGGCGAAAGACTGCACCTGTCTTACACCCCTTTTAGTCTGAGCACTTCATTTATTGGTCTTCCAGTATTACTGTTCCCATTTGACTTTTGTACGTATTATATACTATCCTCCTTTCCCTATAGTTTACCCCTATTTTTCCCAGAATTTTGAACATCTTGCACCAGTTTACATTTCTCTTTGTTGCCAAATCCTATGAACATGTATTGATTTTTCTTTAGTCTTGCATCCATTATCAGCTGCAACATCAGAACTGCCTCTCTCATGCGTTTACCTTTCCTAAAGCCAAACTGATTGTCATCTAGCATATACTCAATTTTCTTTTCCATTCTTCTGTATATTAATACTATGCCATCTGGGGACCCCACAGTGGTGGTGTGGGCGAAATAGCAATCAACGGCCAGTGACACCACAGTGGTGTCATGAGCATAGTATCGCGCAGTGGCCGGCGACAGCACTTTAGTATCTTTTGCATTCTGTTGGTGTTTTGTTTAGGTAACAGTAAGTTACACACGTCAGAAAGTTTTTTCTTTTTATAAGTACTTGAGCCCCTTCATCATGGCAGATGAAAGAGATGATATGATTATTTATTATGAATGCGTGGATGTCTTGTCTGATGTTCTGGACACCTTGGCCGATTGGGAAGAAGACATTGGATAATTTAAAAAAAAAAAAAAAAAAAAAAAAAAAAAGAGAGAGAGAGAGAGAGAGAGAGAGAGAGAGAGAAAGGCAAGGATTGATGATTATTGGTCAACGAATCCGTTGATACAGGCACCGATATTTCACAAAACGATGTCCCGCAACCATTTCAGACAAATATTTCCATTTTTACATTTTTCTGATAACAACAATAAACTGTATAATCCCGACTGGCTTTTCAAAGTTCGATTCGTAATTGATTATTATTCCAAAAAGTTTAAAGAAACTTTTAACCTAAGTCAAAACATCTCAATTGATGAAGGAATGATACTGTGACGTGGCTGGTTAAATTTTAAAGCTTACAATCTGTCGAAAATTACTAAATATGGCATACTGATTTGGATGCTCTGTGATTTGAGTACGGGGTACATTTCCTCATTCAAGATATATTCTGGCGCTGGACAGCCTGTAGCAAACACAGTGATGGAACTATTGACACCTTCTTATGGAAAGTGGCCTCACCTTTACATGGATAATTATTATAATTGTGTAGAATTTGCAGAGAAGTTACTTGAAAAGAAAATTCAAGTTTGTGGAACGATATAGCAAAATAGAGGATTTCCAGAAAAATTAAAGTGTGCAAAAGTCAATGTGTTTGAAGCTTGTCATCAACAGAAAGGTGAAGTACTCACTTAGGTATGGAGAGCTTCAAAAACTAAAAGGATACAAATGATCTCTACAGTACATAACGCCACTTTGACTGACACTCAAAGAAAATGTGGAAAAACTAATTACACAAAAAAAACCTGAAATATATGAAAGGAGTGGATCGGGCAGACCAATATCTAAGTTATTACCCTGTATACAGAAAAACTATAAAAGGGTCAAAAATGTTTGCATGTACCTCTTTAATTGCACATTCTTTAATGTGTTCTATACATGCCAGTATTTCAGTACAGAACACGAGTGTCTCAGATTTCACAATTTTTTTATTGAAAGTGTGTGATTCATGGATGAAAGTCCATGTGCCTGCTTCTGAGCAAAACTTGGAAGTTGCCACTACGTCGCGTACGTCACATCATGATCTGGTTGACAGACTTTCCGATCACATAAAGCAACACAAACTAATACTTATTTCCGAAACGAGTAAATGAAAATGATGAAACTGCCAACTAATACTTATTTCCGAAACGAGTAAATGAAAATGATGAAACTGCCATGTATGTTCCAAAGTCAAAAAAAGGACAACAAACAACTTAATGTGCAAGTCTTTGGGAGCTGTGTTACATCTTGGAGACTGTTTTGCTGCATATCATATGAAAAAGAAATACTAAGTACCAAAGATGCAAATAAACAAATATATGAAACAAACACATTTTGTTTTATTTACATATGTATATCTTCGAAATTTCATGAAAGTAGGGGAAAAGGGTTGAGAACTTATGATAACTAACAATGAGATTAGTAAAACTTAACAATTTATAATCTCCTGATAATGTCAAGAATGGCTAGCAACAAGCCAAGTAATCTGAATTATTGCTGCTGGCACCAAGTGAATAAATTTGTACAAGACGTGCTGATGGCAAAGTGTTAATCTTGTCAGAAACTTGGGTGCATGAGCTGGTAAGCTGATTGTGGAATCATTCTCTTACTTGTTGGCTCTTGCTATCGTCAGAATTGTGTAGATGGTGTTTCTCCAAAAAGCCTGATGATGGTTTTTGCGTCTCATAGATTCTACACACCAGCGTGAATAGTCGTTTTGTTGCCACTTCCCCAACAGATTTTAGAAATTCCAATGGAATGTCATTTATCCTCTGCCTTATTTGATCTTAAGGCTTCCAAAGCTCTTTTAAATTCTGATTCTAAAATTGGATCTATATCTCCTCTAAATCATTTCCTGTTTATTCTTCTATAAAGCAGACAAGTGTTCCTCTCAGAGAGACCTTCAGTGTAGTCTCTCCACCTGTCTGCTCTCACTGTGGATTTGACTGTGGAATTCCCATTGCACCTTTAATGTTATCACCCTTGCTTCTAGTTTCATGGAAGGCTCTTTTTGGCTTTTCTATATGCTGAGTCTGTTCTTCCAACAATTATTTCTTTTTATGTTTCTTTACATCTTTTGTGCAGCCATTTTGCCTTAGCTTCCCTAGTCTTCCTGTTTATTTAATTCTTAAATGACTTGTATTTCTGAATTTCCCTGCAAATTTTTGTACTCCTTTCTTTCTTCAGTCAGCTGAATTATTTCTTCTGTTATCCATGGCTTCTTTGCAGTTACCTTCCTTGTGACTACGGTTTTATTTCCAACTTCCCTGATTGCTCTTTTTAGAGATGTCAATTCCTTTTCAACTGAACTGCCTACTGAGCTATTCCTGATTGCAGTATCTACAGCTGAAGAGAACTTCAAGCATCTCTCTTCATTCCTTAGTACTTCTGCATCCCACTTCCCTGGATATTGATTCTTTATGGCTAATCTCGTAAAACTTCAGCCTACTCTTCAACACTACTACATTTTGATCTGAGTTTATATCCTGGGTACGCTTTACAATCCAGTGTCTGATTTTGGAATCTCTGTCTGACCATGATGTAATTTATCTGAAATCTTCCTGCTTCTACTGATGTTTTCAGACTATACCTCCTCCTTGTAATTCTTCAACAGAATATTCAGTGTTGCTAGCTGAAATTTATTGCAGAACTCAATTAGTCTTTCTACTCTCTCGTGCCCATATTCATCTGTTAACCTCTATTCTGCTCCCTCCCCCACAACTGCATTCCAGTCCCCCATGACTAATTAGATTTTCATCTCACTTTAAGTACTGAATTACCCATTCAGTATCCTCATACACCTCTCTCATCTCTCTCTCTCTCTCTCACTCTCTCTCTCTCTCTCTCTCTCTCTCTCTCTCTCTCTCTTTTCGTTGTCTGTGACATCAGCATGTATACCTGAACTAATGCTGTTGGAGTTGGTTTGCTGTCCATTCTGATGTGAACAACCCTATCACTGAATGAATTGTTCACAGAAACTCACTCTCTGCACTACCTTCCTATTCATAATGAATCCTACTCCCATTATACCATTTTCTGGTGCTGTTGATATTATGCTGTACTCATCTGACCAGAAATCCTTGCCTTCTTCTCATTTCACGTCACTGAGCCCTACTATATCTAGATTGAGCCTTTGTATTCCCTTTTCAGATTTTATAGCTTCTCTACCACATTCAAACTTCTGAAATTCCATGCCTCAGCTCATAGAATGTTACCCTATTGTTGGCTATTCGATCTTTTTGTCATGGTTTTCTTCCCTTTGGCAGACCCCTTCCAGATGTCTGAATGGGGGACTAGTCCAGAATCTTTTGCCAATGGGGAGATTATCATGACACTTTTTCAGTTACAGGCCATATGTCCTTTGGATACATATTGTCTGTTAAATGCAGGGGTTTCCATTCTCTTCCACATCTTCACACCATTGATCATTGCTTATTCTTCTACATTTAGGGAGAGTTTCCCACCCCAAGGGCAAAAGAGTGCCCTGAACCTGTCTGTTACTCTGCCATCCTTGATAAGGTCATTGGCATAATGAGGGTGACTTCTTATGCCAGAAGTCTTTGGCTGACAATGCTGATGATTTTTATTCAGCATTTAACCATTGATGAAATTCAAACCTGAGACTGAGGACATTCTGATTTTTAATCAAAGACACTACCCCTAGACCATGGTTGTGTAGTTACTACTTATATAGCTTTATTTATGGTGAGGCACGATTCGGGCTTTCATCCATCATATTTTACTAAAGAGAATTAGGTAGTGATAATGAAAGGCAGTGGGAATAGTCTTGTTGTGGTCTGTGCTTGTGGTATAGGCAGTGGCTTGGATATAAATGCTGCTCAAATTAAGTTCGCTAATGTTCACTTTGTACAGTTGTTCTGCTGTGATGCGTGTTAGTATGGCACTTGACAGGGTGCTGATGAGTGCTAACAGTGCACACATTTTGGAGGTGTCTGTTGAGAGTATTTGTAGTTCAATCTACACTACAGATATCCTATACCTGAATAGGATAAGTGACAGTATAATAGGTGGATCTGGACTCACTCAAGGCCAAATTATGGTTATACTGTGTAGAAGGCCTAAAATGTTTTCAGTATGAAGTCAGGGAGGACATTCGTTGCTTGAGGAAAGGTCCTTTAATGCTAGAAGTATGTTCAGTAAATGGGGAGTGCAGATCAGAAGGTACAGTAAGCTCATTTCCTCAAAATATTAGGGCAATTAATTAGATAGAGTACACGAATTGCTAATAGATCATGACAATGATTATCTGCATCTCAAAGCATCATTTATGCAGAGAATAAATACTATGGCTACCTCTAGAGGTGTACATATTACCTGATTTCTGTGCAAGGAGTTCATTGTAGAAGCGGGAGTGGCCATTTATGCCAAGTGTAATCTTTCATTTAAAAGAGTTGACTTTTCAAAAAACTGTAGACACCAGATATTTGAAGGCTGTGCACAAGTGTTTGAATTTTAAAGGAAATAGTTCTTAAGAAAGACATGAAGCTGATTTTGTATAGGGATCTCAGTATAAAGTTTCTGGGTGATTCTCCAGAGAAAAGAATGTTAATGGTCTTAATTGACTCTCACAGCCTGTTACAGGCTGTGTACAAAGATTTATTTAATTGCACTCCCAAGCTCCAATAGTCAGTAAATTAAAGACAAGTGTACATAAAAAATTATTTTATTACAAAATGTTTCATACATTTAGGGTTATTTTTCAATGAAATCACTGTAACGATTGAGGCATTTGTCATACCTTTGTGTAAGCTTTCCCATACCCTCTTCACAAAATGTTGCCACCAATATTGAAATAAATCTCCACAAAGTTTTTTGTAGCCTAAATGTTCAATAACGATAAGAGTGCAGAGAAGATATTGAAACTGCCATAAATTTTATAAACAAGGGACTAATTGTGGACCTACAGTTTTCTCTCACCATATGTAAACTTGTTGAACAAAATTCTGTATTGCATTCTTGACCCATTTCATCATATGTAGCAGTTCAGCCACCATTAAATTTTGTATGCCATTGATGCACAACACCATCTCTTGTGAAATTTTCTCCATACACACAGCTCATTCTTAGATGAATATCTGCTACACTGTACCCTTCTGCTGGTGTGGAATGAATAACGCGTTGCAGCTCACATTTGCCAGGAACATCAGTTGATGTGATTGTTTTTATTTGTCTACAGCTCAGCACAGACTGAATTCTTAAACTTTAACAATAACAGAACGCTTTATGTGGAAAATACAGTTACGTAGTGTGCCCAAAATGTGCTTGCAGCTCGCCTAGCATTTGTGCTTTACGGTTAGAGATTGGCGGGGGAGGGGGGGACACGTTGTATTTTCCAACTAGAGTTCAAGGATACAGACGTACGATCATTGACAATACCTTTATAAATTGTTCTTTGGTTGAAGTACGTAGTGTGAGAAAAATTAATAATGGCATATTAGGTTGTGATGAACAGGTGACAATATGAGGGTGTGTAACCCCCCCCCCCAATTGTTTACAAAACAACCTTATCCCCTTCAAAATATTTCCATTACAACTAATACATATGTTCCACTAGTGCTTCCACTGTTCAAAACATTTTTTGCAGTCATCTTTAGAAATGGCTGAAAGCTCCTCCCTAATTTTTTTCTTGACTTCTTTAGTGTTGTCAAATTGGTATAATTTCATGCCCCTTGTCATGTGTGGAAACAGAAATAGTCACACAGAGCAAAGTCAGGCTAGTAAGGTGTGTGCGCTCCAGCAGAACCATGCCTTTCTTAGCCAAAAACTAACAAAGATGGCCGTATGTGCGGGTACATTGAAGTGGTGGAAGAACTGGTCTCCTGTCGGCCAAAAATTGGGTCATCTTTGATTAACACTGTTGCACAATTTTCCTAAAACTTTCAAATAAAAGGTTTGATGTACGGTGTGACCTGTGGGAAAAAACTATGAATGAACTACACCCTTGACATCAGAAAAGCAAATCAGCATTGTTTTGATGTTTGATTTAACTTGATGATTATTTTTTATTTTTATGTGGTGACGATGAGGTCTCCCATTGGCTGGACTGTTGTTTCAAAGCACACTGTGTTTCAACTCAACATTCCTTTCAATTCTCTGTCAGAACCCCAGAAACAAACTTGGCAGCAACGCTTTTCATTCCCCAATCTTCCGTTAAAATTTGCTGAATCAAGCTCCAAGACAACCACCTAATCTCTGACAGTTGATCAGTTGTCTGTCGACAGTCCGTGAGCACAAGCTCTCAAATTTTTTCAATATTTTCTTCCATTCGGGCAGTTGATGGACGTTCAAAACGAGGTTTGTCATCAGTTGACATGGCGCCATTTTTAAATCGACCAAACCACTCGTACACTTGAGTTTTTCCCATAGCGCCATCTTGGTAAGCTGTTTTCAACATTATTACAGTTTCAGCAGCCTTTTTATTAAGTAGAAAACCCCACGTATTCAAGTCAAGAGTTGAAAGGTTTCTTTGTGGCACCCTACTCCTATTCTGTACAGGAATTCCTTACTGAGTCCATGATCAAGTCGCTGTGGGTATTGATGGATGATAAATAAATAAAATAAATACAATATTTTCATTGGCTGCATTGTTAATGCTCCAGCTGCCTTTTTTTCTGTAACGTGTTGCTCCTTTTTCACATTTACATGTATAACAAACATACTTGCAGCTTCACTGTAGCATGTAGCATGTTGAAAATCAAAATACATCTTGACATTAATAAAGCTATATATAAAGGTACTGGTTGCTGTATTTCTTCAGGTAACACATTGAGATACTTTGTGATCAAGAAACATTACCAAAATACCTATATTTTTCTGAGCACTAGTAGTGGAATTGATGACGATTGTTTCTGAGGTAACAAACTTAAACGTGGCAAACAACATAGTTGTGCTCTGTTACAGAAAAGCAATCCAGTTACACCGTTGTAGCAAAACTGTAGATACTGATTGAATTACTGTCTTAAAGTTGGCGTCTCAGTGGAAGCAGTGTTTTTTATGTTTTGTTTTTCTTCCGTTCAAGGAACATCCAACAGTAAACATTCATTTTTTAAGCAATGCCAAGAAAAGAAAGAAGAGACAGTTCTCCAAGAAAAAACTACTTCTGTTCACACAAAGAGCAGGAGGAACAGACTGTCATTATCGAATAACCACAGCGTGCTGAATGAAATGGATCTGTCCTCCTCGGAAGCAGAGACCAGTGCAGTGTCACAGATAACTCAGGTGATAGACAGTGAAACCACTCCAAGCTCAAAAGTCTGCAACAGCCCTGAGAAACTCAAAGCAAAAGGTAGTGAAAATTAAATGTGTGTTATGTCCTTTTGTTGTATTGAATCTCTTTATTTCAGTCTTCTCCTTCTACTACTTCTTCGCTTTTACTTGTTGACTTTCCTAAGCCTCTGAATATTGTTTCCTGTTACCTTGTTATCATTCAGTTACGTGAGTCATAATATAAATATTTTTTTAGCTTGATGAATTTTTAGTAACTGAGTTCTGTTTTTCACTCAGAGTGTTTGAGATTGGCACCAGTTTTCACAAAGAAAACGACAAAAAAACTGAAACCAGATGCAGACAGTATCTTGGCAAAAAAATCGTTTTTAGAAAGTGGAGTACCCGAAACACTCAAGAAGACTGTAGAACTGAGTCGCCTGTAAGTAATTCAGATCTCGATGTATGTTAAAACTGTGTGGCAACCCAAGTTCCTTTTTTTTTTAGAAAAGAGCTTTGTACAAAATCTCAATCACATCTTAAGTTTGTTTACATGCTTGTTGATTCCTCAACATTTCAGCTATGCTGTGATGCTTATCTTTTTACCCCTTCCACTATTCATGTGCAATCAATGAGAGATTGAGGTTAAATGTTCTTGATCCACCATAGAAACACTTGTGTTTATGCCTCAGATTTACTTCTTTTTCTGTGTAGTACATTTTTAGGCCATTTTACTCTGTCCATCTTTTTCCAGGGACTACGTTTTGTTCCTCATGTGCGATTCCAGAAGGCCTACAATGCATGCTCTGTCGTAATCCCCACATTGGATTCATAAATTTTCCAGTCATGTCTTTTTATAAAATGTTTTTATTGCATAAGATTTTATGCTGTGTTGTAAAGGTTAAATTACGTGTTTGTATTGGTAGCTTAGCATACTGGACTCGCATTCGGGAGGACAACGTTTCAATCCCGCGTCCGGCCATCCTGATTTAGGTTTTCCGTGATTTTTAGTTTGTTTTGTTGGCACAGCTCAGTGAGCCTGACACCATTCTTGTTCGTGAAATTAGTGTTCAGGGTAATTGCTGACTGTTTATATATACATATTTCCTCTCTCTGCCAGTTTGTGCATTGAAATCACCAAGAACAATTTTTACGTCATCCTTTGGAATTTTGGACATTTAAGCTTCAAGTTTTTCCCAAAATTGTTCTATCTTAACATTTTTTTGTTGTTGTCAGTGTAGGTAGCTGTGTGAACATTAAAAGTTGTATATGTTTTGTTATTGTGCTTAATCCGCATGGACATTAGCCTGTTGCTGATTTGATTTACATCTGTAACAGAGTCAATGGTGTCCTTATTCACAAAAAAGGCCATGTCAAATAATACAGCTCCTTTGCATATTTTCTTATCTGTTTGGCTTTTAAAGATACAGTAGTTTTTGTAATCTGTTGTTTCCAAGTTGGTGAATCAAGTCTCATGAAGTGCAAGGACTTGAATTGCCTATGTGTTGAGTTCTGTATTAAGATTCTGTAACTTACCAGTCCGAATAAGTGTTTGGATGTTAAAAGTGCCAATATACGTGTGAGATTATCGTGGAAATTTACCAGAGAACTCCGACTTCCTCTGTCATACGAGCCCAAGCTCCCCAGAAGCAGATATTTTGGTTGTGGCCACAGGATGAGTGGATTGACCACCTGGAGTAATGTTAATATTACTTGTACGAATCATTCTGCTTGTAATTAGGTTCCATCTAAATCACGCGGGTCAGGTGAACCAAGGTTTTTTAATGAGGTGTTACTTCTCCCCCTCCTCCTTTCTCAACTGGGCTTGGAACTGGTTTAGCCAGAGTTTTACTACTACTACTACTACTACTACTATTACTATTACTATTACTATTTTGAGCCTCTGTTGTCAGTGAAGCGAACACCTGATGAGGTTTGAACATGTTTCATGGTGACTTGTTTTTCCACTCCTTTAATAAAGATTTGTTAAGCCATAAGACCATGACCAGCTATATTATTTGGTAGCAAATTCCTTAAAGTAAGGTCAGTCTCAATATACAGATGTGCATGTAATAGTTAATTGTGCACTTGGCAGTCTGATTAATTAAAATGTGTGTGTTTTTCAGTGCAGAAGAACAGGAACAAGCTTTGCCTATATTTCCTGCCATCTCTCACATTCAGCAGCTGGACAGTGAAGATATTTGGAAGCTGCCTTGTGTTGTTTTACCATTAAAGAGTGGTGTACAAGAATTGAATGAAGCAAATTACAGCAGCAAGATTTGGTTACTAAGAGAACTTGTTGAAGTTAATAAAGATTGTGTCATCGTAAACTGTAGAGAAAAGCACACATTTCCTTCTGATATTTTGTGCAAAATTGTATCAGACATTAAATCACAGAACTCGGATTTACCAGTTCGTAGGTTATTCAAAAATTTGGCAAATAAATACATTTTGGGGAAAGGAGGTGAGAACAAAGAACAAAATACTGACATAAGGAAAAAGAAGAAAAGACTTAGGAACAGAAAGTCAAAACAGCATGAAATACAACAACTTCAAAAAATAAATGATCCTGAACCAACTATCAGCTGGTGTGAAAAATACAAGCCAGTAAATAGCAATGAAGTGTTAGACACAAAAAGGAGGGCTGTGCAACTGAAGAAGTGGCTTGAAAGTTGGAAGTTGCGTAGCAAGGATACGAAAAAGCAAAATAAAAAAATAAGAAATGGTATATTCTGAATTATTTTGACATTTTTGTAAAGTAGTATCTATTTTGTATTAAAAATTGTCATTATTTCTGCAGGGGCTTCAAGTAGTGATGAGGAATTTGAATATTCAGAATCAAGTGGTGGTTCTGATTTTAACAAAGCAGCTATATTGTTGGGTCCACATGGTTCTGGAAAAACAAGTTCTGTGTATGCAGTAGCCAATGAACTAGGATTTGAAGTAAGTTTGTGTAATTTTATTTTCTATAGTGTAATAGTTTCTTACAAAAATTAGAATATTTAGGGAGTACACATATACTATATGACTGAATGAATGAAGAAACATTGAAATTTGGAAAAGGAATGTTACTTTTGAATGAAAGATGATATTCCATATTAAATGCTATGAGAGACCATTGTGAATTTAGGAGGACAGGCAGTATGACACGTTTTTATTTTTGTCCGTACTATATTGTTTGCCATCATTTAATATTTCATTTTTGGTAGTTGTGTTTAGTTTGCACTTACTGTTAGCAGGTGGTGAGGTTTATAACTGTTGACAGTGATGACACAAAGAATTTGATTGCCACATACTGGATGGTGAGTTCCTGTTAAAACAGTTGAATTCCTCCAGTTATGGTAATGTGATCTTCGAGCACTTTGATCTCTGAGTCTCCAGTGTATTGTGCAATATGAATAAAATTTTAGATGATTAAATTCAATTTGTAAGGTATGGAATCTCTTCCAGAAGACTTTTTTTTATATTAGTGACCCCATTTATCTTGGTGGTAAAAGCGTTTATAACAAACACATTTCACTAGTTGATGGTAAAGAAACCCCCCCCCCTCACACACACACACACACACACACACACACACACACACTTATGCTGATGTGAAACACGTTCCACTGGATATAAGTGAGGGTGAAGGCTGATTTTTGTTCGGTGGCTTGAGAATTGTTAGTTGAAGTAGCATTTCCACTGATGAATTTAGAAATTTAGGTTGAATTTTAGATACTGATCATGTAAATTTGTTGATTTAAGAGAATAGTGAACTAGGGAACAAACCCAATGATACTGCTGTCCTGTGGTGCTGAACATGAATTTAGCATTGTGATGTGATAAAAACTTGCTTAATTACAGATTTGTCCTTTGTGTTTCAAAAAGATCCATGTGATTTCACAAGACTATCTTATACATGAATTAAGGCAGAAACTTGAGGTTACTTTTAACTTGTACATAAAAACTAAAAGTTTACTTTGGCACAAGTTACAGGTTCAGGTGGTTGCCCACTGGCAACTCATCAGAACAGCTAGCATGCTAGTTTGCCAACCAGTTGTGTGTGAAGTCGAGTTGGAGTAACACAGCAAGATAAGGAGTTTTGTGTTTTTTGTTTCAACAGTTTCTTTCATTTTACCATTGGAGTCAAAGTTTTCTTGATCTCATGGTAAGTAATTCCTGTTGCTGGTCTGGCGAGGGGGGGGGGGGGGGGGGCTTTGTGGCTTCCTGGCTTCCTGTCCAGCAACAACAGCAATGAATGCAGTAACCCATACATCATTGCAAAAGTATGTGATGAGTTTGACTTTTGTCTGGGTGTTATATGCTCAGTGGAGACCACATTGAATGTTTGTGAAAGCTAAATGAAAATTTTGCTTCTAAATGTAATTGTTGAAAGTACATTGAGGTGGTGTGTGCATCCATGTAAAACATACACCCTTGTAATATCAGCTGGCTCTTTCAAAATTAAAAACTTCATAGTCGTACATGTAAATTAAAATTTACCCCAAATTTCTGTCTTCCTACATGTAGAAGATGTAGTCATGCGAAAGTGGTTTAAAAAAAAAAGGAAAAAAAGAAAAGAAACCCACCTCTTCTTTATTGATGTCCTGGTGTTATTGTCTCAATACAACTTCCCTATGAGATGTCTATATTTGAAAATTTTATATAAAAATGAGTGAGTTGTGTAACATAATGATATTGTAATGTGTCCCTGAGTAGTCGCTACATCTCATTAGCTTTATGTGATCCAACAGCTACTTAAGCCTGATAATTCATTTTAGTTAGCATTTTGTTTTAGGATGTAATTTGCTCTCAAAATTGGAATGATGTGGTTTGGTGATGTAACGATCACTGAAAATGAATAGGAATTTAATTGGGCACTTTACAAAATGAAATGTGTACTAGCTAATAGCTGTAGTCATCACATAAACCACAAGGAAACTAAGGTAATGATGTATGCAGCAGGTATATATGTTGGATGACTAAGTGTTACACCTATACAAGAAACACTTGAGGAAAGGGATGAATTTTACGGTTTTGGAAACAGAATCAGGACTCAAGAAATATGTAGTAGCATTTTGCACAGTACAAAAGAGAAACTGCTGCTAACACCCAAAAATATAAATCTAATATGAGAGAGATTTATGGTAAACTACATTTGGACCACTACTTCCCATCCATAGGCCCTGGTGGGCCCCTTGGTACTGTCTGAGCATTGTCAT
The DNA here is from genome assembly GCF_023864275.1 of Schistocerca cancellata. Classification (NCBI taxonomy): domain Eukaryota; kingdom Metazoa; phylum Arthropoda; class Insecta; order Orthoptera; family Acrididae; genus Schistocerca; species Schistocerca cancellata. The sequence continues at coordinate 517,686,863 of NC_064628.1, read as the reverse complement.
CTTCTGCCAGTGACATCACTGGATGCCCTGTGGAGGGCTGTGGGTCAGCACCACTACTCAGCATGAGTGTAGAACATTGACAGAAATGAAACAGTTAGAAGTCTTTGAAATGATGTTTTTGCGGAAACTATTGAAGTGCACGTGGATTGAACCACTGAGGTATGAAGGTGTCCTGCAACAAATGCATGAAAATGTGCCAAAAAAGAATATAATAAATTGAAGAGACAAAATGTTTGGGCATGTTTTAGAATGTGAGTCATAGCTACAAAATGCAGTTGAAGGATCGGTAGAAGTAAAGAATTGTGTAGATGGTTCTAAATATCAGTATGTAAGATGGATTCAAGACAATGTAAAATGCAGGAAAACCCACTGTAAAGGTCAAGTCAATTTTTCAGGTTGCCAAAAGTTAAGTGTAAGCCACATGCAACATCATTTGTGTGCTATATGTCATGTTACTGAGGAAAAGACTGCATTGACATGACTAAAACATTAGTTAACACAAGACTTCAGGGACACAAAAGAAATTGGTAGACATGTGCATCATACTTATGAAGCAACTGTGATACATAAACATAATAACTATGATTGACCATGAAACAATAAATTAAGTAATTCACCACTGACCAACTTAAATACAGGTTGGTAGTGGACAGCGTTGCACAAAGCCACCAAATCAGAAAATGCAGAACCACCCTTTGGTGTGAAAATGTAAATTAAAGTGTACATCAGCAGAACAATCGGTGCTTGAAAACCCATAAAAATGTTAAGAGACATGCTGATGAAATGTCAGGAAGAAGAAATGTTAGTGGAGGTCAGCCATATGCCCAAGAATGTACGTCTGTTACTAGTTGGAGTCTATATATGACTGCTGTGAAATCCTGACTAATTTTAACAAATGTGAGAAGATTATTTAATTATACAGGGTGTCCCACATAAAACTGGTACACATCATGCCTGAGATTCAAGTGACAATGAACTAACAAAAAAAGAATAGATAATAGTAATGTCAAAAAACATGTAGTTGCCTCTTTATAAGAGATAGTGTTGCCACTTCAAAAGCAATTTGACTAGAGATGATTAACCAGTACTTCAGGCATACCAGTTTAATAAGGGACACCCTTTTGTTCTTTCTTGTGGGTATAATCTTACCACATTCTGTATGAATGTTCTCTTACATATCCAGTTGCAATGTGAAGAGGGTAGAAAAATGGAACATTCACTGAAATTGCTGTCCTGACAAAAAAATTCAGCTATCACAGTAGATGAGTACTACATTGGTAACTGTTTAAATAAATTCATTCACTGATTCCAATGTTTCCAAGGATATTGTTAGATTAGATTAGATTTACTTTCATTCCAATTGATCCTTAGTGAGGAGGTTCTCCAGGATGTAGAACATGTCAGAAAAACAACAATACATGACAGATATTTTCAACTCAAACAAATAAGCTAATGTAACATTCCATAGGTCCCAAGTGGAATGATCGTCATTTTTAATGAACAGTGCATGAAAGGATCATTTTACAAATACTAATGCACTGAATTTAAAATAAAAAAGTTTGTTTATTTATTTATAAGGTAATAAACATGTAATACAACTACTATAATACTTATATTTAAAAAGAAAGATGATGAGACTTACCCAACAAAAGCGCTGGCAGGTCGATAGACACACAAATAAACACAAACATACACACAAAACTCTAGCTTTCGCAACCAACGGTTGCCTCGTCAGGAAAGAGGGAAGGAGAAGGAAAGACAAAAGGATATGGGTTTTAAGGGAGAGGGTAAGGAGTCATTCCAATCCCGGGAGCGGAAAGACTTACCCTAGGGGGAAAAAGGACAGGTATACACTCGCACACACACACATATCCATCCATACATACAAGACACAAGCAGACATTTGTAAAGGCCTTTACAAATGTCTGCTTGTGTCTTGTATGTATGGATGAGCCTTTACAAATGTCTGCTTGTGTCTTGTATGTATGGATGGATATGTGTGTGTGTGCGAGTGTATACCTGTCCTTTTTCCCCCTAGGGTAAGTCTTTCCGCTCCCGGGATTGGAATGACTCCTTACCCTCTCCCTTAAAACCCATATCCTTTTGTCTTTCCTTCTCCTTCCCTCTTTCCTGACGAGGCAACCGTTGGTTGCGAAAGCTAGAGTTTTGTGTGTATGTTTGTGTTTATTTGTGTGTCTATCGACCTGCCAGCGCTTTTGTTGGGTAAGTCTCATCATCTTTCTTTTTAAATATATTTTTCCCACGTGGAATGTTTCCCTCTATTATACTATAATACTTATTTAGAATGAACACATTACTGCACTGAAATTGTGCAGAAGTTATATTGTACTTATATATACATACACACAAATCAGTTGTTCTACTGAGAAATTCATCAATGGAGTAGGAGGAGTTGGCCACCAATAAATCCTTTAGGCTTCTCTTAAACTGAATTTTATTGGTTGTTAAGCTTTTTATGGCTGCTGGCAAGTTATTGAAAATGTGTGTTCCTGAATAATGCACACCTTTTTGTGCAAGATTAAGTGACTTTAAATCCTTGTGAAGATTATTCTTATTTCTAGTTTTGATTCCATGAATTGAGCTGTTGGTTTGAAAAAGTGATATATTTTTAATGACAAATTTCATTAACGAATAAATATATTGGGAAGCAGTAGTTAGTATCCCTAGTTCCCTAAACAGGCTTCTGCAGGATGTTCTTGAGTTCACACCACATATATTACTGCATGTTTTTGTGCTCGGAAAACTTAAGCTTGGCTTGATGAATTACCCCATAAAATAATCCCTTATGACATTATGGAATGAAAGTAAGCATAGTATGCCAGCTTTTTCATTTTTATATCCCCTATGTCTGACACAATTCGCATTGCAAAAAGAGATTTGTTAGGATGCTTCAGCAGTTCTGTGGTGTATTTTTCCCAGTTGAATTTATTATCAAGCTGTAATCCCACGAATTTAACACTGTCCACTTCTTCTATCTGCTTGTCATTGTATGTTAGGCATATACTCGTGGGTCACCCCTTACAGGTTCTGAACTGCATGTAGTGTGTTTTTTCAAAGTTTAGTGACAAAGAATTGGCTAGGAACCAGTGATTAATGTCCACAAATATTTTATTAGCTGATCTTTCTAAGAGTACTCTTGATTTGCTATTTATTGCAGTGTTCATGTCATCGGCAAACAAAACGAACTTGGCCTCTGGTAATGTTACTGTTGAAAGATCATTGATATACACAAGAAAAAGTAAGGGCCCTAAAATGGAACCTTGTGGGATCCCACATGTAATTAGTTCCCAGTTGGATGATGCCTGATAGCTTGATACATGTCTCTTTCCTAATAACACCCTTTGTTTCCTGCCAGATATATAAGATTTGAGCCATTTTGCAGCATTTCCTGTTACACTATAATATTCTAATTTGCTTAAAAGGATATTGTGATTGACACAGTCAAATGCCTTTGACAGATCACAAAATATATCAGTTGCCTGCAATTTTTTTATCTAATGAATTAAGCACATTTTCACTGTAAATGTAGATAGCCTTCTCAATACCAGAACCCTTTAGAAATCTGAACTGTGACTTTGACAGTATGTTATTTGAGATAAGATGGTTATAAAGCCGATTGTACATTACTTTTTCTAAAATTTTTGAGAATGCTGGCAAAAGTGAAATTGGACGGAAATTTGATGCTATTTCTTTATCTCCCTTTTTAAACAGTGGCTTAACTTCAGCATATTTTAACCATTCAGGAAATATTCCACTGATAAACGACTGGTTACACAGATAGCTTAATATGTTACTTAACTCAGAATCACATTCTTTAATTAGCTTTGTTGATATTTCATCATCCACTAGATGTTTTTGATTTTAAAGATTTTATGATGGACATTATTTCTGCTGGGGTAGTGAGGGTCAAATTCATATTATGGATGTTACTTGAAATGTCTGGTTTGAGGTATTCCATAGCAGCATCTACAGAACCTGACAACTCCATCTTTTCAGTAACAGTTTGGTTCTACTGGTCTCCTCCTTCACTATATCCCATATTGTCTTTATTTTGTTATCTGATGTGACTATCTTTTCCTTGTAATATATTTGCTTTGATGTCCGTATTACAGTGTTTAATATTTTGCAGTATTTCGTGTAATGTGCTATAGCATCAACATCAGAATTGTTTTGGATTGACAGATACAGTTTTCCTTTTGTTTTACAAGATACCCCTATTCCTTGAGTAATCCATGGCTTCTTTGTAGACTTTTCTCTAACCTTGGTAAGTTTCGGGGGAAAACTGTTCGAATAAGGTAAGCACTTTATTAGCAAAATTGTTATATTTTTCATTCATGCTATGAGCACTGTAAACATCAGTCCAGCGAATGTCTCTGAGGAGTGTCCTAAAATAATCAATTTTTGGCTTATTGATTACGCAATTGAGCTCAGATTTAACAGATTTTATATCCTGTTCAGTATTAACATTTAACAGAAGGAACTGCATGTCATGATCTGAGAGCCTTCACAGTCAAGTCCAAATCTGAAAGCCGGATCATCAAGGAAGTACAGCACTTAGCACTGAAAGCACCTTTATTATGGACACCAACTTGCGAACTGAACAGAACTGTCCCCTGAAGGGAGAGTGTTGTTTTTTTTACATACATGGAGTATTCCAGAATATGCAAACATTTCAAAAAGCAGAAGTTACTCAAACATTCTGGAAATGCTAAGTACTAAATAACAAGTATTCCCTGTTGATCAGATTTGAACAGTTGACCCACCAGCAATTCTAAGCACTACTCTACAGTGCATGCAGCACAGTTTGGGGTCATGCCCCTCTCCTGGAGGAACAGTGACCCACTTTTTCAGAAGTTTTCATTGGAGTCAATTGCAGCATCCTAGATCTTGATCTTATCAGTGGTCCTCTGTATGGCAATGCTTTAGGATCCTAGCATTTGAGTCATGTTCTCACATACTTTTCACTATGGTGAGCATTATAGGTAGCCCGTCCCATTGAAGCTTTGTGATCATTGAGTGAGCATTCAGTTTCCTTGAACGAGAAGCTCCATAGTCTGTACCTCAGCTCTGTAGTGGGACTTCACATAAATGACATGAATGACATCTGCGGTTTTGTCGTCTAGATGTTTTAGTAACTTTTCTGATAGTCTCACTTTCTACCACTGTAAAAAAACCTACCAGGTCTTGAGGAGTGTACCTCAGTCACTAGTATTTGACATTATAGGGCTCTCTGTCTTGGTCCTGATAGTTCACATTGTCTTTCTAAGTATTGTCCAGCTTCACTGTTTAACTGAGCTTCTAGATTGATGTCTGGAACTTGTCCTGAAGACTGCGGGATAACATCAGCAACAAACGCCCAGAGCAATCTTTGTTATCTGTGCATGTTGTAATAGCTTTGTCAGTCTGGAGCTCCGTTCTTCCACAGTCTGACTGGTTGTGATGCCTACCAGAAGCCCCATTTGAAAATAACATCAGAACTACATTTTGCTAAAACATTGAATAGAACTGGTGTGATGGTTGACATATTGCAGTGTAATAGTTGTTGAACACTTGCAATTTTCTTTGCAGTAGCCCACAACGTGTCCAAACCATCCACATTGGAAACAGACTGGTGTGTTGTCCTCTAAATGTCTGTTTTTCTGTGGAGCTTTTTACTTTGTGAAGGTATTTGTTGACCTGCATCATTCGGATGCTGAGTTGTCATTTGATGGTGGTGGAGGAAGTCCAAGTTAGCAGAATCTATTCTTCTCAGTGCGTTTGACTGGTAGTGGAGATGGGTGTTAAAGATTTATTCTTCAACATTCTCTGTTTCCTCCTGAGTGATATTGGCATTCATAGCTGTTATCTCTTGTGTTCAGTCCGACAGCCATAAACTACTGTATCTCTTCTTAAACTACTGTATCTCTTCTTTTACTGTCTGGTGTATGAGACAGGTGAGGCCACGGTGATCTTTCACAGCTGCCATAGTTCTGGAGTCATACTTCCTTCCTTTTGTTCCATTCTTTTTTGTTGTGTTTTCTCGGTGCACTGGCACTGTTTGACTAATTCCTCTGTTGTATGACATCTTTTAACAGAAGAGCTTGGTAAATGTTTTCTGTGTGACTCCTTTCAGCAAACATAAGATTTTGTCGACTTCTGTCATATTCGGATTCACAATGTGGCAAAGGGCCAAAACGTTGAAACTTCTTGGTAGATTTTAAAACTGTGTGCCGGACCGAGACTCAGACTCGGGACCTTTATACAGATACAGAATATTCCATGATGTCCAAACATTTCCAGCATAAGAAATTTCAATAACCTTCAAGAAATGATAAATATTAACAAATATTTTTGGGTGATCAGATTTAAACTGCCAGCACAGCATGCCAGCCAGCAGTGCTGAACACTACTCTACAATGCATGCAGCACAGCTTGCAACAATATTAACAACCCTGGGTAGCTCTTCGACCAGATTCATTCCTTCAGAAGTATTATCCTTATATAGCCCCAGAGAGTACCTGTGCATGTTGTGCGTGGAAGTGGAAAGGAAACAGCAATGACAGTGAAGGTGTGACATGATTCCATTTCTGATCTCAAATGGCCTAAATGCTTAAGGTAATAGTTCACTAATGCAAGGAACCTGAGTTCGTATTCTGGTCTGTCCAAATTTTTGGGTATCAGCATGGATAAAAAAATTAGAGAAGCAACTCACATTGGACCGTTCCTGGTACCTCAACAGAAAATTTGTTAATCTGTTCCTCACACTTTATTCTTGAATATTTTGGCTATGTTTGATCTGTTTGTCCTATCCAGCCATAGCAAAACTATCATTATGTACTTCCCAGCCTTCTTTGATGTTTGAATTTGACTATTTATTGCCAATAGTTGCATGGTCATACAGTTCATGTACCCAATGTTGTCTGCTGTAGTGTACTTCCAGTGCCACAACCCTTATTATTGCCAGTCCAATGTTTTTATGTTGTCTTATTGCTAAGTCCATACCTTGTTTCAAGTGGAAATTAAAATGTGAAATGTTGTTTTCATGGGTATAATGGATAAGATATAACTAGTTTTTCAAGGCGTTCACATTGTCAGGTGAAACACATATGCATACATGTGTTTTAAAGTGGACTCGAACCATTCCTTGTTGGTTAAGAACTGTAAACTAAAACTGAAGAATTTGCAAAAAGGTTAGAGAAGGGACCTTGAATGTACCAGAGGCTGTTGAGAATTTCAAAGGCAGCATTAGGTGACAAACAGGGAAAGGAATACACCAGAAGACACATGGGATTAGCATTGAGAGGTGTAATAGTGATGGCTGCAGAATCAAAGTGGTAAAAAAAAAAACAAGGCATGATAGAAATCCATAGATATGAAAGGAGAAAATGTAAAAATGCAGGAAATTGATAGGACAAAAAGGAATTAAAAAAATCAAAAAATAAGATGGACAGGAAGTGCAAAATGATTAAGTACTAGTGACCAGAGCTGATAGTGGTAGGAATATATCGAAGGGCTATAGAAGGGAAATGAACTTGAAGCCAGTGTTAGAAAAGAAAGAGAAGGTAAATGAATGTGAGAGAGGAGACACAATACTGTGAACAGAATTTGGCAGATCACTGAAGGTCGAAACAAGGCTCCTGGAATAGACGTGCCCTCAGCTTCTTAACTGCTAATATCCATGGGAGAGCCAGCCATGACTAAACTATTCCACCGGTGTGCAAGATATGTGAGACAGGAAAAATACTCTCAAGATTTCAAGCATTTAATAACAATTCCAAATAAAGTAAGTGCTGACAGATGTGACTCTTAGCAAACTATCAGTTTGTAAGTCATGATAGCAAAATACTGATACGAATTATTCACAGAAGAATGGAAAAAGTAGTAGAGCCTATCTCAGGGAGATCAGTTTGGATTCTGGAGAAATGTTGGAACACGCAGGACAATGCCTACGACTTACGTTAAGCCAGGTTAAGAGAAGGCAAACCTATATTTTTAGAATTAGTATATTTGGAGAAAGCTTTTGACATTGTTGACTGGATATGATCTTTTAATTTGTGAAGGTACCAGGGAGTGAAAATTCATGTACAACCTGTACTTGTGTGAAAGGAATCCGTGGTTGAGAAAGGAGTGATACTGGATTGTAGCCTACCCCCAAGTGTTATTCAATCTGTTCATTGAGCAAACTGTAAAGTAAAGCAAGGAAAAAAATGGAGACACCAAAGTTCAGGGAAAACAAATAGAAAAGCTTTGAAGTTTGCTGGTGACATTGTAATTCTGGCAGAGACAGCAAAGGACTTGGAAGTTGCGATGTTCCTCTCGCCCTTTCCTGTCGTATCGGGTGGCAAAGTCAAGTTGATCAGGAGCTTAGCCTTCCTGTTATTTAATCTTCCTCACCTTATTATCTCAGCACAGTCGCCAATCTTTTCTGATCAAACTTCTGTTTTCGAAGTGCTGCAATTACTGCTGGAAGTTGTAAGACTTTCACATTGTTGTTGGTTTCACATTGACAGTCTCTTGTATATTATATGTGCTGTGTTGGCTGAAGAGCCAACACCGTTACTAGAGGAGGCCGAAATGCACACGTTTTAGCTCACGCAGGCTGGCGTGAGGAGGGAAGGATTATACTGATGTGAGGTCTGGAACATGACAAGGAATTAGAATTCAGGAAGCAGACGTAATTAGTTTGATACTTTAATCCATTAATGATGAATGTCGCTCTTTACGGTACATGATTCACAATATTATCTGTTCAGAATACATTCTTGAAGTCATTATAGTAACTGAATATGGTGCCTTGCTAGGTCGTAGCAAATGACGTAGCTGAAGGCTATGCTAAACTGTCGTCTCTCCAAATGAGAGCGTATGTAGTCGGTGAACCATCGCTAGCAAAGTCGGCTGTACAACTGGGCCGAGTGCTAGGGAGTCTCTCTAGACTAGACCTGCTGTGTAGCGGCACTTGGTCTGCAATCACTGCTAGTGGCAACACGTGGGTCCGACGTATACTAACAGACCACGGCCGATTTAAAGGCTACCACCTAGCAAGTGTGGTGTCTGGCGGTGACACCACAATATGCTTGTTTATAATAAATGTGCATTAGAAAGCTGTTACATTAGTTGAAACATCGCAAAATCATTGATAAGGACAAAACCCGAAAACCTTCTGTCTTATTTAGAAGATTCCAGTTGAGTGTGTGTATGTTACAAGTTTTCTCTTATCCCCTTGACATCAGAGGTTTTGTCATGGTGACTCTTCCTCTTATGACACACACCTTGTCTCCAAGGCAGGAAGCAAAGACATGGAATAAACTTCTCGAGCAGCAAGTGCTGTGAATTTGGTATGATGATTATTGTCGTCCCACTTGCAGATACACTGATACATGCATGTAAATAAAACATACATACAAGCAGATTGTCTAATTCATTATGAAAATGACTTTTGATAGGGGAAATCATCTTTTGTTGATTAGAAAAATGCTTGTGCAATACATCACTTCGTCAAACTGATATGTTACACTACAAAGTGCAGTTGAATGGAATAGGCAATGTCTCAGTAGGATGATATAAGATGACAGTTAAGAAAAGAAAAACAAGGATGACAGGATGTAGTCGAATTAAATCAGGTGACACTGAGGGAATTAGATTAGGAAATGAGACACTAAAAGTAGAAGATAAGTTCTGCTATTTTGGCAGTAAAATAACTTACAATGGCTGAAGTAGAGAGGATATAAATGTAGAGTGGCAATGGCAAAGAAAAGTGTTGTTGATCATTAAATATAAATTTAAGTGTATAAAATCTTTTTCTGGGGGTATGTGTGTTGAGTGTAACCTTGTATAGACGTGAAACATGGGTAATAAGCAGTTCAGACAAGAAGAGAAATCTTGAAATGTTGTGGTGCAGAAGCTTGCTGAAGATTAATTGGGTAGACTGCATAACTAATTAGAAGGTACTAAATAAAATTGAAGAGAAAAGAAATTTGTGGCATAACTTGACTAAAAGAAGGGATTGATTAATACGAGTAGGTCAGATTCTGAGACATCAAGGTAATTTTGAATTTAGTAATAGTGATGTGTGGCAGGGTAAAAATTATAGAGGGAGACCAAGAGATGCGTACAGTAACCAACTTCAAATGAATGCAGGTTGCCGTATTTGTTTGGAGATGAAGAGACTTGCATGGGATGGAGTGGCGTGGAGAACTGCATCAAACCAGTCTTTTGACTGAAGATGACGACAATGGTGACAACGATAACAACAGCAGGGGACATGTGGCCTGTAATGAGAAAGTGTCACGCTGATTTCTCTATTGGCAAAAGATTCCAGAATAGTCCCCCATTCGGATCTCTGGGAAGGGATTGTCAAGGGGGGAAGGAACCATGAGAAAAAGATGGAATAACAAATGAAAGGATAATATTCTACAAGTTGGAACACGGAATATCAGAAGTTCGAATGTGGTAGAGAAACTAAGAAATCTGGAAGGGAAATCTGAAGGCTCACTCTAGATATAGTGTGGGTCAGTGAAAGGAAATATAGGGAAGACCAGAAATCCTTGTCAGATGAGTATAGGGTGATATAAAAAACAATAGAAAATGTTATAACAGGAGTAGGATTCGTTATGAATAGGGAGGTAGGGCAGAGAGTTTGTTACTGTGAACAGCTCAGTGATGAGGTTCTTCTCATCAGAATCGACAGCAAACCATCACCAACAACAAACGTTTAGGTATACATACCAATGTTGCAAGCTGAAGATGAAGAGATAGAGAAAGTATGTGAGGAGGTTACTGAATGGGTAATTCAGTATGTAAAGGGAAATGAAAATGTAATACTCTTCGGCAATTGGAATGCGGTTCGGGGGATGGAGTGGAAGTAGTATTATGGAAGAATATGGGCTTGGTACTAGGAGTGAAAGAAAAAGATTAGCTGACTTCTGCAATAAATTTCATCTAGTAATAGCGAATACACTGTTTAAGAATCACAAGAGGAGGAAGTGTACTTGGTCGGGAAAAATCAATTTGGAAAGAAGTGGGATATGGAAGTACTAGGGAATAAGGAGATATGCTTGAAGTTCACTACAGCTATAGTTACTGCAATAAGGAATGGCTCAGTAGGCAGTTCAGTTGAAGGGGAATGTACATTTATAAAAAGGACACTCACAGAAATTGGAGAAAAAACATAATTACAGTGAAGGAATGCAGAAATACAAGTCACTTACAAATGAAATAAACAGGAAGTGCAGAGAAGCTTAGACGAAATGGCTACAAGAAAAATGGGAAGAAATCTAAAATGAAATGATTGTCGGAAGGACTGACTCAAGAATATAGAAAAGTCAAAAGAACCTTTACGGAAATTAAAATCAAGTGTGGTAACATTAAGAGTGCAATGTGAATTCCACTATTAAATGCAGGGGAGAGAGCAGGAAAGTAGAAGGAGTATATTGAAGGCCTCTATGAGGGGGAAGATCTGCTGATGACGTGATAGGAGAAGAAACATGAGTCAATATAGAAGAGATAGGGTATTCAGTATTAGAATTAGAACTTAAAACAGCTTTGACGATTTCTGGGGAATAAGGCAGGAGGGATAGACAACATTCCATCGGCATTTGTAAAATTGTTGGAAGAAATGGCAGCAAAATGGTGTGTAGAATCTACGAGCCCAGCAATGGACCATCTGACTGTCATTGCACAATCGGCTTAACAGTTAATCCATCCAAGTTTACTGACCAAATAATGTACAGAAGAATGGAAAAGAAAATTGAGGATATGTTAGATTACAGTCAGTTTGGCTTTAGGAAAGGTAAAGGCACCAGAGAGGCAATTCTAACATTGTAGTTGATAACAGAAGGAAGACTGAAGAAAAAGCAAGACATGTTCATAGGATTTGTCAACCAGGGAAAAACCTTCGACAGCGTAAAATAGTGCAAGATGTTTGAAATTCTGAGAAAAATAGCCGTAAGCTACAGGCAAAGACAGGTAATAAACAATATGTACAAGAACCAAGAGGGAATAATGATACACAGTTCATGGAAATAACACATATAGCACCTTACAGGATTCAGGCAGGTTCATACAAGGCAGGGAGGCTTATTAATGTGAACAGGATACAGAACTTTAAGTGCAGCCTAGAAGAGGTAGAATGGGATGAAGTATACACAGAAAATGATGCTGATGCCAAATTCAATTTATTCCACCATAAATTTGTCTCAATATTTGAGAGTTTCTTTCCTGAAACGTTATCCATAAAAGCCATTACAAAGTCAAGTAAGCCATGGATTACTAAGGGAAGTAATATATCGTGTAAGAGGAAGAGGGAAATATATGGACAGGCCAGAATAAGTCAAGATCTGAGGTTACTTGCTTATTACAAAAGATACTGTAATATTTTAAGGAAAGTCATTAAGAAGTCGAGAAGTTTACGTGTTCTGACAGAAATTAATATTGCGGATAATAAGATTAAAACTATATGGAATATTGTCAAACAGGAGACGGGGCAGCCTGACAGTGCACAGCATACCATAACAATAAAGCTAAATGATGATGATGTGAGTGATAATTCACAAGTTGCAAGTATTTTTAGCAATCACTTTCTGAATGTAACAGCAAAAATAGGGTTAAGGGGTTCAGTTGAAGAAGCAAAAAAAATATGTAAAAATGTCATTCCCCAGGACTTTAGGCCTTTAGAAATAGCATCAACATCCCCCACTGAAATTAAGGGAATTATAAATATACTGAAAAACAAGAGCTCATGTGGTGTTGATGGAGCCTCTAGCAGAATTTTGAAGTGTTGTTCTAATTTAATAAGTGGAGTCCTTAGCGATATATGTTATGCTTCGCTGGCACCGGGAATTTTTCCAGACAGATTGAAATATGCAATTGTCAAACCTCTTCATAAGAAATGGGACAAGAGTGAGTTAAATAATTATAGACCAATCTCATTGTTGACTTCATTTTCTAAAATATTCAAAAAAAGTTATGTATTTAAGAGTAGTCTCACATTTAAGTGAAAATAATTTACTCAACATTTCACAGTTCGGATTCCAGAAGGGTTACTTGACTGAGAATGCTATCTACACATTTACCCATCAAACAGTACAAGCCATAAATAACAAATTATCGCCAGTTGGTATTTTTTGTGATCTCTCCAAGGCATTTGACTGTGTGGATTATGTCACACTCTTAGAAAAACTTGGGTTTTATGGAATTGAAGGATATACACACAGCTGGTTTGAATCATACTTAATGAACAGAAAGCAAAAAGTTGTGCTGAACAGCACAAATAATGTTGGGAGGGTGGTAAATTCTAGTGAATGGGGAGTTATCACAAAGGGAGTCCCACAGGGTTCAATTTTAGGTCCTCTGCTGTTCCTTATTGATGTGAATGACCTTCCACTTAACATTTAGCAAATGGAACTAGTACTTTTTGCCGATGACATGAGTGCTATAATAAATCCTATTCCAGAAAAAGCAGCTGAAGATATAGTTAAGGATGTCTTTGAAAGAATTATTAAGTGGTTCTCAGAAAATGGACTCTCCCTTAATTTTGAAAAAATTCACTATATCCAGTTCTGTACACCGAATAGAGTCATACTGACAATTGATGTAGCGTATGAACAGGGCTCAGTTAACAGGGTAGATTTCTCCAAATTTTTGGGTCTTCACATTGATGACAGCTTGAACTGGAAGAAGCATATTACTGAGCTTCTCAAACACCTAAGTTGAGCTTCTTTCGCTCTTCCTATAATCGCTAGTCTTGGTAATAAACAGATCAGTCTCCTAACATACTATGCAATTTCCACTCAATAATGTCTTATGGAATTGTTTTCTGGGGTAACTCACCACTTAGACATAAAGTATTGATTGCACAAAAGAGAGCAGTGAAAATAATTAATAGTGTTCACCCAAGGACATAATGTAGGCACCTTTTCAAGGAGTTAAGCATTTTAACTGCACTATCAGAGTACATAGATTCACTGATGAAATTCGTTACAAATAATCCATCTCAATTTGCGAAGAACAGTGATGTTCATATGTACAACACTAGAGGCGAAAAATGACCTTTCCTATCTGTTATTGAAGCTGTCAATTGCTCAAAAAGGAGTACATTATTCAGCAACAAAAATCTTTGATCATTTGCCCAGCAACATAAAAGTGTCTGGCAGGTAGCAGATCAAGTTTTAAATGTGGCTTAAAATCATTTCTTTTGGACAACTCCTTCTACTCCATGGGCGAGTTTGTTTCAGAAATGGTAAAAGAAAAAGTAAAAAAGAAAGAAGTACCTCTAAATGTAGTTGCATGAGAACCAAGAATTTCAGTAATATTAATATTAGCACTATTCGTGTGTGTGTGTGTGTGTGTGTGTGTGTGTGTGTGTGTGTGTGTGTGTATCTTGTATCTTGAATCTGACCTGTTCCACATCATATCGATAAAATAATCAGGAAAATGATCTACGGAACATGACATAACTAAAACTAATAAGAATGGGAGATGAAGAACAAAGTACTCTGATTAAGAAGCGTGTAAGGCAGGGATGTAGTCTTTCTCTCCTACTTATCAGTCTAGACATCAAAGGAGCAATGATGGAAATGAAAGAAAGGTTGAAGAGTGGAATTAAAATTCAAGATGAAAGGATATCAATTATATGATTCGCTTATGACATTGCTATCCTGAGTAGAAGTGAAGAAGTATTACAGGATCTGCTTATTGGAATGAACAGTCTAATGAGTACAGAATATGGATTTAGAGTAAATCGAAGAAAACTGAAAGCAGTGAGGAATAGCAGAAATGAGAAAAGTGAGAAACGTAATATCAGGATTGATGAACACGAAGTAGATGAAATTAAGGAATTCTGCCACTTAGGCAGCGATATAACCCAAGACGGTTGGAGCAAGGAGGACATAAAAAACAGAGTAGCACTGGCAAAAAGGGCATTCCTGACCAAGAGAAGTTTACTTGTATCAAATATAGGCCTTGCTTTGAGGAAGAAATTACTGAGAATGTATATGTTTGGAGCACAGCTTTGTATGGTAGTGAATCATGGACTGTTGGGAAAACCCCAACAGAACAGGATGGAACAGAATCAAAGCATTTGGGATGTTGTGCTACAGAAGGATGTTGAAAATTAGGTGGACAAATAAGGTAGGAATGAGGAGGTTCCCCGGAGAATTGGAGAGGAAAGCAATATATGGAAAACACTAACCAGAAGAAGGGACAGGACGGTAGGATATATGTTACGATATCGAGGAATAACTTCCACGGTACTGGAGGGAGCTGTAGAAGGTAAAAACTGTAGAGCAAAACAGCTGTTGGAATACACCCAGCAAATAATTGAGGATGTGTGTTGCAGTTGCTGCTTTGAGATTAAGAGGTTGGCATGGGAGAGGAATTCGTCGTGGGTCGCATCAAACAAGTCAGAAGACTGATTCAGTGTCATAGGTTTTTTGCAGTGCTGTGACAAGAGAATTAGTACTCAGAATAGTAAAATAGATTTGTTTATAGTCCCATGCTAGTAGGAAATAGGGGTCTTATGTGTTGGCACAAAGCAGTGTTGCATAGTGTTCTAATAAAAAAAGTTACCTTACCAGCACCTTACCCAAAACCATAAAAATTGTTGTGAATGTTATTGTTGATATCTTTAGCAACCATACTTTGCAGTCTAGACTGGGATATATCTATTTTGTTGGGAGATTTCTAATAGTAAATAGCTGAAACGTTAGATGTATATGGGCAAATAGTAATTGGTAGAATCACTATAGATGTGGGATCACCGATACACACGCTGGCTAAGAATCTACCACCACTTGTCAAGTCAGTCATAGGGCTTTGTGAAACATACCCAGGGCTCCATCCACCATTGATGTAACAGATTTCGTGAAACACTGTCATTGGTTTTTGTGTTCATGACTGACTAGCCAAAAAGATTTTCATTGCCTTTCAGGAGTATCATTGTGTGTTCTAAGATGTTAATGAGCCAGAGTATTAGGAGATATGCATTTATTTCATCTAATATTTGGCTGTGGGACATTTGTGACATTTTATGTTCAATGGCAGTTACGGTGTCATTGAAGATTTGAGAGTGAAGTAAGATTCTGACCATACTGAGATTTACATTCACCTCTTTTTTATATGTTAACTGCCATAATCAGCTCGATAAATATTTTGTATTAATATGTGAGATGCAGGTGCAACATCTGTCCCCTGCATCAACACAGCCTTTGCTAGTCTAGTCGTGTGAGTGGTATATCCGAGGCAACTGTATTATGTTTCAACTTCTTTGCAAGTACTGCTCTACAGTTTATGCTGACATGTCCAATTGTGGCTTTTCAGTTATAAGTTTAGTTATCAGTTTTCTACTAATTATAAGTTTAGTTATCAATTTTCTAATTATAAGTTCAGTTATCAATTTTCTGAGCACACTCCTCACAAGGACCGATGTGATGGAGTCAACTTTCTGAAACCATTTATATGGTGCTGTAGGTTGGATCCCAGGTTTTACCCTGCAACCATTCATCAGAGTAGGCACTTTTTTGCAAGTAATCGACAGAAACGGATTTTCATTCCTGCTCTAAACCCTTAAAAATGACAGTGCTATGCAGAAAAGTGATGTAGCATAATGGTTAAGATACATTCATGACATGCAGAAAGTTGAGGGTTTGAATCCTTTCAGGTGCTTCGAAATTGTTTTTAAATCTTGATCATACTGACTTAGATCATTATTTTTATGTAGTTAATTTAACTGTAAATTTCTTGTCTCTAATCCTTTGCTGTGTCATTTATATCATCGTATTGACTTTTTTATTTGCTCAATTTTTTTTTTCATTCCAGTCATTCTTTTTTTGTTTGGAATCTTCTTGCTGCATGTGATTTTCTTTATCTTCATTAATCTGTCATAATACATAAATGTTTGAAATGTTGATCTATCGTGTAAAAATAAAATATGAAATAATCTATTTGTTTGTTGTGCAATGTTATTTTTTTGTTGCAAGATGTGCCTGTTTTTGGATGATACTTATCATAGAAATATTTGAAACATAAATTCGTGTAGAAATATTTGAAACATAAATTCGTGTAGAAATATTTGAAACGTAAATTCATGATGCACTGGGAATAACATGACACAGATGAAGATCTCATCAAAAGAAGGAATTAGAACTAGAATACATTTCCAGCAAAATGAGGAGTACATAGACAAAAATATAAAGTGATGAAAAAGAAAAAATTAAATTGAAGCTGATACATAAAAATAATTAAAATCACATGGGTGAAGATATATGAAAAAAGTGAGAGCAATGCTTTTTTAATCCATGGATTTTTTAAATCCATGGATTAGATTTTCAAATCCATTATATAATAAGTCATTTCAATAAAGGTGCAAAAATAAAAATCCAGAGCACCTGACAGCACTTGAACCCACAATCTGCTGCACAGCAGATACTTATCTTAACTATTAAGCTATGCCCCTGCACTGTCTTTTAAGGCTCTAGAGCATCATTCAAAATTCATTTTTGTCAATTATTTGCAAGCAGGGGCCTACTTTGATGACTGGCTGCAGGGTGTGATAACTGGAACCCTAACATGTACCACTGCACAGCAGGTTTCAAATAGTCAATCCTACTCCTGGGGAGCTCTCCCTGCCAGCATATCATGATTAACTTCAGTGATTGGTGAATAACCTGTCATAATGGTGGAAGTTGAAGGAGAATATCTGTGCTTAATAGTTCAAGAAATTAATACAGTAGAGCATCGATTATCCGAAGTAATTGGGGGACATGAGTGTTCGGAAAACTGGTTTGTTCGGATAATCGAACTGTACATGTTTATTTGCCAAAAAGAAGTACTGTACAGTAAATTTATTCATAAAAACAGGCATCTCTTGTAGTATTACAAAGTAACATACAAAGGCAACTTCAGTAGGAATATATAGTATGTGGCACAGTTTATTAAGTTCACTTCTTCACGCAGCAGCACACAAGTGGTCGTAACAGAGAATAGAAGGTGACTGTTTACACCGTGAGAAGCTCTTCTTGGGGGCGCGCAATCCTTCAAACTGCGCGGAGCGGCACGCCTCCAACTCCAAGCTGGCGCAGCTGTTGCTGTGAACAGCTTTGATACTGCTGCTACCTCTACTGCCAGTGCCAAGCCGACAGAAGTGTGCTGATTGTTGAAACACAGCGACTGGCGGCTTGGCCGGTCAGCAGCGCATTGTGAAGGTCCCATTAGAAGCAATGTTCCGCCAGCGGTGGCCCAGTGCGGCGACTACTGTGGGAAACTTGGTTTGGGAGTGAGGGGGATGATGGATGGTAGGGTGGGAGAGTAACAGGCGCGAGCGAGTACACAGTTCGGTTGACCGACGTTCAGATAATCGACGCTCTACTGTATTTTAATTCTATATTTCACTTTGTTTAAAAAAGAAATTGTTAATGCATGCTTTAATTGATTTTTGAGATTATTGACACCTCTTCTGCTTGCAGCAGTTGTAGAAAACAATATGTGACGTAGAATTACCTTTTGTTCTAAATGGATTTTTAAAAAAGCTTTCTGAAATTAAAAAAGAAAATGTCTGTGATTGGTACCTTGAACTTTAAAGAGCATATGTGCGGATCAGCATGGCTTTCATACTTGAAAATCTGCACAATGAGTGAACAGGATAGTGATGCAAGTGTACAGCTTACATAAGTCGAGTGATTCACTTAATTTTTTTGCTCATTACTACTTTCAAAAAACCTCCTCCAATAGAGCTCTCAATGTGTTACTAAGAGCTGTGGACAATCTTATAGTGCTATATGACTATTGTGATCTAGAGGTAGTGATATAGTCATCATCTTCTTCAATCTGTTACTGTAAAAGTACTTGAACATGTACCTAGTGTTGAAACTGGTGCAAACTGTCCAGGGCACAATTCGCTTTTACAGAAGTTGCAGGAAGAAGGTATAGATAATTGGGTGCTAGGAGTTAAACTGGAATAGAAATAAATGTGTGAAGTCAAGTCTGCAGAATACAATTCCAAGTGTGTTCCTTAGCCATCCACTTTACCTTCTGCCAAATATCTTGCTTCACTCAGTAACTATTGCTATGATCCTTATTAGAAAACATTTTTAACTGATGGTTGTTTCTGCAGGTTTTGGAAATAAATGCATCCAGCAGGAGGACAGGAAAGCGAATCCTTGCAGATCTTCAGGAGGCAACACAGTCGCATAGAATAGGAGTACCTGGAGCTGATTCCAATCAATCAACAATAACAAAAATATTCAAAAGAGGTTGTACAAAATAAATATTTTGTTTTTATAAAGCTGTTCCATCTTGATTGTCATTAAAAATTACCAGGATGTCTTTGAAGCACAAAAAGTAACAACAGATATGACATGTGAAAGACATAGCTGCTATTTGATGGCCCTTGTTTTGTAATTCCCTAAAAGTTCTGTTTTTCACCCAGGGTTTCTTTATTTAAATTTTATTTTTGTGGTAATTCCTTCTTATTTTCAGGAAAGGGTAATTCAAAAACAGACTCAAATGAAAGGTCCATGAAGAAGGAAATGTCTTTGATTCTTGTTGAAGAAGTAAGTTTGTTCTTTTATTCTTAATAAAGGTTAACATATTGTAAATGTAAATGAAACTTCCTGTTTTAACGGGATCATTGCATTGTATTTAGTTATGAAAGTACTTTGCTTTTGAAATTTTCTTTTTCTTGTTCATTGTTTTGCCTACACAAGGCCAGTGGAAATACATGACATTGTAAGAAACCAATATTTGAGCCTCACTTTTTTCTGTTAAAAGCTGAAGAACATCTGAAGCATTTTTCTGTACAATGCAAGATTTTAGACACATGTTACAATGGTCAAAAGCAGGTCACAGAATACATTTTAAATGACACTTTGAAAGACATGTTTCAGTGAACTATCAAAGTAAGTGAAGAAGTCTTTGCGGGATGGTGTTTTGTGTGTGTGTGTGGGGGGGGGGGGGGGGGGGGGGGCATGGCAGAGAAATGGGTTGACAGTTAAAATCTGTTGTGAAATGAGAAAGGAGGAGAATGGCCTGTATGAGGGTTGTTTAGAATAAACTGTATGAAAATATTCCTAAAGACATTTGTTATGTATCGTTGCATTTGATTTTCAATTAAGAATATCTGATGACCACTCCCTGCCCTTGCTGTCATATTTTCCATTTGGATTGATATGTGTCTTTGCATAAAACAATAGTGTTTAAATAGAATATCTTTGCTGCTTTTGTGTCACAGTGTAAGATTTTTGAAATAATTGTTTCAGGTGGATATTGTATTTGATGACTATGATGAAGGATTTGTTTCTGCTTTGTCTACACTTGTGACAACCTCGAAACGCCCAGTTATTTTTACTGCAACGGATGAAAATTGTCTTCAAGTCACACGTCTTGTAGACAAGCATCTTGTACTAAAATATGATGTTGTTCCATCCAGAATATTAAGTAAGTTTATATGTCAGTGAATTGAATAACACACAGCAAAAATGCAGTGAATTTAATGTCAAAAAACTGACTTTAAGAACATAAAACTCATTAACGTAGTTGATTCAGTAAATGGAGCAATATCAATAAAAAATACACATGCATTTTAGTCTGTTGCCTTCTTTAATTTCTTAGATGACTGTTAAAAGAGAGAAGGAACCTTGAAACATGCTTTACGTTGTGAAGCAGAGGAAAAAATCTCACAGAATAGTTGGCCTGTAAAGTTATACGCATATGAAGAGGTACCAAAGGCAGAGGTGGGACCTAGTATTGACAGTTAAAATAACAGAGCACCTAATAAAGATAACTATTGACTTAACAGTGATGCAAACAAGGGGATTGTACACAGGGTAGTAGCAGTCTGAAATATGGGTAAAAACTAGTGAGAGGGAAATATGAACAGAAAAATGATTAAAGTTATTGAAAGGTGGCAAAAGACTGATGGCGTGCTCACAGTGAAAGTGTGTGTGTGTGGGGTATGTATGTATGTATGTATGTATGTGTGTGTGTGTGGGTGGGGGGGGGGGGGGTGTTGTAAGAACAGACTCATGAAGTACTAAATCAGAGTTCAAAACATTAAGTAGAAGTGAAAACTGACTGATAACAGTAATAGTAGCAGTGGTGTTGATTGTTGTGGTCATAGCCATAGGAAGGTACTGAGAGTGAATACATGGAAATATTTGGATCTCTGGGACAGGTTTTTTTAGTGTGAAAGTTGTAGATGTTGAGCATGATATGATAGGAGGAATACTCATAGCTCTCCAGCAGAAGAGTTAATTTACAGCTAAATGTAGCACAAACCTGCAAGAGTAATGTAAAATATACATTTGGGTGTGCCCGGGAAGTCCCATTGCTCAATTATTGTCACGATAATTGTAAGTTTACGTTACGAGACAGTTTTTTTCTTACAATTGTGGTGTAGTGGTTAGACTCTGTATTTTCATTTGGGACACTTGTTGTTCAAATTCCAATTTGACCTTCGTTTGGATTTTTCGTGGTTTTTATAAATTGCTTAAGGCAATTGCTAGGCTGTTTCCTTTCAAAAAAGCCACAACTGATTTCCTTCCCCAATCACAGGTTGTATTTTGTTTTTAATGACCATGATCTTCTTTCTTTATCATAATTGCATCATCAGTCTTCAAAATGATTTTGTTACGTCTGTTGTGTCCTGCTTCTAATCCTTCTAATAAATCTGTGTTCATCTCTCCTGCTATCTATCTTTGTTTTTCTTCTTCTTTTCTCTTTTTCCAGTTCCTGTGCACAACTATGTTCTTCATTTCTCAGTTAATCATTTAGTTACAGCATGATGGATGTATACTAATTATGGGCAAAGTTGAAACTGATTGTATAAGGGGCATTCAAAAAGAAACCAGCCGGAGGCATAATTATAGAAACCAGTACCTGTATGTTAAAAGTATTGACTCTGGCTGTTGATACACTTGTCTCACTGTGACACAAGATGGTGAATGGCTATCTCAAAAAATTCCCAGGACTGTGATCTTAACCAGTTCAACACGTACACCTGAACATCGTCGTCCAAGGTGAATCGTTTGCCCCTCAGAGCCTTTTTAAAGGGACCATAAATGGCGTAATCTTCTGATTTACTTCCTGCGGTACGGGACAACAGTGAATGCCCAGCATTACTCACAGACTTTGACTACCCTTCGCCAAATGATCAAATCAAAATGACCAGGCAATCTCACCCGTGGGGTCATTCTGCTCCACGACAATGCAAAGCCTCATATGGCCAACACAGTTGCAGCACTCCTGCAGAAATTCAAATGGGAGGTTCTCGGCCAACCCCCATACAGTCTGGACCTCTCTCCTTGTGATTATGCCATTTTTGGTCCCCTTAAAATGACTCTGAGGGGTAAATGATTCACCTTGGACAAGGACGGCCAGCTGTGCATGTGGAACTGGATAACATCAAAGCCCCGGGAATTTTATGAGACAGCAATTCACCACCTTGGGTCACAGTGGGACAAGTGTCTCAACAGCCAGCGTCAATACTTCCAACATACAGGTACTGGTTTCTGTAATTATGCCTCCAGCTCATTTCTTTTTGAATGCCCCTTATACACCATGCTCCGGAGAACTCGGTGACCAAGTAAGTGGATTAATGACAGAAAAGATCCAGCATATTTTAATAATAAAATTCTAAATTTACTGAGGAAGCAGAGACTGTTGCACACTCGGTTCAAAAATGTATGCAGGAATGATGACAGGTGAAAGTTCCTAGAAATTCATGTATCAGTAAGATTGATGCATAACAAGCTTACAACCACCACCACCATACATTTCCAATATCCTGCTGAGAACCCAAGTAAATTCTGGTCCTATGTAAACTCACTATGCAGATCGAAGGTTTGTATCCAGTCACTTGTTGATGAGTCTGGTGTGGCAACCGAAGACAGTGAAAGGAAGGGCAAATGGTTTTACAGAGAGAACTCTATGGTGTTGTCTCCTTACTTAGATTGAATTTGTCGTGAATCTCTCACCAAGAATGAGATCCCAAGTGACTGGAAAAAGAAGTGAGGGTGAGTGCTGTATACAAGAAGATTAAAACAATGGGTCCACAAAATTACAGACAAATATCCTTAACATCAATTTTCCACAGAACTCTTGAACGTATTTTCAGTTTCGATATCGTATATTTCCGTGAGACAGTAGAGCTTCTGTCAACAAATGAATGCGGATTTAGAAAGCATCATTCATGCGAAACGTAGCTTGCCAGTTTCTGACATGATACCCTGTGTACCATGGATGAAGGGTCACATAGTGATTTTGTATTCCTAGATTTCCTGAAAGCATTTGACATGGTTCCCATTGCAGACTGTTAACAAAGGTACAAGCATGAGGAATAAGTCACAGTTATCTAAGTGACTTGAAGACTTCTTGAATAATAGAACTTATTACATTGTCCGCGACAGTGAGTGTTCATCAGAGACCAGAGTATCATCAGGAATGCCGCAGGGAAGTGTGATAATGACTGCTCTTATTCTCTATATACAGGGTGTCCCATTTATCTTGACCACCCTAAATAACTGTTTGTCCAGATGCAAATTACAAAATGTTTCAAGCAATTGTTCTTTTGCCATCAGGGGAACATCAATCAGCATGATTGCCTTCATTGTAGCTTTGTTTTTTACAAAGGTATGAACAGCGGTATGACTTTTTTAAATGGCACCCTATATTTTTTATTCAGTAATTCATTTCCTCTCCTAAGGACCTATTCAAAAATGTATCACAGTGTACCATTCACTGAAACACAACGTTATTAATTACATAACACAACATTGACTTTGAGCCCGGGATCACAAACTTGTCCACTTGCTGGAGTTGTCAGAAAACAAATGAAAACAAAGTAAAAACATAACACAAAATTGACTTTAACTCTCCTGTACCTTTGCTCAGGAGTAGAACATTCAAAGGTACTCAAAGTAGTGACTGACCCTGGACACCAATACACTGGTGCACTCGTTGAATGAAAGAATTATTTACTGCTTCCAGTGTTGCCTGCTGAAGAGAATTACAAGCAAGCACGATATGCTCCTGAATGTCCTCTGGAGTTGTTGGAATATCGCGATAGACGATGTCTTTAATGCATCCCCAAAGAACGAAGTTCAAAGAATTTAAATCAGGAGACCTAGCAGGCCAAGTAACTTTTCCTCCTCAATCAATCCATCTGGCAGGATGTCTTTGGTTCAGAACACAATGTGCATGTAAGGCATTGTGTGCTGGACATCCATCGTGTTAATACAACGTAAGCATTCTGGTTCTTAGTGGAAGAAGAGGAGGAAGTTGGCATTCGTCTGAGGAAGTTGGCATGAAATAAGGGCCAATAATTGTAGTACCAAGCATCCCACACCAGACGTTAACTCTCCATTGATGCTGATGTTCCACCTGTCTAAGCCATCGTGGCTTGTCGCTGGACCAATAATGCATGTTCCTTGTATTTACCTGTCCTTTGTTTGAGAAGGAACATTTGTCGGTAAATAGAACATTGGAGAAGTAGTTCGGGTTGGCGAGAATTTGCTGCTGTGCCCACTGACAGAGCTGTACACGATTCTGAAAGTCATTCCCATGCAATTCTTGATGTAGGTGTACGTGGTAAGGATGGAACCAGTGACATGTAAGAATAGGGTGTACACTGGTTTTAGGAATGCCAATCTCTTGTTCAAGCTCTCGTTTGCTCACATGTGGATTCATAGCAACGGAAACGAGAACAGTAACTTCGGCAGCCTCGTCTGTGTGAGTTCTATGACGATTGCATTGTCGTGGGTTGAAACTTCCCGTTTGCTGAAGCATCGCAACAAGATGAGAAAACATCTGTTGGGAAGGTAGGTTCTTGTCAGGATATCGCTCTCTGTACAGTTCTGCTGCTTGCATAGCATTTTGCCTACCTTCAACAACAATAATAAAATAAACTTTATGTCGAAGCAATTTGTAGGAAGGACAGCCTTTACTGTATGCCTACTCTACACAACAATATTTAAAAGGACTAAATTACTGTACTAAATCTACCCGTACATAAGAAAACAGTATTACAATTACTGTTCTGCTAACTTACATTCCCTATAGATGAGTAGCATTTCTACCTTCTCTTCATTGGTATACATTCTGCTCACACAACTCTTCAACTGACGATGGTTGACAGAATGACGGGTATGCATTCTACTTGTTTACATTTGTCCTCTGTCAACGCCAACGCATGCATGTGTTCCATTACCCTGCGTATCTGCACTAAGCACTGGGGGCGTCAACTCCAACATTGTGTTATGTAATTAATAATGTTGTGTTTCAGTAAATGGTACACTGTGATACATTTTTGAATAGGTCTTTAGGAGAGGAAATGAATTACTGAATAAAAAATACAGGATGCTATTTAAAAAAGCCATCCCGCTGTTCGTATCTTTGCAAAAAACAAAGCTACTATCAAAGCAGTCATGCTGATTGATATCCCCCAGATGGCTAAAGCGCATTTGCTTGAAACATTTTGTAATTTGCATCTGGACAAATAGTTATTTAGAGTGGTCAAGATAAATGGGACACCCTATATATAAATGATCTGATGGACAGGATGAACAGTAGTCTGCGGCTGTTTGCTTGTGATGCTGTGGTGTACAGGAAGGTGTCATCACTGAGTGACTAGGAGCATACGATATGACTTACATCAAATTTGTAGTTGGTATGATGTATGGCAGCTTGCTCTAAACGTAGAAAAATGTAAATTAATGGAGATGAGTAGGAAAAACAATCCTGTAAAGTTCAAATACAGCATGAGTGGTGTGCTGTTTAACACAATAGTGTTGGTTAAATATCTAGGTATAACATTGCAAAACGACATGAAATGAAACGAGCACATAGGATGGTAGTAGGGAAGACAAATAGTAGACTTCAGTTAATTGAGAGAATTTTAGAGAGTTGTGGTTCATCTGTAAAGGACATCACATATAGAAGACTAGTGCAACCTGTTCTTGAGTACTGCTAGTGTTTCACATCCCCACCAGGTCGGATTAAAGGAAACTGTTGAGAAGCAATTCTGAAGCAGGCTCCTGCATTCATTATTGATAGGTTTGATCAACCTGTGAATATTACAGAGATGCTTCGTGCTTTCAAATCAGAATCTCCAGACGAAAGAAGACATTCTTTTTGTGGAACACTGTTGAGAAAATTTAGGAAACAGCCATTTGAAGCTAACTGCAGAATGATTGTTCTGCCAACAATTTTCGTTTCGCATAAGGTCGACGAAGATATGAGAAATTAGGGCTCCTACTGAGGCATATAAAGTCATTTTACCCTTGCTCTACTTTTGAGTAAAACAGGAAATAACATGATGAGTAATTTACAAGGTACCCTATGTCACACAGCTTATGGTGGCTTGTGAAGAATGTATGAAGATGGATATGTAGATAAAAGACACATATTTTGATTTATGTACTAGCCTTACCCTTTCAGTATTGTATACTGTATTGTATCTTAATGTAACATTAAACCTTTTCCCTTTTAAGACTGAACCCTACGAAATATTAATATTTATCCCTCCTTTTGGTACTGTGCAAATTAAGATAACAAAGCTCTACCTGATCACTGGTCAGAGCTACTATGAATGTGAGAATGGTCATCTTTCAAAGATGTGTCACTGATGTATCGTGAAGATACGATTTTATTTTATGTGACTCTTTATTTTGTCTTTGATCAACATATCTTTCTTTTGTCGGTCTTAACTTACTGTGTTTTTTGGCTAAATTTAAACTGAAAATCTTGTTTGAAGCTATTGTATCTTTGTACATGAAAAATACATTTGTATCCCCTGCTTACTTCTGTCTGTATATATGGGCTAATTGCAGGGAATTTTGATCCAGTTTTGACTAATAGATAGTTTCACGAAGAAGATTTTGTGTTTGCAAATCAGAAATATTTCATAAAAATTGAGTGAATTGTGATGAATTAAGGTCCGCTGCTGCTGTGAAAACGGTGGCATTTCCACCTAGCAGTACAGCCTCGCAGCTCCAGAGCATAATGAAACTAGAGCAGACTCAGATTCTGACCTGGTAGTCTAGCAGTATAATGTGTGTCTTAAAACAAAGAGGTCGTGGTATTGAATTCCGGTTGTACCACAGATTTTTCGCACTGTCTAGCATTCACATCTCAGTGGTACGGATACTCGTCAGAAGCGAAACATCATTTAGATTCCACACTAAACTATAGGTCTCCTTTTCTCAAAGGTAAATAAGAGTCAGGATTAGCAGTCTAGGGATAAAGTGCATGTTGGTTAATCGAAAGGCCATGGTATTGAATCCTGGTCGATCTCTGAATTTATGTGTATGTTTTGTAACACAGCATTCACCTTATAGCGATCTGGAGATTCGCCAGTAACAAAACATGGTTTGGGTTCCGCTTTTCGCTGTTGCATAGCTTGGGTAGCTGATGTCCAGCTGAGAGACTTGCACCAGCCCATTGAGACCTGTGAAATTATTATCAGAATTGATCCTTACATCAGGGTGTATACAAAAGATGCAAACAGGAAATCTGCAGAGAACATGAGAATTTTTTTCATTTGGGAAACATTCGGGTATTTTTAGAATTCCAGGAATTTTTCATTGTTTTAGTTTTCAGTTAAATTATTATTATTATTATTATTATTATTATTATTAATTTAATTTTCACTTGAGAACTGATACTCTAACAAAGAATTTTACTTTAGCCTGCTATTGCAGCATAATACTGCAGCAGTAAAACACAAATGAGAGACTAACACCAAAATAAAACTTCAGTTACAAAGAAAATGCGCCATTTACAACAAAATACATAGCACACAGGAATGTCTGTGTCAGAAGTGTCAAAGGTTTTAGAACAAGACTATGCAAAACTTCTTACCAACAGACTGATTTTAATGAATGCGATGTCACACTTTTCATTTCTAACAGGTTATGGAAAAATATTGGGAATGGTGGTTTGAGAAGCATAACTTCTGAAGTAACTTTCCATTTACACAAGATGAATTATTATATGAGAGAGAATGTGTAATAAATTTCTTCAATCACAGAGCATTTGACTGCCATTCAACCCGTAATACTTTAGGGACCAGCCGCTTAGAAAAATTTTGGACCCAGAAAACTAGCCATGTATGCATTATTTAAAATTTTACTGGCACAAATGTGTTTGGTATATCTTAATGGGTAACACTTACAAAAAATACCAATATTATATTTAAACCTTGTAGCTCTACTATATGTATATTAATTTAAACCATTAACTTCTCTTATTCGTGTGTTCGTGCTACTTAACAGTAATATTGTTATTGGCTGATTACATTGCATGTCCTATGCCCTGAATATCTGCTGTCATTGGTGAGATCTGTGATGTAAGGTATGACTGGCTGACAAAAGCGCATCGCGATCTTCGTGTCAGTACTTCGGAAGCTGCCTTGCTTTTTTTGGCGTAATTTATATTTATACTTTCATAATATGAAAATATGCAGTGTACATGTTGCCTCGCATCAAAGATCTTCCCAAAACACATGGTTTCAGCAGGGTTTTGTTTCCTAAAATAGCAGGTAGCTATACCCCAATGTATAAAACATTTACCATTGTTAGGACATAAGTTTTCCAGTGCCGAGCAAAAATATATTGTCACCTAACACGGAAAAAATGTACTTCCACCTGGAGTGTAGGGTATTTTGACCTGAGGGAAAAAGTGTATTTTTAACTGGGAAATCTAAGATTTTTTAATCTTGTATGCATATACACACTTTGTGTACATTCTCCTTCTACAAATATTATAAATTAAAATCCCTCACTGTCTTTTTGTGCCTGTATATGGACACTAATCTCAGTAACTGCTATAGATGTTTTCATTCAGTTTTTACTGATTGATACATTGATTAATGAATAAGGTTCGCATATATAAATTATAAGTAGTTGGTGCAAATTGGCTAAACTATAATGGTTAGTCCCCCCCCCCCCACCCCCCACCCCCCTCCATATTTTCCTCTCAATATTCGAAGGCTACTGTCGGGAATACTGTATGGATTTCGATACTTGCAGTGGGCTAGCGCTACCACCCAAAAGACACATGACCGGACCACTTGAAAAGACATATGACCGACCATGGAGGCCACTGCACAACTCACATGATTAGTGGGTTTTTAGATGCTACAGACACAAGTGGCATGTGCCACTTAAATTGTGTAATGTACATGAAAGTGAAAGTGATCCACGAACAAATCACTGCCATGCCAGCCAAGTCGTCCAGCTGTAAATACTTAGTGTTGCCCAAGTGCAGCTGGGACAGGTCACTTGTATATTTTATCTTTGCCCTTTCTCTTCTTTTCTTTTGTTTTTGAATTTTTGTTAAATTAATATGCTCTTTCTTTCCAAAATATGATTTGAAAGTTTTAGTTCTTTTGTAAATTACAAATTATGCAATAATGATAGCAAAGAGAATCCTTAAAAAGAAAGTGCGAAGTTTGTTCCTGAGCAACTTAATGCATAATCGGCTTTTCTATGCAAAAGTGGAAGTGCTCCATGGAACGTGTATTCTGCCAGGTAACCCATGAAATGTTCGTTTCATAGCAGTGAAATTTATAACCGTGCTTGTCAGAAGTACTCGACCATTGCAATCTATGCTGTGCACTTAGGATCCTGCCTAGTCACACCTTTGGAAACAAACAGCAGTATAATATGTGTAAGACTAGCTTTTCTTGTAGCTGTACTACATGTATATTAATTTAAACCATTAACTTTTTTAAATTGTGTGTTCACGTTACTTAACAATGTGTTGGTGCTGGTTGACTACATCATGCAAACTATGCCCTTAATATCTGTTGTCATTTACTGGCGAGTTTTACAGCTCTGAGCTTGGTATAGTTTATTTCCATCCAGGAAAAAGTGTAGTTAGACCCAAAAAGAAATTTATTTTTAACAGGGAGATCTGGGAATTTTTTATTCTCATCAGTGTTTGCACCCTGCAATGCCTGGCTCTCTCTCTCTCTCTCTCTCTCTCTCTCTCTCTCTCTCTCTCACTCACTCTCTCATGTTCCTGTTCTACTGTTATTTTGTTTGACCTGTGGGTTGCTCTCTCTTTGCTTCAGCATCATACCAAATATGGTCAGCATTATTGGACAAACTCAAACCCAAGGTACATGAATAACAATGACTATTTTTGTCACAAGCTATGGCATTGTTGCGAATAAAACTGTGACCCGTGTATACAATAAGTTTCCTTTAATTTACGTCTGTGGTCACAAACTTTTTGTTAACAGATTACCGGTTTCGGTCTGTAATGACCATCACCAGATCTGTTTTATAAAAACAAAGTCCTAATGTGCTGCAGCCTTAGTGGCATTGTCAAACGTTAAATGAAAAATCACCACCAGCATCGTCAAATATATATATAAATAACATCATATGCACAAGTCATGTTGTCAGTAGCACTTTTTTTTTTACGGTAGTGCTACTGACATGACTCGTGCATATGATGTTATTTATATATATTTGACGATGCTGGTGCTGAATTTGCATTTAACATTTGACTATGCCGCTAACGCTGCAGTACACTAGTACTTTATTTTTATAAATCAGATCTGATGAGGGTCATTATAGACCGAAACCAGTAATCTGTTAACAAAAAGTTTGTGACCATAGATGTAAATTAAAGGAAAGATTATTTTTGTAACCATGAGACATGTTCTCTCTATATCCTCCTTCCTCTTCTTCATGTATCAGTTAAGTAAGTGTAGTGTCATGGATAGGCATCATTGAATGAAACAGTTTCTAATTGAATCTGAGTATATTATATCATCATTTCATAAATATGCTTCCTATGTAGAGCTAAAATTCAGTCCACTTGGATACACAAATAGTATTCACATATTTATGTCTCAAGTTAGCCATTACTTCATTTAATTCCACACAGTTGCTTTGAATAAAGAAAATACTGACTCAAGTGGAATAATACTACATCAAATAAATTCTTTGCAACACTGTTCACATCAATGGGGTATCCCTTGACTCATAAATATTCACTCCATGTTCTCACTCCACAGACTGACTGCTTGCATACCATTTTAGTAGATGCTGAAAAGCTTACTATACACCCTAACTTCCAGGGAATCTGCACACGGACAGTGGTCTTTGGTCCATAGAGATAGGTGAGGGTAAAATTCACTATCTGTCCCCTCATGAGAGGTGAAGAGGGTTGTGATGATGTGCTGAAGAAACAGTTTGAAAGTTTAAGCAATTTCCTGCCCATTCTATATGCTTGCCGGCTACTCAGCACCACCTCTATTCAGTGAGCAGTGTTAGATACTTACATATGTATATTAGAAAATTAAGTCTTTTCTTTTTAAGTCTTTTCAGTTTACTTAGGAAGAGCATTGACTTTGAACACGTTGTAGAGCTGAATAGACATTCAGCTAATAATTACTTCTGCTGGTTGACAGTAATTCAAATGATAGTGATGGATCAAATGGATGCTGGGTGACTGTAAAAAGATAATGTCACAAATATAAGTACTTACAAGAGAAAAAGAAAAATGCTTTCCATACTAA
Source organism: Schistocerca cancellata (assembly GCF_023864275.1). Taxonomy (NCBI): domain Eukaryota; kingdom Metazoa; phylum Arthropoda; class Insecta; order Orthoptera; family Acrididae; genus Schistocerca; species Schistocerca cancellata. The sequence continues at coordinate 517,655,344 of NC_064628.1, read as the reverse complement.
AATGTGGGACTGTGTAAACTGGAAACAAGTAAATAGAAAGAAGAAAAACAGAATGTAAATGTAAAAGTTGATCTGTGTGGAAGACAGTGATAGGTGTCCCTTCCTACCTGTATGTAATGGTGCTTCTATTACACTGAACAGAAGCAAAACTTAATTCATTCAGTTAAATGTTGAGATAAGAGTTGTAAACATCTTTTGAAATTTTTGGATTGTGATCACTTAATCTATAGGTTATTTGTTTCTTAAAGTGACTTAACAGTTCCATGCTTTGCTTTACTGTACATAGTTCTCATAATATTCAGTGAAGTTTTTATTTATTTATTTTATGTCTTCTATTTCATTATTGTTTCATATGATGTTTCCAGCAAGCAGAATATTGAATGTGGCATTAATCATTCTTCTAACTCTTTCGTTTCCTTACAGAGTAAAAGTAATTGAGAACTTTGATTAATTTGTTGCAGATATTTGGCTACAGCTGTTGTGTTTATTAGAAGGAGTAAGAGTCAGCAGTGCTGCAATAAAGAATGTTTTGGAGTTCACACATTATGACATCCGGAAGTCTATGATGCTTTTGCAGTTTTGGGTTCTTTCAGGAGGAGAAAATTTTCCATTTAATTGTGTTAGTAATGATGATTCGTTGCATCGAGTGGTTTGCAGTGAAAGTGCTGATAATTCGAACCTTAGCTGGAGCTCATTAAGTGAAGAAGTAACAATACCAGAAGAGAGTGCGAATTGTGCTTGTTTATTCACAAACTGCAATAACTCTTCGGCCCATGAACTGAATATACCTTTCCCTCTGAATCTCTGTGGTGTGTGGTGGAATTTAGCACCTCTACTTGGACTACCACAGGTAAAATTAAGGGAACGTAGAGAGGTATTGCTATGTGGAAACAAACAACCAAAGAAAAAAGAATGTGACACATTTTTGTACTATGATTCAGATTCAGCAGATGATGATAAAGGGAAAAAAAGTTGGTTTGACGTGGCTGACAGCATTGAGGATGACAAACATGTCAGCTGTGATAGTGAACGTGTGCAAAACAGTAATATACAAACCCCTAACAAATGCAGCAGCAAAGTAATTAAAGCTATGGCAGATATGTTGGACAGCTTATCATCTGTAGACATAATGAATTTCACAGTTGACAAATGCAGAGGCAATTCTGGATATCAAGAACTTAAAGTGCATTGCTGGGATCAAAAGCCACAGGACAGTACCTCATTGCTGGAAGACCAAACAGCATTTTCAGCCTTGGAGCTACCATCACTTGCTCACTGTTTAACTGAAAGAAGTATTGCTGCTTGCATAAAGGCTCTAAATATTTTAGATCCTCAGAAATACAATCACGTTTTGCCTTCTCATGAAACTGTCAGGTATGTTTCTTACTAATTACCTTAAGAATAAGTGGAATTTTGAGGCAGTTAACTGTCCCATGAAACTATTGTGCAAGTGTTTGTTTTATTGTTTCTTGCATTAATTTCAGTACATAGTTCATCATATTTAATTATGTCTTTCGAAAGTTTAATATTGTCAACATTTCACTTGTGTATTTTATTTAAATATTTTTGCAGTCTTACTCTATATTTTTATCCGTATATTACATGGCAGTTTGAAGTTCGGTGTACTCTTATTTTGATCCTGTTACATTGTTCTAAGAGCCATACAATCTGAGGCTGGAATACATCTACAAAGTTAGAGGGTAGTTTGAGACTGAAATGAAATGATCATATGGTATTGTTGGCCGGGAGGCCACATTTGGGGGGAGTTCACCCACTGCAATGCAAGTCCTTTTTAGTTGACACCCCAGATCATGTAAGAAACAGATTGACCATCCTTACTGCGGAACAGGCAACTGTAAAAATAGTTTTCCCGTCGGTCAACAGATGTCGCAGGTGACACTACAATGCTAACTCACCTGTACATGTCGCGGAATTGGCAACGCTGTATCTTTGGTGACATGAATGATGCTGATTTGCGTTCGGCTAGAGCGCTGCGCGCGAAATGCATTCGTCACACTGCTGACTGTAGCTCATGATCGGCTGTGGTTTTTCCCGAGTTTTCAGTCTAAGAATGTAGATTAGCTCCTGTAATTCTACAAACCAAGTTTATTTCTCACAATCATATGCAAAATGAAATAAATGAAAAGTAACACACAAACATTTCTCGCGAGTTACTGTTTAAATGCAGACTGTATTGCAGTCGCATAGGTTTTACACTCGCCTTCCATGCCGTCTATTTCCTCTTTGCTATACAGCTCTTCTGATACGGATTATGGTGGTAAAAAAGATCCCCACATGCAGGTTAACACTAGAAAGTTTTCAAAATCCGCACATGGTTATGATGTGAATTAAGGCTGTACATATTTCAGCGACAGTCATTTCAAATTTAAATTCTTTTACTTTGCATGTAACTTATCGTAAATGATATAATATAAGAGTGGCACAAAACGATGAATTTTGGATTGTTGAAAGGGGGTTGCAAACGCGGTAATATACAAGTGAAAGCGTATTTTTCGAGTATATTTTGGTGGTGTCAACTTTGAAGAGCCACAGACGGCAAACCATAATTATGTTAAAAATTTACTTTGTGCTGTTTAAAGATAACCTGCAAATATTCGCAACAGACGTATGCTTTTATCTGCAACACAGTTATTGCTGGGGATATCCGCACTTGCACAGACCTGTTACTATAAGTAGTGTTGTTTTCAAGTGAAAGCTGTTCAAATGGCTCTGAGCACTATGGGACTTAACATCTATGGTCATCAGTCCCCTAACTAACCTAAGGACATCACACAACACCCAGTCATCACGAGGCAGAGAAAATCCCTGACCCCACCGGGAATCGAAAGCTGTGTGAGGATTATTGCACAGATAATTAAAAAAAAAGAAAAAGGCAGCGTCTATAGTTTGCATGTTATGCTCATTCTCTTCTATTCTCCTCCCTTCATACCAGCATAAACGAATGGCAGTGAACATTGATGAATTATCTATAAATACTCGTTTGCAGCAGTGTAAAAAAGGTTTTACACTTGTTCACTTCAGTATATACCAGGATTTAGAGGAACCGATGACCTAGCAGTTAGATGACAGCTATTATTCATTTATTTCACTGTTGCGATTTCAGCTCTAGAGCCATTTTCAAGTACCAAGGGAAAGGTCTTGTAAGGTAATGCTTCTTAAATTGTTTACCAAATGTTACCACACTATGCTTTGCATTTTGTTATCCATATCTTATATTGATTTCAGTTTTCACATTGCACACAAAAATGCCTCTACAGCCAAAATTATGATAGTGATGTGAATAAACAGTTTAAAAAAGTCCAAATCGCAAAGGATTTCATTTAAAAATTGTATGATATGATTCTTGTACAGGAAGGCTGCCACATTATATCAGAATATAAGATCGACAAAATTTAGATAGGTTCAAATGCTTAGGGCTCTTTATTAATTCTTACTCGTAACTAATTTACTGATTTACCTGAATTTAAAATCCACTCCCGTAACTTTCTTTATCTGAACATTTTTAGTTCAGGATTTGTCCGTCTACTCCATCTACAGTTGATATACTCGCAGCCCCCCGGCATGATGACTTGATCCACTACCGCCGGTATGTCAGAAACAGCTGTACTTCACAGACGCCAAATGATGGAAAGCTGCATGCGTTCAGACGATGTTGCCACATATTTCACAGAACAGAGTGCCATCTAGTGGTTGGTGCCACAAGTAAGGGTGTGACGCTGTTGCCGCCTGGTGGCCGTTTCCTGACAAGGGTTGCCTGCTAGACCAAGCGATCGGGCAATCTGTTTCTTACGTGATCTGGGGTTGACGCCACTTCAGCGACTTGCGAGTCAATGATAATGAAAATGTCAATGAAGTACACACAACACTCAGTCCCCTGCCGGGAATCGAGCCCGGGCCTCCTGCGTGATAAGCAGTAATGCTAACGCTACGCTACGGAGGCGGACAGTTTGAGACTGTCAAGCCAAGTCAGAAATATGCAACAGCAGAGCTGTTATTGAACCCAAAGATTGTTTAGGACACTACAAGTGCCTTTACTAGACATGGTCCATAGATGTGAGAGATGGACTGACAGAGGAAGTAGCTGGAATAAATGTGATAATGATATATGGTCTGACAAGAGAGGAAGCTATAAGGTACACTGTATGTCAGTGATATGTCTAAAAAAAAATTGGTGGTTGATTGCATGTAGAGTAATGATGAAATCATGAGAAACATTTAAGATATCAAGGCAATGCAATGAGTGGTTTTAGGTAGTGTTGTGGCCTGTTAGTAATGAGCGTAAAAGAAAGGTGGGAGAGAAAGGAATAGAACCAAACGTAAATAGGAAAATAAAAATTAAATGTAGAATGGTTAAATGAACAGTGTTAGAGGAAAATAAAAAAAAAAAAACAGGAACCTTCTGGGTTTGCTGCGAACTGATGAAGAATGAAGTAGTTTAGTAGCATGCTGGCAGAAGCAACAGATGGGGCGTGTAGAACAACTAGTAATTGGATGATATACGGAGCAATACCTTAGCAGAATTTTGAAACAAGAAAAGCTATTTTAAATTAAAGCATGTAAAGAATGATTCAATAAAATACATTGAAAGCAGGAGATGAAGGTACAAATGGTGCTTATAAAAGGAAAGAGAAAGTGGGTGGAAAAATGAACCATAATGACAGAACAGTACAGTAAAAGAAATAAGAAAATAGTGCATGAAATGACCAGAAATAGGAGAATCGGAATGGAAGAGAAGGTAAAAATTGTTGATGAAGATGGGAACAAGATGGAGGATGTGGAGGACACCCAAAAGGCCATGGAGGACTTATTTTTATCATTTACTGAATCCAAACGGAACAGTGGCAGAAGAGAGAAGATACTAGGATGGACTGGAAACAGGAAAAGATCTAATAGGGAAAGAAGTTGTGGAAGCACTGAAGAACATAGAAGGCATCAGGGTTGGAGGAACTAAGTGTGGAAATGATTAGAACAGCAGAAGAGATGGTGTTACAGTGGCTGAATTGAGTTATGTGAATTATATGGAAGGTAAAGAAAACTGTTAGATGGGATGAATTGCTATTAATTTCTATACTTAATTGTGGCTGAGTTTCCCCCTCTTGTAACTATAATCTTCAAAAGATCCCTCAAACAAAAAATCATGCCTAGTTGTTGGAAGAAAGCAAAGGCAACATCCCTTTACAAGAAGGGCAGAAAAAGTGATCCACAAATCGACCATCAAATATCTTTGACATCAGTTTATTGTAAAATATTGTAAACATGTTCTAAGCTCAAACATAATGAGGTACCTCAAACAAAATGATCTACTCCATGCCAGCCAGGATGGATTCGTAAAACATCAGTCATATGAAAACCATCTCACACTTTTCTCACATGACGTACTGTGAGAGCTTTGAATAAAGGTAGCCAGGTGGTTGCAGTATTTCTTAGTTTTTGAAAAGCATCTTAACTCAATACCACATTTAAGCTTATCATCAAAAGTATGATCATATGGAATATTAATTGAAATCTGTGACTGGACAGAGGTTTTTAGGTAGGGATGAAGCACTGAGTTCTTGTGAATGAAGAGTCATCAACAGATGTAGAGAGAACTTTGGGTGTGCTCCAGGGAAGTGTGTTGGGATCCTTGCTGTTCATGTTGTATATTAATGACCTTGCAGACAACAACAGTAGTCACCTCAGACTTTCCACATATGAAGCAGTTATCCATATTGAAGAACTGTCTGAGAGAAGCTGCACAAGTATTCACTCAGATTTTGATAAGATTTGAATATGGTGCAAAGATTGAGAACTTGCTTTAAATGTTCAGAAATGTAAAATTGTGCACTTTCCAAAAAGTAATCACACAGTATCCTATAACTAATATCAGTGAATCACTGACGGAGCCATAGTCCCACTTGTAGATAAAGTAGGTAACAGACTAAGAGTCATTGGTAGACTACTAGTAAAATGCAATGTATACAAAGGAGACTAATACAAATCGCTCATGTGATGCATCCTAGAATAATGACCACACCAAATAGGACTGACAGAGGATATTGAAAGAATACAAAGAAGGGCAGGTTTGTTTATTCCGTTGGGAGAGAGACATGAATACGCTGAAAGAACTAAAATGGCAGATGAAATGAAGATAGACGTGAACTATCCCTTTAAACCTAATTATAAAGTTAGTAGAACCAGCAGTAAGTGATGAATCTATGAATATATTACAACCCTCTGTGTATTACTTCCACAGACACCGTAAAGAGAAGCTTAGGCTAATTACAGCATGCGCAGAGGTGTTGTAAGCAATCATTTTTCCGCGATCTGTATGTGAATAGTACAGGAAAAAGCACTAATAACTGTTACAATGGGACATACCCTCTGCCATGCACTTCTCAGTATGCAGAGCATAGATGTAGACGTAGAAGTACCACATCACTGTGATAACAAGTGACCTAATGTATGCGTGTCCAAACATTTCGCAATCTGCATTCCGTGACCCACAAATACACCCTGACTCATGAGGTAGTCCTGTTGTTCACGGAACAGGCTGCCAACATATGCACCAGGAGGTAGTACCACTGGACTCTGTTGTTTCCAGAAACTCAGTGCATAATGGAAACTTCTAACCATTGAAACTTCACTGAGATAGTGATCCATGATGTATGGAACACTGTGATATCTTTGGGATAATCTTCAGCCTATGTGCTCCCATTATAGCTGCTTCCATTCTGTGCCCCTATTCTTCCTGTCATCCTATCCCTTTTGAACCCTTCAAATTCAAAGCTTTATATGCCAGAACTCTGCTGTAGACTACTTTATACACAGATGGCACAGGAATCTAGTAGTGTCACAGAATAACCGCATCAGCGTAGAACATTTGTTGCTGCATGGACATCAGAACTGTGAGAGGCAATGGCACCATACGATTGTACGGGGTGTCACCTCCTGTGCTGTAGTCTTGGTTGTCTTAGCAGTTGGGTGTGCTGTTTCTTCTCCCCCATTCTCCCCCCACAGGCAAAAACACTTGAAATTTGAACTTCTTCCATCCAACAGACACTCAGAACCATCACCATCATCCTGAAAGCACATGTGCACTATTACTGAAAACCTGCCAAAGCCTTGGGCAATGGCCGTGCCGCATTGGATACTCCGGTTCCCGTGAGATACCGAAGTTAAGCGCTGTCAGGTGTGGTCGGCACTTGGATGGGTGACCATCCAGGCCGCCATGCGCTGTGGCCATTTTTCGGGGTGCACTCAGCCTCGTGATGCCAATTGAGGAGCTACTCGACCGAATAGTAGCGGCTTCGGTCAAGAATACCATCATAACGACCGGGAGAGCAGTGCGCTGACCCCACGCCCCTCCTAACCGCATCCTCCACTGAGGATGACACGGCGGTCGGATGGTCCCGGTTGGCTACTCGTGGCCTGAAGATGGAGAGTGCTACCAAAGCCTCACATCTACAGTGCCTATGACTGTGGGGCTATGACCAGAAAACAACATTAACCAACAGCAGTACCACAATAGTTAACTTGTATCCAATGTATTCCCATATTACTTTAATGTAAAATTAGGCCTATCCAGGAAGTAACCTATGTTACACTACACATAAAATGCTGGAATAGTTGAATTAGTTTTATTAGATAAATCTTAGTTTGGACCTTAATATTTCTTTTCTATGTAATGATCATTCAGGTTTAAGTGCTTTTAATACATTGTGATGAGTTGACAAATTCCTCTGTATAAAATTTTGGCACATTGACTGGCAGCCAACCTCTTGACAGCAACTTGTAAGTCCTTCATTGTACTCCAAAGTTGTGGGAGCACTGTAGATGAACTAGAAGGAATGTGGCTTTCTTGTTTCGTAGCTGTTAGCACGTTGATCTCAGATTTATTGCAACATATGACCCTCTAACAAAGCTTCATGCAAATGGAGGTTACTTACCAGACACAGTAAAACCCTGAATTAATGATCCAGGTTTTAAGGAAGTCCGGCTTATAACAAATATTTCTCCTGGTCCTGATGAAACTCCCACAAGAACAATATTACTCAAGTACACTTTTAATGAACCCTATTTTAAGAAAAAGCCTACTTTTAAGGAATAAACATGAAAATTCTGGCAATTAAGATCCAGTTTTTATGCAGTTCCTATTATGTCGATGTCAGTTTCTGATTTCTTTGTTTCACACGGTCCATACTTTGTGTTTTGTGATCGCAGTAAATGATTGTGACAGCATAAAATTGTTAATGTACACTGTGAACTTTATTGGTCCTGTGATGTTTTCTTTGAGTATGCTTAATTTTAATTTTGTTGCTGTTGAACATTAACCATCTACTATGACGTTGCGTTCTATTACTCAAAAGTTCTTTAAACCAGCCACATACCTTGTAAGATACTCCATAAGGTTTTGGCTCGATTATATGTTTTACAGTGTGATACAGTGCAAGCACTGTAGAAAATGTAGGAGCACTGAATTTTCCTCCTCACTTTTATCCACTGTTTGCAAGATGTCTTTATGTGAATAAAGGAAGAAAATAGACCTTGATGACAGTGGTTGGCATTTTTTTCTGTACATCCATTGGTTGAGCCTTTTTGTATACGAGTGTGACTCCCCTGTACTTTGTGTACTCTTTCCTTTATGCACAGGTGAGGAACCTGTGATTTTTTTGAATAAAGTATTGGACTTTTTTTGCGATGTGGACCAGACATCTAAATTCATTCATATGGCTCCAAGAAAGTGGTCCCATTGACACTCTAAACGCCAGTCTTCTATTATCAGGTGGCTACAGCCTTTTGTTTTTGTATCATCTCTCCCTTTTTGTTCAATTTTTCCATCTCAGTTGGAGGGTAGTGTGTTTTCATATGGGGAAACCATTGTTTGCAGTTTTATTTGGTGGTAATGGATTAATATGTAAATTAACTGTCTTTACTTTTCTGTTTGCTTGGAAGATAGACTGACATTTAAATAAATACTCATGCACACATGCCTTTTCGTGTACAGGATTTAGTACAAGTTTCAGCAGAATAGACTTATGATGAAATAACTTTGGAGACAAACCTCTTGACAGTAAAAATAATCGACAACAATTAGGTTTATCACTTCCAAGGCTTATGCAGTTTCTTCATGTCTGCATTTTGTGTTTTAAAATATTCTTTTATCTTCCATCCTCTATTGTAGACAGGACATTCTCTACAGTGCACCAGATGGCTATCTGTGCAGCTAACCCTAGCACAAGATATCCATTATAGAATTTCATGTGCAAGTTTGCCATATTTTCTTCTGATTGCCTTTCCATTACGTACCAAGCTGCTGTGGCCAGAATGTTAGAATTTATTGCAGTGTAATGAGATAAGAAAACAGGGATCTACTTGTACAAGAAGGAAATCTACCTTTATGTACTATGGCAACACTGATGAACTGAAAGTAAGTGTTCTCCTGCTTTTGGCAGTCCCCCATTTACTTGCTTATCTATGTTTTTTATATCTTCAATTAAGGAATTTTCCCACTTCTCTTTAATGTCAGATCACCATACACCAAAGAATGAGATAACTCCTTTACTGCAATCAAATGTGATGCGTTTATCATATTGTATATTATCCACTCAAAGGATGCTTGTGCTCTAAAGATCCGATGTATGACTTATAACCATTTCAGTCAATACGGTACCATTGTGCAGCCTTATAATTGATTGCAGTGTACCTTCTACACCTACAAACGCTTTTAGATTTTTGAATAAGGAGAGCTTTTGAAAATGTCTTCTACTCTTTTTCAATGATGATAAAAGCACATTCTACAAAACTTGACATGTTGTAATGCTATTATTTCATGCAGTTTATGATTTTTCAATGGGACAATAAATTCAGCCAATCTTGGCTTGGTGGGTGATAGTGTCTCCTGATGGTTCACTGATACTGCAGCACACTGCCGAAAGGCAACTTGAAAAGCTGAAATAACCCCTTGTGGGCGCTGATTACAAAAATTTGAATAAGGTCAGTTCCAGAAAAGAAGTGACCTGCATCAAGTTTGTCCATGATTTTTTTATGTTGTGGCAAAGGAAAAAGTAACAGTCTGTGGATTTATTGTTGCCTTGAAATCTACACATAAGCATAATTTGCCTGAAGGTTTCTTTATTAACTCTAAAGGTGATGCCCACTGACTGGCTGTGACAGAGAAAATCACACCATTGTCCTGTCAAGATAGAGTTCTTACACCACCTGGTCTGTGATAGCTTGAGGGATTGGCGTTGAGTGACAAAACAATGGTTGTGCATTGTTTTTCATGGTAATCTGAGCCTCAAAATTAGTAGCTTTGCGTGTGCCATCTTGAAAAATATCACTAGATTCATCACAAAGTTTAGCTACCCTTTCCACAGGCACAGAAGAGTTCACAGAGAGAACATGATCTCGAGTGTGCAACCCAAATGAATCAAAATATTCCATGGCAAAAATATTTTCACTGTCACTAAATGAAACTGTTTTTATGATAGTACGAAAAGTGGCAGGTAGGCTGCAAATATATAGCACAGGAATGTCATGATTAGAAAGAGTTGCCTCTCGACTGATGTAGATTATGCTTGCCTAACAGTTCACAAGTATTTCTGTTCAATAAAGTCACTGATGCACCAGTGTCTAACTGCATGCATACTTCACAATTGCCAATCTGTAAAATGACAAAAAATTCATTGGCCTGAAGTTGAATAGGAGAAGGATCTGACTTGGTCACTGCTGCCCTTGATTTGCGCTGTGCAACCTTCGAGGCAGTACATGGCTTTGAAAAAACTACATTGACATTCATCGACTGAGACTTTTGAGAATGCACAGAGTGCTTATTGCACTTGCGATTTTGCAAACAGACAGCTTGAATGTGACCATTATTGCAACAATGACAGTACTGTCACAACAGGCACATTCTTGGCACCTGTGTGCTGTGAAACATTAAGGGAAAGATTTAACACTGCTACTATGCTGCTGAGCACACTGGGTCTGTTTAATGTTTATGTGCTGTGGTAAGTGAACTACAGGTGCAACCTGTGTTCTGCTTCTGTGTGTTGCACAGATAGGAGTGGAATCATTTCATATGAGTCCTGATGCTCAAGTAGTTCCAAAGCCTGTTGCAAACTAGGGTCAGGATATTTGAGAATTTATTCATGTACGTTAGGATCTGGCACATTCTGAGTAGTGGCATCCCTAATCATGACATCACTATAGTAATGTCCGCACTCACACTTAAATTTGCAGTAGTGTGTAAGCCTATGTAAATCTGCTACCCACTGTTTATTAGTGTGATTAGATTGCCTCCACAAATGAAAGATTTTGTAATGCACAGCTGCCTCATTATCTGTTCATCATAGTACTTGTCTAGGGCAGCAGTTAGTTCATCATATGGAACATTTTCAAGGTGAATGGTAGAGAAAAGTTCGCAGGTGAGCTGGTAGACGGACATTCCTACTCTACAAGAAAATAAAATTAGCTTGAACCTATGTTCAGTGTGAAGCACCTGCAGGTGGGTATTGAACTGTGTGCAATAGTCGAACCATTCGTCTTGCGTGGAGTCAAAATGATGGAATGGTGGTACCGAAACAGTTGCTATTGGCTGTGGTGATGCTGCAGTTCGTGGAGGCAGTGGCACAGGGTTTGCTTGCACAGTGAACAATCCTGTCATTTCCATAAGTTGGTTCATCTGCTGCACTTGAAACTGAACAATCTGTGTTACTGACAATTCTTTGTCGCCAGGAGGTTATCTGGTGAGTAATAGAACCAAATCAGAACCCTTGTTGGTGTAGACTTTTCACCAGTGTTGGATCTACCAGGGTAGAGGTTGAGGAATAAGTGGGTGCTCAGACAGAAAGCAAAAATAATTAGAAGTACAGTTAACTTGAGTGATGCTGGATTTACTTTACTTTAAAACAGCAAGTCCAGTTATATTCTAGAAATCTGTTAATCAGAGCACAGTCATTGCAAACATTGCAGGAGAGGGAAACTACGAATAAGCTTGCTAATGGACTTGATCAAGGAACTCTGCTATCAAACTGGGCGGGATCGATGCTGTTTCTCTTTCATAACGCCATATCAGTGGTGCTTCTAGGGTGTACAATAGGAGGATTGGCGAGACCATTTCAAGCTTACGTGCCAATCTCAGGATTGCGGTCTGCCTGGTGTATTGATAATGTACAGCACCACACAAACCACTGTGTCTTGTTTTATTTGATATCATTCTCCATCCTGCAATATGTTAGGGAAATACTTGTTCACGCAGAGACCCATGTGCACCTGCCTCTACTTCTACATCCATACTGTGGAAACTACTGTGTCGTACATGTCAGAGACTACTTCTCTGTCTAAGACTTATTAAGTACTTGATCACAGGTTCTTAAAACTTTGTAAGTAGGCTTTCTCGGGGAACTTCGCGCTTATCTTCAAGTATCTGCCAGTTCAATTTCTCTAGCATCTCTATGATAATCTCCTGCGGATCAAACCTGTGTGACCATTCATGCTGCCCTTCTATGTGTACTTTCAGTGTACCTTTTTAGTACTGTTTGCTATGGGTCCCTCGCAGTAGAGCAATGTTCTAGGATGGGTTGCATGAGTGGGTTTGTAAGCAATCTCCTTTGTAGACTGTTGCATTTTCCTAGTATTGTACCAATATATTGAAGTCTATCACCTACTTTTTTTAACTTTGTGATTGTTCAATTTCTTATTCCTACAAAGTGTTCCACTCGGATATTTATATGAGATTACCAATTATAACTGTTACTCATTGATGTTGTAACATAGGACATTGTGTTTTGTTATATTATGACGTGCACAATTTTACATTTCTGAATATTTAAAACAAGTTGTCAATCTTTGCACCACTTCAAAATCTTACCAGAGCTGACTGAAAATTTGTGCAGCTTTTTCCAGCAGTACTTCGGTATAGATAACTGCATCATCTGCAAAGAGTGTGAGATTACTATTAACTTTGTGTGCAAGGTCATTAATACACAACATGAACATCGTACGTCTTTGAGGCACACGCATCCTCTCTACCAAAAAATCCTAAGTCCACTAACCAATTTCGCTGGACGCCCCATACAATCATAGTTTTGATAATAAAAGTGAATATGGTACTGACAAGGGAACCTCCCCATCGCAACCCCCTCAGATTTAGTTATAAGTTGGCACAGTGGATAGGCCTTGAAAAACTGAACGCAGATCAATCGAGAAAACAGGAAGAAGTTGTGTGGAACTATGAAAAAATAAGCAAAATATACAAACTGAGTAGTCCATGTGCAAGATAGGCAACATCAAGGATAGTGTGGGCGAAGGAGCGCTGTGGTCCCGTGGTTAGCGTGAGCAGCTGCCGAATGAGAGGTCCTTGGTTCAAGTCTTCCCTCGAGTGAAAAGTTTAATTCGTCATTTTCAGTTTATGTGACATACTCTTATGTTTTCATCACTTTTTGGGAGTGATTATCACATCCACAAGAAAACCTAAATCGGGGAAGGTAGAAGAATCTTTTTACCCATTCGCCAAGTGTACAAGTTACGTGGGACGACAACATATTCCTGTCATGTGACGCACATGCCGTCACCTGTGTTGTATAGAATGTATTAGACGTGCTTTCCTGTGGAGGAATCGGTTGACATATGACCTTGCGATCAAATGTTAAAACTTATTACAGTGAACAGAGACGTCAATAAATGAACAGACTGATCATAACTGTGCGAAAATAAATAAAGTAAAATTTTCACCCAAGGGAAGACTTGAACCAAGGACCTCTCATTCCACAGCTGCTCACGCTAACCACGGAACCACGACGCTCCTTCGCTCACATTATCCTTGATATTGCTTATTTTTTTCATAGTTCCACACAACTTCTTGTTTTCTCGATTGATCTGTGTTCAGTTTTTCAAGGCCTATCCACTGTGCCAACTTATAACTAAATCTGAAGGGGGTGCGATGTGGAGGTTCCCTTGTGAGTCAAATATTTTGGGAAATTAAGAAATACTACAGTGATCTGCCTGCCTTGATGCATGGCTTTCAGTATGTCATGTGAGACAAGCACAAGTTGGGTTTCACTTTGTTGACATTTTCAAAATCTCTGCTTGTTGGCTTGGAAGAGGGCAGTCTGTTAAAGATACCTCATCATGTTTGAGCTCAGAGTACCTTCTAAGATTCTGCAACAAATGGATGTCAATGGTACTGGACAGTAGTCATAGGGATCAGTTTTGCTATGTTCTTTTAGACAGTTGTGACCTGTGCATCCTTCCAACTACTGGGCATGGTTTTTTGTTTGAGGGATTTGTGGTAGATATCATTAAGATGGGCTAACTTAGCTGGAAATTTGGTGTAGAAACATAAGAAGTCCATTGGATGCTAGAGCTCTATTCAGTTTAGTTTCTCTATATTGCTCGTATTTGCGGTGGTGGGAGAATTAAATCAGGTCAGTATCCCAGCTCTGTTCAGTTTAGTTTCTCTATATTGCTCGTATTTGCTGAGGTGGGAGAATTAAATCAGGTCAATATCCCTCTGTTTTGCTTTGTGAAGGAATCAGTATTTCAATCAGTAGTTTACCATTGTGCAACCTTTTAACTGATTTCAATATACCTGCTGAGACCGAATACCCGCAAGCCAGTCTGTTGTGGCAAGGTAACTGTACTCCTGTGTTTTTGTTAGTTAGCTCTGAAAAGGACATTGTCTGAAAGCTTAGCAATGATTTCAGTCATGTTTATGCACCTATTTACAACTCAGTGCCTCAACTGTACAGTGTGTGAACCTTTTGCCTCAATTGCACAATGTGTGAACCTTTTGCCTCAATTGCACAATGTGTGAACCTTTTGCCTCAACTGCACAATGTGTGAACCTTTTCTCCTTACATTATATAAACTGTGGAATAATGTTCAAATGCAGATAGATTTTTCAGAATGAAACTTGTAAGTAGATGACAAATACAGTCATTTACCAGGCAGCAACTGGTAAGAGAGATTTTCTGAACAAAAGATTCCATTGTAGAGCAAAAAAATATGAATTGTTGGAAAAGTAAGGTGTTTCAATTAATGTTTTTAACTTATTCAAGTGTTCTACAAGGTATTGTAGGAGATAGCTACTGTAGAGATTTTCTGCGATAAAAGAAAAATTCAAGATAGCATTTCTTGGGTGTGTCAACCTCCCATCACTCTTCTGACTTGTAAGATATGGTCAATCATGATTTCCTTTTCTTTACTATCACCTTCATCTCAGAGTAGGAGTTGAACTCCTCTTGCAGCATGGAAGTAATCCTCTGATGTCTGGTCATCCTGTCCCTTCTTATAGTCAGTAATTTACAGATATTCCTTTTCTTGCTGATACTTTGCAGCAGCTCTTTCCTTTCTTATCAGTCCACTTAATTTTCATGATCCATCTGCAATGACAAATCTCAAAAGGCTCAGTTCTATTCTTTTACGGTTTCGCCACAGTCCGTGACTCGTGCCCATATTGCTATGCTCTAGGCATAAATTATTGGAAATTTCTTTGTAAAATTGTTTCATACTACTAGGTAGTTTTGGTGAGGGAAGCAGCTGAGTTCGGCATTTAATTTGTAAATGATATGTTTCTTTTGCAGTTTGTAAAATTTGTTTGTTGACTATTGCAGGTTAATTTCTGAAGAGCACTTTCTCAGTTCTGCCGTGTGGGATATTGTTCCACAATCATGTTGGCTGAGCCGAAATGCAATGTCTACAGATTATTGCCCCCTGATACGTAGCATGAGCCGCTTGCAAGATAGTCATTTAAGAATTGAGCAAATGGCTACAACAAGATGCCGACAACGTTACTTTCATTATTTGAAAGATCTCGGTACCTCGGCAGATATTGCAACATGTAAAGCTCTTTGCTCAGTTTTAAATAATTAATAGTTCACTGTGTGAAGTAAATTCAGGATAAGTGCAATTATTTTGTGAAACAATTTTTATTGTATATCATATTTTTGTAAGTTTTTAATAGTTTGTTTTATGGGCTGAAGCTACAGGTAATTCATGAACTTCAAGACACCTGTAGTAAAATGTATGCACATCATCATGTTACTGTAAGAAATTGTGGATAAGTGCTTGTAAAATAATTTTATATACTGCACATTCTTTTAGAGGGACCAAATAGCTTTATAAATATATGGCAAATCGTTTTTGTACAAATCTTTTATATCTGTGTCTCATCAGCAGTGATGTAAAATGATCATGAAAGCATGTACCTGAGGATGATTTTAAAATGTATTCTGTTACTTACAGATATTAAAATTATGTTTGTTACATAGTTGTAATTGACCTATTGCAATATCAATAACATATCATTTCTTTTCTTATATTGTATACAGCCATGAACAGGTTTCTAAATAAGATTACCCAACATGGAAAGTGTTTTTAATGAATTGAGGAGAAATACATTACTATAGAATATAAAATCTGGCAATATAGTCAGATTAAAATCACTTGTTAGTTGACATTTCAAGCCTTGGAACTGAACTCCTCCAATTGTCTCATTGTTACACATGAACTATGTGCTCTTACCAGTATGCCACAACATGAAAGAACAGTGTTTCAGGTAGTGCAGCACACTTGCATAATCTGTTATTTTTATTACTTTCAAAACAAAATTATAGGTTAGTAAGGGGAGTGAACCAGCAGCATCATGTCTTCAGAAACGGAGCCAGGAAAAAAGTTTTGGGAAACAATCTATTTTCTTTCCGAAAGTATTCATTTTGTCATTATGTACATATTTATCACTGTTGTAGAGATTCACTATACTCTGAGTACTTGTGGGTCTTGGTTTCAAATTTTTGATGGAGCCATGTGGTGACACAGATTTCTGCATGAAGTGAAGGACTACATCTAGACTGAAAAGATGAGGCTACATGTCTGCCATTCCGATATGACAGATTGGGCTGACAACAAACAAAATTAAGTTGCACTTCCACTGGCAAAGTTGATGCAATTATTTTCTCAGATGATCATGCATGCCATGCCCTAATTATGAAATGAATTACAAAACATTTTTAAGTATAAGTTCCTGGTGTATTCGCGAGACAAAGAAATTGCTCAGTGCTTTTGATAACAGTAAGTTATTTTTGATGGTATACTGAAACAAGTATAATTACACAAGCCCAAATTCCTGAATTACGTTATTTATGAGGTACATAAATATGACTGTCATGTTACAAGACTGCCTTCGTATCCCTCTTACTATAACTCACTAAAACTTGTATAGATGCAGAGGAGAGGTATGTTACTAATAAAAATAAAAAGATGTTTATTTTAATGGAGTTAATTCTTTTTTATGATTAACCATTGTAATCAGTCTGTCTTGTTTTGAAATGGGTAGACATATTTCTGTTCATTATCTCACTAATTTTCAGAAGCAGCTGAACAGCTGAAATCAATGATTAGTTCCTTTACAGAATCATTGAGGATAATTCAATTATCCCATGCTTAGTGAGTTACCTGTTTTCAGACACAATGAATCACTCCTCCAGTACATTTCAGTAACATTTTCCATGTCCTGAAATACTGATTCTTAGTTTTCGCTGGTAATAAACTTAAAAAAAAAAGGTATGAAACTTAGGCAGAAAATGATATTTTTTCTTGTATAAACATTTAATGTTACTGGACTTTGAAAAACAGATGTTCCACAGCAGGGAAAACATTACTGCAATAGACTGGAGGAGTGCTGTGGTGCACATAAACAAAACAGAAGTAGTACAGAATAATAAAAACCTGCCCAATGATGGTGTAACAGGACTAAACACTACTTTCAGCTGTTCACGTAGTATTGAAAATTAGCAATTGTGAACAGAATGATGTCTGCATGCTTCAGTTACAGAATAACAATGTTTCATCAAGGACAGTCAGTTAAAAAGACTTTTTCTTTTTGACAGGGATAAGGAGGCAATCTTACAACTTGATGTTTGTATTTGTAAGCTATTTCATCAATAATGTACTTCAGGAATTTGTGTTTGTGATATGACAATACAGCTTTGGTGAAAGTATAAACACATAACACTGACTTCTCTCTCTCTCTCTCTCTCTCTCTCTCTGTGTGTGTGTGTGTGTGTGTGTGTGTGTGTGTGTGTGTGTGTGTGTGTGTGTGTCCAGAAAGTATTACCATTGCTGTTATTATATACTACAAACATGTTTGTCATTTCTAAATCTCAGTACTATGTTGTGTGTTACTATTAGTATTAGTCACAAAATTGAAAGGACACAGCCAGTTCCTTTCACAGTCGTTGCCCACTTTGGGTCCATTTTAAAGATGACACATTGAGTTGCAGATAGGCACAATGAAAAGCCTCTTACATATGAAACATTCTTCAGAAAAGGAAGTGTCCACACATTCACACAAGCAAGCACATATCACCCATGTGACTGCTACCTCTGGCCACTCCAGTCAGACTGCAACTGAAACACATTGAAATGGAGCAACAATCCAGAATGGGAATGGGGAAGGATAGCAGAGAATGGATGGGGGAAAAGGAATCGACACTGCCTGGCGGAGCATGCTGGGTCTAGCTCTGGCAAGGCAGGGCTGACAGTTGCAGTGTCGGGAGGCTGTGGGGAAGGGAGGAAAAGGAGGAGTGGAATTGAGAGGAGCAGAGAAGGGGAAAACACTTATGAAAGTGCCAGCAGAGAGCAGTGCACATAGAGGACGTGGGGAGGTGAATTGTGAAGAGGCGACAGGAGAGAGGGAGCTGAGACAGTTTGGTGGGGGACATTAGGCTACCATAGGTTGAGGCTGTTGCAGTGTGGCCAGATGTAATGGTTGTGTGTCTGAGGTGTGCTTGCTTGTATGAATATGAGCATTCCTCTTTTTCTAAAAAAAGTGTTTGGCTGAAAGCTTATGTGTAACAGTCTTTTCATCGTGCCTGTCTGTTACACGAGGTGTCACGTTTACAGTGAGTAGTAATGTATGTCTTTCATAATATTGTTGATATTCCAACCTGGCCTTCCCATTGTTTGATTTTGGCTAACAGCTTTTCTTTCATCCCACAACATGGTAATGTTTTCCTTTGTTACTTTTCTCTAAAACATTACTCACCACAACATGGTAATGTTTTCCTTTGTTACTTTTCTCTAAAACATTACTCAATGTTTACACTTTCTCTTCTTTCCTGTGTTTTTTTCCTTGCCTTTCAAGCCACACATGCTTAGAGTCACACTATGGTCTCATCAGTACACGCAACATGGTTGCATAACTGTGTGGATTGTCGGTGTGTGTTAGTGAACCTGAACTATCCCTTGCCACTCTCTTATCTTATCCGAACATGTACATTCTTCTGTATATCACTATTCTGTCCTTTTTCCCCCAGATTTTCTGTATGTATTTGTGTACATTTTGTATTTACTGTAATGTATTTTTGTGGGTATTTTCCTGTTATCCAGCTCCCCTCTCAACCACCTAACACTTCCATTTACCCATTTGCTATGTCACTTCCTGTTTCCCCAGTGCCATCCCTACCTCAATGGACCCCTGCTCCATCTTTCATGCACCGCCTCTCCTCTATCTTTGTGCACCAGTTCAGAAAAGTGTCCCTTTCCCTTACTAAAACCAAATCCCACATCATGTTCCTTAAACACTGCACTAACGATGGAATCCCCCACACTGAGAGCCTAACCATAAAAATTCCTTTCACTGAGTCCCACCCACCCTTTCACAATGACATTCTCCTTTTCTCATTCCACCATTCCTTATCCCTCACAAACCTGGTTCTCCAAAAACACATCTTCATGGCACAGGCATCCTTGAAGCACCGCTGCTCTCTCTGCAAAATACTGCTGTCATGCAATCCCCACTACATACATCACGTCTCTGAAATTGAATTCTTTGCAATCCAACATCTAGAAGAGCGTTCCAGGCAGTACCTCCGTAAGTTATCTGTCTTGATGAAATCCTACTGCCACCTTGGGGCACCCCTATAAAATCCCTATCCTACACCCAATGTTCCTCCTTGTCAACCCCTCATAGAACCCATGCCCTTCTAGCTAATTCTTTTATCTGGCACATCCCCCTAAACGCCCTTCCAAAAATCCACTAAATCCTGTGCCAAGACAATCCCAGAACACTGTTGTTAACCTTGCCACCAAAATTCTCAGCCCCACAGAAATATAAGTCCTCCCCAAAGGCCTCATCTTCACCCCTACATCCAAATTTAATCATGTTGGACTTGTCAAAGACCTACTCTCCTCTTCCCGATACCCGAAATGGAAACACTTCTGTGCCACAAATCCCTCCAACCAAAGACAACCTAATTCCGACATTGAAGCCTGCGTCTCCCAATTCATATCCCCACCCACCTAACCACCCCTGGTCACATTTCAGGAATTCCTTACCTCCGACTTGGCCTTACCATCCTTCTGCAGGTCCCTTTCTAGGAACACCAGTCTTTCAGCAGAAGAAAGGACAGCCACACACAACCTCAAAACAAATCCTGACCTCATCATCCTAGCTGCACACACACACACACACACACACACAACCTTCTACATGCTCCCCAAAATCCAGAAACCCAACAATCCTGGACACCCTCCTGTTGCTGTTAATTGTGCTTGCACTGAAGGAATTGCAACACTCATTGACTAATAGCTCCAACCTATTGCTCAAAATCTATCCTCCCACATCAAAGATACCAACCACTTCCTTCACCAACTCTCCACCATCCCCACCCCTTTATCTTCTGGATCCCTAATTGTCAGTGTTGACACCACTTCTCTACACACCAACATCTCTCATTCCCATGGCCATGCCGCAATTGAACACTGCTTCTCCAATGTTATTCAGACTCAAAAACTACTCCGTCACTCCTCTAACAGCTTGTTGACTACATCTTAAGCCACAACTATTTCTACTTTGCAGGGGTGGTGTACAGACAATATGAAGCACAGCCGTGGGCACCTGCATGGCACCCTTCTATGCCAACGTGTTTATTGGACATCTAGCAGAAGCCTTCCAAGCCTCCTAAAACTCCAAATCCTGATGTGATTCAGATTCATTGATGACATCATCTTGATCTGGGCACGAGGCTAGGGAGCCTCATTCCTTCACAATCTCAACACTTTCTCTCCCATCCACTTCACTTGCCCCTCCTCAGCTAAGTGTACCACTTTCCTGGGTGTTGACTACGTCCTCTCTCATGGCTCCATCCACACCTCTGTCCACATTAAACCACCAACAGTACCTGCATTTCGTCAGCTGTCATCCCTTCCATCCCCAACAATCCCTCCAATACAGCCTGGCACCTGGGGACAGCGTATCTGCAATGACTGGAGCTCTGTTTCACAGTATGCTGAAAGTCTCAAAAGGCCTTCACAGACAGACGTAGTCCACAGACAGATTCCCTGTGCCATATTCCCACCCACCCACCACCCCCCCACCCTCTCCAATCCTCCCACAACCTACAAAACTAGTTACAAAAAAATGCACCCTTCATCACCCAGATCACCCTGGACTGGAACAAGCGAACTACATCCTTCGTCAGAGCTTTGATTACTGTATTTTACGAACTGTAAGATGCATTTTTTATAAAAAAAAAATTGTCTCAAAAATTCAAGTGCATCTTACACTCAAAATTAGTACAAAAATGTCCATTGTTTGATTTAAATTTGCTGCCAGTCTTAAAAAAGGCCATATATTTAATGCCGCTGGAAACGAATCTCTTATCTGGCAACATTTGATTCAACTGACAGCAGCAGTGCACCGATGCGACGAATGTGAGTTGCAGGATTCACAAGCTTGCTAACACTGTCTCCCACCCACCCCACCAGCACAGACCCACTGTCTAGCCTATAATTTGTCGTTGAAGTCTACTGTGGCAGTGAACTTGAATTGAAAGTGGTTTGTGTTATTGGTAACAGTACAGTGGTTTTGTTAATAGCTAGTTTCATAATGGAAAAAAATAGAAGACATCCATATGATGCGAGCTGTAAATTGAAAGTAATAGCATATGCAGAACAACATATAAACAGACCAGCTGAGTGGCATTTCGGCCCTCGACCAACAGAAAAAAAAATCATTCGTGATGGGTCTGCACATAAAGAAGAAGAAACGATTGAGGAAGACTGAATGTGCAAATAGAGAACTGAATGCAAAATGACCAAAACTAGATAAAGACATTTTGAAATGGATTTAAGGCCAGTGTTGAAATGGCATTGGAATTAATACAAAAATGATTCAAATACACACTTGTAAGCTAACGGTACAGTGGAACTTAACAGACTTTAAAGATAGAGTTGGTAAGTGCTACGGGTTTATGAAGCATCATGGGCTTAGCATGCTAACCAAAACCAAAATATCTCAGAAAATGCCACAAGACTGAAGAGAGAATATTATCTTTCCATCGCTTTATTATTCAACATCGAAAGAAAACTAGTGTAGAGATAAGCCGAATAGCGAATATGGACGAAAATACTCATTTGACGTTTCAAGTAACAGAACTGTTGCCATGAAAAGTGCTAAAACTGTAACTAGAAACAAGTGGACATGAAAAACTGCTCTACACTGTTGCCCTTTCATGTTGTGCTGACGGTGCTAAAAGCCATCCAGTCATCATTTTCAAGTGCAAAAGAATATCAGAAATTTCTGATATGGTTGTGTGAACGAGGCTAGTATAAAATTATGGATTAACAGTGTGTGGGAGAGAAGGAAAGGTGCCTTATTGAAGCAGAGTTATCTTCCTGTGCTAGATCAGTTTTGTAGTAATTTGAAAAAAATCAGTGAATGAGAAGTTGAGACAGGGAAATATCACAGCTTACTGTTATTCAGGAAGGACTTACTTCACAACTGCAGCCCCTTGATGTGTCGATAAATAAACCATTTAAAGTGTATGTGAGAGAGGAATGGAACAAATGGATGAAAGGATGAAACCCATCATGAATTCATGCCGAAGTTTTTTTTTTTTTTTTAAGACCTACAATCAATGCTGGTGGATAAAATAGTCATGGTCTATAGTGAGAGAAGACATTGTAGTTAAATCAAGAAGTGCAGTGTAAGTAATGCTTTCAATGGCAGTGAAAACCATCTTACATATGAAGAAGAAAGTTCAGATGACAATTGTCAGGGATTTTAGAGGTCAGTTCGATTTTGTACCCAAGACTTATTTTTTAGTCTGGCTTTGCAAACTAATAATGAAAAACGTTATTTTTTTAAAAAATTTCTTAGAAATTAGGTGCGTCTTATAGTCCATAAAATACGGTATCTATCATGATGCCCTGAAAGTAGTGACAGGCCACGCAATAACTTTCCTACCCCTCGTAAATTGGTGTTCCATCGGCCACCCAACCTCCACAACATCCTAGCCGATCCTTATGCCACTCCATATCCCAACCTCTCACCACGCCCAGTCCACCCATCCAGCACTTCCTATTCCAGTCCTGTCACAGGCTTATCCTACACCATCAGAGGCAGTAATTTTATATACCATTTCTGCTGCAGTAGTTGTTCGCTTTTTGTGTTGGTATGACTACCAACCATTGAGGATAAATGGCCACTGCTGAACTGGGTTCAAGATCAAAATGGACCACCCTGTTGCACAACATGCAGCTGTACATAAAATACTTGATATCAGTGGCTGCTTTACAACTCAGGCCATCTGGATCCTCCCCGCACCATCAGCTTTTCTGAACTGCAGAGCTAGGAGTTATCCTTAAAACACATTCTCCCCACTCGAAACACCCTGGCCTCAACCTACAGTTCCTACCCAACTGTTATGCCCCCCCCCCCCCCCCCCCCAGTCTTCTTCTAAATGGTTTGGTTTACACGGCTTACAGTCACAGTATTGATCAGTTAATCATCTGTTCACTCGGATAACACAACACTTCATCAGGCACTTACAGTGTCACAACTTCGGTTGCTGAAAGTAGCAGCAATCAAATGACAGTTGCACAAAGTGTTCCAAATGGTGCTGACTTTTAACAGTCAGTACTAGGGAAACTGGTGGACAATTCATTGCACCATTACAATCATCCTAGCTGATATATAAAAAAAATCATACTAGCAGATGTGTGTTAAATCTGATTTCACAGAAACCAGTAACGTATTTGAAGAATAAGATCTAATCAAAATAAGTGGTTGCTCCTCACTGAACTAAGGCTGCCATTGGGGCTTTTGAGACAAAGGCATTGCAACAAGGCATTTTATGCAACTCTGTCTTGAGACTACTCAATGGAAACACTGATGTAGCTGAGACAGATATGTTGGAGTTAATCAAAACAAGAGCTACAGGGAAGCTACCACACTTGTCTGTATTATATCAAGCTGTATCATCCCAAGGGCACCTTCAGCATCAGCAAATAATTGCAGCAGCTAATGTCAAAGATTGCTACGCAGCTTTGTGACTTACTTCACCTCATACATAAGATTTTGATGCACCAATGCTTCAAATTTGCATCGCCATGATTGTAGTACTAAAATCACCAAGTGCCAATGGGTCACAACAAATAATGTTTTGTTCTTAAGTGGTCTAACAACTGGTGATATTTTGCGAGTTGAAAATTAATATGCAAGATCAGTTTGACAAGACCAAGACTGAGCTCTCTCTGCTTTGGCGACAGACATGTGTAACTAGGGGAGTGTTTCATTCTTTGTACTGTATTAGGGAGCCACCACTTCTCTAAGTAACTGGGGTTTCTTTTCAGAAGGTAAATCTGTTCTGATTGGACCAATCATAAAAACCTTTCCCTGTTGAAGTTACACATTTCCCCTCCTTTTACTTGTGTGATAGAGGGAGGGGGGGGGTGGGGGGGAGGAAGAGAGAGATAGAGAGAGAGAGAGAGAGAGAGAGAGAGAGAGAGAGAGAGAGAGAATACTGCATGCTCAAGCTTTTTGTAAACAAGCACAAATGTATTGCAGGACACCAGCCTGTAAGTCAGACTGACATGAAATACCAAAGTAAGTGCATTTAAGAGGAGGTCCGTTACCACACTATCTGGGCACCAGTAAAAAGGGTCAGGCTCATTCATTCAGCCAACCTGATGGTAAAGCACACTATAGTGCAATTTGGTGCATTAACTGCGAAATGTTTAGTTTTTGAATTTCATACTTGCAGTGAATAAATGTTTCCATTCTGTTAGGTTGCCATATTCAGGGGTAGAGTGGACATGATATAAGTGAGTAAATCTACTTGTATATAACCACTGAACTACGGAGTGATTGTGATGTGATCAGAAAACAGGCAGTGAGCACTTTAGTTATTGTTAGGAAGTGCAGCACAGGTGGGTACAAGGGGCTTTCAGTACGATGAGCACACAAGACAGCTAGCTGTTCCACATGAAGCTGTCGATTCTTCTCCAGCGGACGACGTGCATAAAAAAACATGGCAGGCATTGGGGTGTGTTGCCTTCACTCTTGCATTCTGCTCTCCACAGCAGTTTTTTTGGTGTGGTGTCACAAAGAAAGCTTCTGTGGACATTTGCAACAACTGTGGCACATTAAAGCTTTAAGATATTGTACAAAGCAGTTTCACCAGTCATCTCAGCACTGCATCACCCTCCATGTCAGGATAAGACATCGAAGACTAGCTTCTCATTTCTGCTGCAGTTTGTTAGCAAAGCAGTCCAGTCCCAGGTTCTCTGCAATGGCAGATAACTAGATTTTAAGTTGCCGGCTTCATAAAATGAAGAGGTGGAAGGTGAATCACTCCCAGCTATGTCAGAGTAGAAGGACCATACAAAAAGAATGTGTCAGTAGTGGAAATGTAGATGAATATTCTGAAGCAAAATTAGGTGATGCTCGTGTCCTCACTGAGTAAGTATAACAAAAAATGTCACAAAAGGCAGATTCTAGTGATTGGCAAGTTTTTTGTTGTTGTTGTGGTCTTCAGTCCAGAGAATGGTTTGATGCAGCTCTCCATGCTACTCTATCCTGTGCAAGCTTCTTCATTCTCCCAGTTCCCACTGCAACCTACATCCTTCTGAATCTGTTTAGTGTATTCATCTCTTGGTCTCCCTCTTCAATTTTTATCTTTCACGCTGCCCTCCAATACTAAATTGGTGATCCCGTGATGCCTAAGAATATGTCCTACCAACCGATCCCTTCTTCTAGTCAAGTAGTGCCACAAATTTCTCTTCTCCCCAATTCTATTCAATACCGCCTCATTAGTTATGTGATCTACCCATGTAATCTTCAACATTCTTCTGTAGCACCACATTTCGAAAGCTTCCTTTCTCTTTTTGTCTAAACTATTTATTGTCCACATTTCACTTCCATACATGGCTACACTCCATACAAATACTTTCAGAAAAGACTTCCTGACACTTAAATCTACACTCGATGTTAACAAATTTCTCTTCTTCAGAAAAGCTTTCCTTGCCATTGCCAGTCTACATTTTATATCCTCTCTACATCGACCATCATCAGTTATTTTGCTCCCCAAATAGCAAAACTCATTTATTACTTTAAGCGTCTCATTTCCTAATCTAATATCATCAGTATTATCCAATTTAATTTGACTACATTCCATTATCCTCATTTCCTTTACTGCTTACTCAATAAACAGGTTGAATAACACTGGGGATAGGCTCATGCCCTCGGGAAAAATTACGGCTGTAGTTTCCCCTTGCTTTCAGCCATTCACAGTACCAACACAGCAAGGCCATTTTGGTTAGTGTTACAAGGCCAGATCAGTCAATCATCCAGACTGTTGCCCCTGCAACTACTAAAAAGACTGCTGCCCCTCTTCAGGAACCACGCGTTTGTCTGGCCTCTCAACAGATGCCCCTCCGATGTGGTTTCACCTACAGTACGGCTATCTGTATCGCTGAGGCACGCAAGCCTCCCCACCAACGTCAAGGTCCATGTTTCATGGGTTGTTTGTCATGTTAAGTAATTTGCAAACTGAAGTTGGGGCTAGTTTACAACATCGCCAAAAGGTGGCTGATGTGTGTGTAGAACTAACAGCAAGTACTAAAAACGTTTACAGATTAGTAACTAGTTTCAAAACTGAATTACTTCAGAAAAAAAGCTTGAATTTAACGAAGCTGTGAACAAAAAGATTACTGTTTTCACTGAAGATACTACACCGGAGTACACACATTAAACATTTCAAAAAGGATTGCACAGCAGGCTGCTGTCATTTCAGCAGTGACTGATTTAATTTAAGTGTATGATATTTAATAGATTTGGACCGCAGGGATTGATTCACTCAAGAATTTATTAACAGGTTTTTGTGTTACCTGAAGTCTGGATTCAAAGGGAACAAATGGCTTTAATTATAAGTCACGCGGTAGGATATGCAGCCAGATGAGCACAGGTGGTTGTGGAAATGTACACTAATGTGTGTAAGATTCAAGAAAAGTTTTTGCATGAGTATTAGTCACAAGAAATACAACACGAATAATTTATAGATTTATGGAGTGGAGAAAGGTACCGACAGTGACAAGGCTCTATGAAAAGTTTCTGGTAATATTCGTGGTCCAGTACTTTGGTAAGTTATTAGATATTAAAGATTTTAAACAACAGTCTTGTAAATGTTGAGCATCACCACACTTTTTACACTGCCATGTATTTCCAATTTTTTTTTTTTTTTTTTTTTTTTTTTTATTTTCCCCCCTCTGTGACTACGGCTCATCAAATATGATTGCAGTAATAAAGTTAATTTATGCACTGTGTTGTGCATCCTTCTGTCCAACTCTTAAGAAGAGTGCTTATAAGATATATACAAGGGTTGGAGCTTAAATAGTGGCAACTATTTATTCACAACCGATACAAAAGAGTTACATGTTTGCACCTGTAACCGTCCTTCAAAGTAGTCACCAGCATTGTGTAGAACCCGTTGCCAGCAATGTGGAAGGCGTAGTATACCATTAGCAGAGCCTGTTCTGTTGATGGTGCAGATGGAGCAGTCTAAAGTTCTGGTGATTCTTGTGTTATCCTAACACATTACATTCTTCCACAACACACCGTCAGTGCACAATATTACTGTTCATTCTTGGTGCATCATCTGTGACCAGCTTTGCTAAAGAAGCGGCAACGCTTTCTGCAGAACCCACCCATCATTTTGCGTGACAATGCGCGGCCGCATACAGCACAAGCTGTGGCTCTCTGTTTGCTCGATGGGACTGGGAAGTACTGTACCATCCACCATACGTCCCAGACTTAAGTCCTTGTGACTTTGATTTGATTCCGAAGATGAAGGAACCAATTCGTGGCATTCGCTTCAGAACTGTTCCAGAGATTCGACAGGCAGTAGACAGCTCCATTCGCACCATCAACAGAATAGGTCCTAATGGTATACTACGCCTTCCACATAGCTGACAACAGGTTCTTCAAAACACTGGTGACTACTTTGAAGGACAGTAACAGATGCAAACATGTAACTCTTTTGTATTGGTTGTGAATAAATAGTTGCCACTATTTAAGTTCCAACACTTGTATAAACAAAGCTATGCACTATTTTTCACCTTTCCTTACGTAGGTAAACGGATTGTCTCATACTTGCAAGGAAGTGATGTCTGCACAGGAAACTGTACAGGGTCCTAATTCCACAGATGTGTTACTGCGCCAATATTCTGGAAGCTTCAGGATGCGGAACAACTGCCAGATGCCTCACCATATACGCATTTCCAACAAGATGTGCTGTAAAGTTGCCCATGTTGGCTCTCAGTGCTTTTGCACAAACACATTCTACTGGTGCATAATTTGAGCTCATATTCTTTAATGAAATCTATTTTTAAAAAATTGACTTTTTATTCTTTTTTTAAATAAATAAACTACTCAGTAATTGTCACCAAGTTGGAATGAGATAAGATGAAGATTAACTCCATTTCTGTGCCATAGTGACACTACAGAAAATTGTAACCCTCCTGCCCATCTCGCTCCATATCAGTCTCCATTTACTTCTGGATACAATGCTTGTACTGTATCTGTAACATAATGCATTTTAAGAGCCATTTGCAATGGAAACCTAATGCTAAAATTCATTGAGTGCAGCACTAATGCAGGCTGATTCAGGTTCTAAGTGTGAACAAGTCCTTAGCAGCTTAAATCAATTTCACTGGCTCCTGCTACGCTGTAGTTCAATGTGTAAATAATTTTTTGTTCCTAAATAAGTATTTGAACAAACAATTGTCATTTGTTTGTCACTTCTTGTTATCCATAGATAACTGTGTAGCTATGTGGTAAGAACAAACTTAGCAGTATCTCTGTTGGTCCATCATGGCCAGGGGACATCGGCTGCTTAATGCAAATAAAATTCACCAACAGCCATGTACTTAAAAGATTTTATTTTATTGTGAAGGCTACCAGTTTCAGCATTTCACTATGCCATCTTCAGGCCCCATAACCATCTATCCAAATAAACGAACTTGTCATGTAGCACCATAAATTGCTGGATATTGTGAATTCAATCATTATACAATTGCTTTATTCGAAGACATGGTAGCAACTCTGAGTTACCATCACATCTTTGAATCCTCCCAATGGGCTCGCTACTCCTTGGCTAGTTCGAGCTTGGCTACCACTGGGCCCCAGCCTTTGCGCCTTCTCCCTTCTGTGTTGCATATCTATCCTCTTGCTATTCTTTTTCCCCTCCCTCGGGGAACATGTTTGTGGTGTTATTGGGAATGTTTCGCATTGTTCGTGACTCATATAAGAACAGTCTCACCACTGTTTTTCGTTCCCTTTTCCTTGCTTTGTTTTCCTTTTTCTATCCTTCCTCTGCTTCGGCATTTGAGATGTTCCCCTTTTTCTTCTTCATCCCTGTGTGTTCCTGAAGCTGCCCCGCAAGTCTGACGCGTAACAGGTAACTGGGTAACGCGTAATTACCAGCCCTTGGTCGACAGGTAGGGTTCGCACATACTCCCTGGTACAGGCCGGGCCCAGGGGGGTGTGATTGCCTGAGCTGCTATCTTCCCAAATTGCCGATTGGCCCCTCTGTCAGATGTTCGGGAGGTGTGACCCGAGATGTGAAAAATCACCAAAGCTGGGTGCGCCCCCTTGTGAAGGGGCCCCCATTTGGAAGGAGCACGCCATCGGAGACTCTGGCAATTGTGGGATTTTTTGGCAGCAAGCCAGTCATCTCTACAATCAATGTCTATGAAACCTACACGGAAGAGGCTAACGACTCAAAGACCCTTCTAGTTGCACCACGGTTCCCACGTACTGAAGACGGTCCATCCTTCATAACAGTAAATCCATTTATTATTCAGAAAGGTGTTGATTCAACTGCGGGCCCTGTGAAATCCTGTTCTCGTTTACAGAATTGCACTTTGCTTTTGGAGACTACTTCTGATTCTCAAGCACAACTACTGCTTGCTGCCTCACTTTTCCACGGCTATCCTGTTCATGTCAAGGCCCATAGAACTTTGAATTCTCATTGTGGTGTTATGTACTCTAGGCTGCTCAACAGTCTGACTTAGGGCGAAATCCAGTGATACCTCTCTGCTCAGGGTGTCATTGCTATCCATCAGGTGATGAAAAAGGTAGATTTCTCCTTAGTGCCCACACGCACTCTTTTTCTCACCTTTGACAGAGTGGTGCTTCTGTCAAAGATCAAAGCAGGCTATGAAATTATCACAGTTCGACCGTACCTTCCGAACCCAATGCACTGCTGCCAGTGTCATAATTTCAACCACACTAGAATGTGTAACCTGTGGTAGGGATGTGCACGAGTGTGATTGTCCGCCTCCTCCTCCCCATTGTATCAACTGCAATGCCAGCCATGCTGCCTCCTCTCGAGAGTGTCCAGTTTTTCTTGATGAGTGTGCTGTGCAGGAGATCCGAGTAAAGCAAAAAGTGCCTTACTCGGTCGCGTGCAAGTTATTGACTAGTTGCAAACCCTGCATTCTACTGTCTGGCACTTGTAGTTATGTCCTTGCTATATGTCACTCCATGAAGGACATGGCTGCAAAGACATGCAACCTCAAATTCAGCTTTGAGATTGTGAAATTTCCCAGTGTCAAGGTAGCATCACTGTCCCCTCATCCACCTGTGCACCAAGCCATCAAACTCTCGCCTCAAGGGGTGAAGCCATCAGTTACACAACTGGCAGGTCGGAAAGGACACTCCCGTGAATACTTCATACGTCCCTCCAGCCAACCAACACCCGAGTCTTCATCAGCTAACCAGAAAGGCTCGAAGATCCTCTTGCCCAGCCTCTGTGTCGCTGGTGCACACCACCAACGGTTTTTTCTGCATTGGACTCCACAGACCGACAGCACAAGAAAGCCGATGCTTCTGTGGACATCATGGAGCAAGATCCTTCCATCTCTGTGCCCTGTAGCAGTGAGTCTTCAAAGGCTGGCACTCAGCAGCGCCAAGGTGACACCCTTTCATTTTTTCCTCATCATGACTCTTCTCCAATGGAACATTCGTGACCTTCGATCCCACAAAGAGGATTTTTGGCTGGCTTTAGAATCACAGCATCTCCTTGTACTCTGCCTTCAGGAAACAAAATTTCTTCCTCACAACCCCTTCAGCTTTCACATTTCTTCCCGGTTGGTTTGGACCTTCCCCCTGAGGTTGGCATTCCATCTCATGGGGGAGTCATGTTGTTCATATGGAATGAAATTCATAGTCAACCCATCTGCCTGAATATCTGTCTTCAAGCTGTTGCAGTTTACCTTTTCCTTCCTCACTTGACTTTTCCCCTTTGTACCATTTACATCGCTCCGTCATTTGATGTCACCAGGGCAGACGTTCTCCAGCTCACTGGCCAGCTACCTCACCACTTTCTGCTGTTCGATGACTACAATGCGTGTAATCCCCTTGCGAGGTTCTCCCAGAACCTGTGGAAGAGGTACCCTCTTAGCTGACCTTCTTAATCAACTTAACTCCTTCTGTCTTAACACACGAGCACACACATTCTTTTCCAACCCCTTGCACACCTATTCCCATTTGGACCTGTTCTTCTGCACTACCCAGCTTGCCCATCACCTCGAGTGGTCCATTCTTTCTGACACTTACTCAAGTGACCATTTCCCATGTGCTATCCATTTACTGACTCCTACCCCACCTGTGTGCACACCCAAATGGCAGCTTACTGTGGCTGATTGGCAGCTTTACCACTCCCTGGTGACCTTCAAAGAACAAGATTTCCCATGTTGTCATGACCAGGTGGAATATCTTACAAACATTATTCTTACTGCTGCAGAACGTTCCAGTCCTCACACTTCTCTTGACCACGTCGTGTCCCTTGGTGGACTGAGGCATGCTATGACGCAATTCATACGTGGAGACGTGCTCTCCGTGTTTTTAACTGTCATCCTACGATGGAAAACTATTCATTATAAACAGGCGTGTGCACAGTGTTGTTGTGTTCTTCGGGATAGCAAAAAGGCTAGATGGATTTCATTCACTAGTTGTTTTAACAGTTCCACTCCTTCCTCTGTCGTGTGGGCCAACCTCCGACAGCTCTCTGGGACCAAGGTCTCTTCCCCAATTTCCGGCCTGACAGTAGCAGAGGGTATCATTGTGGACCCTATCGCTATCTCCAACACCTAGGGCTGCTATTCTGCAGAAATTTCGACCTTTTCCCACTACCACCTTCCCGTTCTCCATCAGAAACAAGTGGAGGAGGCTCAGGCGTTGGGGGTTTATTTTTCCTTCTTTTCCTGCTGTTGTTTATTTTGTAAGATTTGTGGTGGGTCTTATACCAGCACTAGTGGGAAGTTGCATTCCTGGGCAATGTAATAGGGCAATATTTTGCCGACCTCAATACACCGCCAGATGAAACTAGTATTACCTTTATACTCTCCTTTGAGAGTATTCTTTTTTTTTTTTTTTTTTTTTTTTTTTTTTTTTTTTCCCCCCAGATCCATCTCCGTCACCTGTCACCTCCCTGTCGATTCAGCTGCGATGAAGACACCTTGAATGCTTCTGCAAGTTCTCTCTTTTGTGCTACTAAATAAATAGCCACACTTCTCGCAAACAGGGGTGTATTTTGCCCAACATTATTACTTTTCACAACACAACTAACAATTGCTACTGTTATACCACTCTCTTGAATACATTCAAACATCCGTACATGTATACTGCAGGACCTGAGAGAAGAAATTAAAAAACAACTACCACTGCTCAATTGTTCATTAACGCCCTTTTTCGTTCGTTGTTTACTCCATGGCTCTTGGATTCAGGCTCTTGCTGCACCATGGCACAAATGACTCCCGGATGACCAGTGGTTGTAATACCATTTTTACTGGTCCCCTTCTCGCCAGCTCCACCACCGCTTCACATTAACTGCATACAAGAAAGGAAAATACGCAGTTAGCCTTTGCCGCTACATTTATCCTTACTCAGTTTACTCACTAGCATCTCTTGTCGACAGCTTTCCAATGGTGTGTTGGGATGTTTACAAATATCCCGAAACACTACGTATCCCACCACTCAGACAAGAGCTCCCAAGCTTAAGTCTCTAGTTATGTACTCATCTTTATTAAAAATTCTATTATTATTATCCTACTCGTGCATCTTTAAGCTGCCTTTACATGATTTTTTTCCGACATAAGTTTTTATAATTGTTAATGATCACTTGTGACTATGTTCACTTAATTACTTAACTACTTTGTTCCTGTTTGGCGGGATTCATTCATTTTCTTTATACTTGTAATATTATTTCTCATATCTTGTTACTTTCTTGAATAGTACGGGTATCTTTTCTCGATCAACTGAAGTATCTGAGGAACGTGCATAGTAATACAGACATATTACTTGTCATTAATGTTACTCTTAAGTTCCTTTTATTTGTGATCCTCTTGACCTCATAACCAATTACTCATTTTCGTTTTCGAATTAAGACAATTTACTATCTATCTACTGGATACTTTTGAGGCATTTATTCTGATATACATAGACATCATAATATTATTCCTTTTTAAATAGGTAACACAATATTAACCTTCTTCACATAGGTAGCTCATCTTTCGTTATTACATTGATTATAAAATTCCTGAGTTTTCATTATATTGACATCTAGTTCTTCTCTTTTTAGAGAACTTAACTTCCTTAATATCCCACCAACCAAGAGTACGGACTTGTATTTCAAAGCCTTTGTGTGCAATTATGTTGAGGTGTAAATTGTCTCCACCACTGCACTCAGATCTTTTCACCTCTTTACTATAAGCTATTGGGAAAAACCTCTTGTTATTTATAACCAATTTTAAGAATAATCTGTGGATTATCCTTTTAACAAAACTTGTCCTCACTTCCACCAAAGACAACTTCTGTGTCTCAGTACTGTAAAATATTTGTATTTCATTCAGTGTAGTAGTGCCCCATATTAATTCCAGTTCTACTACAGTACAGGTCAATCCCTTTCTTGGTGCCCATGCCTGCACAGTATAGGTCAGCCTTTCTTAGGTCCGCCTATCTGCCTTTTACTCATCATTCCTAATTAGAGTGTAAACTCCACCTTTCACATATATTTATATCTTCCATAACTTTTCCTTCTACTTTCTCCCACATTACTTTGAGGTTCCCTTTTGACTTCCATGTGTGTACTCTATTTCAGGTGTTAAGTCCTTTGTTTATTACCTTCTTCACATTTCAACTCATCTGTTGACAACACTACATGTCTAAGTATTCTTAATTGCACTCTATTATTTCTTTTGTTCTCTTTTTTCTTAAAACCCAAGCTCCAGTTAGATTACTGATTCAAAACATTACTGTTTCTACTGCCCTCTTCTATTAATCCATTTTCTGCACCTGTACCCTATCTTTCTATTTCTCATCCTATTATTATAGTCACATCAAATACTATTTAATACTTGTTTGTTTGTTCTCTCTTCCCTCCTATTTTATGACATGAATAAATAGATCTCTTGTCGATGGCTTTCCAATGAATTGTTGGGATGTTTAGAAATATCCCAAAACACTACATATTACCCTTCTCTTCTCAGAATCATGAGTGCTAAAATGCTGCCTTTACTATGAGAAAGCTATATCATGCTCTTAGTTCATACTGATCCTCCGCCCCAGGGCCAGACGCTGTCCACATTCAGATGTTGCGGCAGCTTTCTCTTGTGGGCAAGTACTTTCTGCTTAATACGTACAACCGCATCTGGACAGAGGGCACATTTCCCAGACGTTGATGTGAAGGCACTGCCATACCCTTATCTAAGCCTGGTAAGGACAAACACCTTCCTTCTAGCTACCGCCCCATCTCTGTCTCCAGCTATGTTTGCAAGGTAATGGAACATATGATTCATGCCCGGCTGGTATGGTGTCTCTTTGAGTCTCACAATTTACTAACCACTGCACAGTGTGGATTTTGAGTGCGCCGTTCTGCAGTTGACCATCACATCACTATGTCCACCCATGTCATGAATGCTTTTCTGCGGAAACCCCGGATTGTGGCCATGTTTTTCAATTTGGAGAAGGCCTACGACACCTGCTGGAGAGCTGGTACCCTCCGTACTGTCTACACATGGGGCTTCCATGGCCGCCTGCCCCGTTTCCTTGAGGAATTTTTAAAAGACAAAACTTTCAACGCGCATGTGGATGCTGCGTTGTCGGGCACCTTTACCAGGAAAACGCTGTGCCTCAGGGTTTCGTCTTGAGTGTCATCCTCTTTGCTATCATCATTAACCCATAATGGCCTGTCTTCTGCCAAGGCATCTCCGGCTCCCTTTTTCTTGATGATTTTTTCATCTCTTGCAGTTCTCCACAGACCAGTCTGAGTGACGTCTTCAGCGATGTCTCGATCGTATTTACTCATGGAGCATTAACAATGGCTTTCGTTTTTCCACTGACAAAACCTTTTGCATGGATTTTTAATGTCATAATTGTTTTCTCCCACCATCTTTACATCTTGGGCCTGTTGCTCTTCCATTTGTTGAAACTATGAAATTCCTGGGGCTCATGCTCAATAGGAAACACTCTTGGTCCTCCCATGTGTCATACCTGGCAGCCCGCTGGGCACGGTCCCTCAATGTCCTATGTGTCCTCAATGATATTTCCTGGGGTGCAGAACGAACCACCCTCTTCCATTTGTAGCGGTCCTAGTCTGTTATAAACTAGACTATGGGTGTTTTGGTTATGTGTCTGCATGTCCATCCCTCTTACACCGTCTGAACACTATCTACCACCATGGCATCTGTTTGGCGAGTGGCATCTTCTACACTAGCCTGGTTGAGAGTCTGTGTGCCGAAGCTGCTGAACTACCACTGTCCTACCGTTGTGACTTTCTCCTCAGCAGGTATTCATGCCATTTGTCTACCATTCCTGGCCACCCATCCTATGCCTCCTTCAATGATTCCCTCTTCTCTGTTACCTCCTGGAGTCTGCTTTCGGCATTTGCTCTGGCGGCTTAACTTCATTCTACCTGCAACTTTCCTGGTGGCTGTGAACCCTTTGCAATCTTGGCTTTTTGCAGCAGCCCATGTTCACCTTGGCCTTCATTTGCTTCCTGAAGATACTACTCCAGCCTTACTCTATTGCTCTCAGTTTCATGACCTTTACATGGAACTTCGCGATAGTACCTTTGTGTACACTGATGGCTCTCGGACTGACTGTCCTGTCATGTTTGCCTTCGTCATTGGCACTGACTTTTTTGGTATCGGCTTTTGGCACACTGCTCAGTATTTACAGCAGAGTTCTTCACCCTGTATCAGGTTGGTGAATTTTATTAACATTGATCTTAGCAAGATATGTGATCTGTCAAGTTACATGCTCTCAACCAGAGCCTGAGTGAAAAAATCGGTTCTGTTTGTAATTTTCTAATATTAAAAATGCACACAAAGCCCTATTAATCTGTTGGAAAAAGACATTATTCTGTTTGACCAAGAGTTTATATTTGTATTCTATATGTGCTTCAAAATGAGGGAATTTTCATCATAATGTCAATAATTTCCATTAACCATATGGCTACTAAGTACCTCTCCATGTCAACAAGAGTTACATCTTTCAATTACATTACTTAGACTTGGGCCCTCACATCTGCATACTCTAATGTTTTCCATTGATACTGATCTCAATTCCATCAAATTTTTAAAAATATCTTCACAAACTTTATTGGAGAATGAGGTTTTTTTTTTTTTTTTTGTATCTCTCCAGTATGGTAAAACACTGAAGCATAAAGTGGAAACATTAAGTGAATGGGATAATAATTAATGACTGATTAGTTCAAATTAACTTTTTTGTTGATGCACATTGTAGTTTCTTCTTCACATACGCTCAATTGTCTGTGAGACATTGCATGTTGCTGTTGTTTGCAGTGGGTAATGGGATGAGATTTCTGTGTTAATTACCAATGTAATTATACAATAAAAGTCACAGGTGTTCCACATATTTTTATTCCAGTTTCCTGTAGTTTAACATTTCAAACACAATACACAAGAACAAAATCAACAACAGTCAACATGTCTCTCTTCACTCCGAAAACATACCACAACTTATAGAAAAACAGAGCAGACCCCAGACCTGCACTTCTGACTACTAACTTCCATCAATACACTCTACAACCTGAAGCCGAAAAGACCAGAGATACAAGACCTCTAAGCGTGGCAATCTTACAGTGTGTTGATTGCATCCAGAGAAATTCATGTGTGGTTCTTTCTTTTCAGTTTATTACTCAGAATAAATTACAGAAATAACAATAGTGATAATAATAGTTACTGATTTTATGTATCTCTTTAAAATTTAGAAAAAATATAAGTACTATAAATTGGGAAAATGTGTGTGGTTTGTGTGATCTGGTTGTCATATTGTGTCAACTACTCTGAGCATGTGTACATATCTAATACTCCTATTGTTTGTGTTGTCAAGTACCGAAAAAACCATAACTATTCCTCAGTTCCATTACATTAGATTGCCAAGAATTTTGTAAGTGTGGAAATGCGAGCAGTATCCTGACCAAAAATAATGGAGCTGCTCGGTGTTAAATTTCAACAAATGTAAAAAATAATTAATTTTATGAAAGAGTATACATACACTCCTGGAAATTGAAATAAGAACACCGTGAATTCATTGTCCCAGGAAGGGGAAACTTTACTGACACATTCCTGGGGTCAGATACATCACATGATCACACTGACAGAACCACAGGCAAATAGACACAGGCAACAGAGCATGCACAATGTCGGCACTAGTACAGTGTATATCCACCTTTCGCAGCAATGCAGGCTGCTATTCTCCCACGGAGACGATTGTAGAGATGCTGGATGTAGTCCTGTGGAACGGCTTGCCATGCCATTTCCACCTGGCGCCTCAGTTGGACCAGCGTTCGTGCTGGACGTGCAGACCGCGTGAGACGACGCTTCATCCAGTCCCAAACATGCTCAGTGGGGGACAGATCCGGAGATCTTGCTGGCCAGGGTAGTTGACTTACACCTTCTAGAGCACGTTGGGTGGCACGGGATACATGCGGACGTGCATTGCCTCGGTCGTATGCAGTCCTGATTGTGGCGCTCACCTGCACGGCGCCAAACACACATACGACCATCATTGGCACCAAGGCAGAAGCGACTCTCATCGCTGAAGACGACACGTCTCCATTCGTCCCTCCATTCACGCCTGTCGCGACACCACTGGAGGCGGGCTGCACGATGTTGGGGCGTGAGCGGAAGACGGCCTAACGGTGTGCGGGACCGTAGCCCAGCTTCATGGAGACGGTTGCGAATGGTCCTCGCCAATACCCCAGGAGCAACAGTGTCCCTAATTTGCTGGGAAGTGGCGGTGCGGTCCCCTACGGCACTGCGTAGGATCCTACGGTCTTGGCGTGCATCCGTGCGTCGCTGCGGTCCGGTCCCAGGTCGACGGGCACGTGCACCTTCCGCCGACCACTGGCGACAACATCGATGTACTGTGGAGACCTCACGCCCCACGTGTTGAGCAATTCGGCGGTATGTCCACCCGGCCTCCCGCATGCCCACTATACGCCCTCGCTCAAAGTCCGTCAACTGCACATACGGTTCACGTCCACGCTGTCGCGGCATGCTACCAGTGTTAAAGACTGCGATGGATCTCCGTATGCCACGGCAAACTGGCTGACACTGACGGCGGCGGTGCACAAATGCTGCGCAGCTAGCGCCATTCGACGGCCAACACCGCGGTTCCTGGTGTGTCCGCTGTGCCGTGCGTGTGATCATTGCTTGTACAGCCCTCTCGCAGTGTCCGGAGCAAGTATGGTGGGTCTGACACACCGGTGTCAATGTGTTCTTTTTTCCATTTCCAGGAGTGTATTTGTGTGTGTGTGTGTGTGTGTGTGTGTGTGTGTGTGTTGAGTTGAAGCTGCTGCAGTGATACATAATTGAATTGGCATATTCTAAATTAGCTTGTTACAAAATATGACCTCACGTGAGGTGTGTCTGCTTGTGTGAATGGGTGTGTGTTTTCCTTTCTTTTCTGAAAAAGTCTGTGGCTAAAAACTCAGTGTAACAATATTTTCATTGTGTTTGTATGTAACTGACCATATCATCTTTACAGTGAGTAGTAACCTATCCTGTTCAAAATTAAAAATACCTCATTGCTATAGTTCAGACTGCTAAAATAGTAAACATTTGCACTGTATGGGGTGTTACAAGTATCTCACTTTAGTATTTGATGTACTGCTGCACATTCATCATCAATTTGTTTTGTTTACAGATAGTGACACATCAACCGTGTCTAACCCTAAATGTATAATGCTATGTACAAAGAAGACAAAATTTACATTTCACAGCAAAAACTCGAGAGAAGAGTACTGATTGGACTCTGCAACAAAGGAAGCACAGTGCCTCAGAATGAATGAATGGATAGACAGAAAATCCAGAACTATTGGGGTTGCTCAGTCAAAACCACCTCTCTTTAAACTGAAGAAGAAATAAAGAATAGTCTATGTATGATATTGCAAGAAGATAAAAATGGGCAGTCAAAATAATAATACGGATTAGCTTGTGCTGGCAGCCACCCACCAATATAAATCTACAACACAGATTGGCAGAATGAACAATTGAGTTCATGCCCCTACAGCAGCATAAGAAACCTTACCACTAAAAAATTGTTCGAAGTTCTATTTTGGGTACTGAGAGGATGCAAAATTGAACGTGTAGATGTGTATACATGCATAGAAAAACATATGAACATCAGGACTTGTCATAAATATATGAATGTTAAAAATATTGGCAAACCATTCTGAGACTCAGACAGAGGTTGGTTCAAAATACACCATATTGTAGACATATGTATATTATTGAGATAGCCATTGAATAACAAAAGTTTCACATAAGAAAATGCAAATATTTGTAATGCGTGTTTCAGTTACTAGGAAAGATAGTACAAATAGAAAGAGAGAACATTTACAGACTTAAGGGTAGTGGAAGAAGATGCACAGAAAATGGAAACACTGCTACAGCAGCTCAAGACCCTGTGCATGCGAAGCTCATAACAAAGGTTGTGTGTGTGTGTGTGTTTTTCCACCCTTCCTCTCCCCCCCCCCTCTGCCCCCCCCCCCCCCTGAGGGTTCCATATATAAAGTTCACATATTTTAGACAAGATAAAAATCGTGTTATATACGTATTTTACAATGACTAAATGTGTTTTTCAGTGTTTAAATTATTCAAAAATATAAAACTTCTCCAGTGAAGAACCTTTTTTCCTTAGCAAGAGCCAGATTTTATTTTTAAACAGTATTTCTAATATGTCAAATAATAGTGACTGCTCATTTCTCATGTTATCTCACTGTACATAACATTTTTGCCCACTAAATTTGGTTTTTGATTGGTTTTGGTGACATTTTCTGTTCGACAGTGCCAGTAACTATAACATTTCTTTTCATTTGATAGTGTAATCAAACTATGATTATTCCACATCTCTGTCCACTTTATTTCCAAATCAGCTGATTCTAAAATTTACTTTTTCTTGTCTTACATTTTTATTATTCAGTTTCTCTAATAACAAACCCTAGGCTGTTATTTCATACCACATGATTCATGGACATCATTTACTACACCATACATGACACTGAATCATTGAGCAATTGCTTCCTAAATCTTCATCATCATCATCATCATCATCATCATCATCATCATCATCATCATCATCATAATATTATGTCCTATACATTAACATCTTCATTATAAAGGCCTAACTCTCTCCCAGTAACCGTATCTTCTCACAGTATATTATCAATACCTTGCAAGTCAAAACTTCATCAACAGTAGTAAACACCCTGTACAGAAACATGACACTATAAAAACAGGTCACATTTTCAGCAATATCATCAGCGTACTTTCAACAGCACCTACTTCACACAATCAGGGCAACAGTATACAGGGTGTTACAAAAAGGTACAGCCAAACTTTCAGGAAACATTCCTCACACGCAAAGAAAGAAAATATGTTATGTGGACATGTGTCCGGAAACGCTTACTTTCCATGTTAGAGCTCATTTTATTACTTCTCTTCAAATCACATTAATCATGGAATGGAAACACACAGCAACAGAACGTACCAGCGTGACTTCAAACACTTTGTTACAGGAAATGTTCAAAATGTCCTCCATTAGCGAGGATATATACATCCACCCTCCGTCACATGGAATCCCTGATGCGCTGATGCAACCTTGGAGAATGGCGTGTTGTATCACAGCCGTCCACAATACGAGCACGAAGAGTCTCTACATTGGGTACTGGAGTTGTGTAGACAAGAGCTTTCAAATGCCCCCATAAATGAAAGTCAAGAGGGTTGAGGTCAGGAGAGCGTGGAGGCCATGGAATTGGTCTGCCTCTACCAATCCATCGGTCACCGAATCTGTTGTTGAGAAGCGTACAAACACTTCGACTGAAATGTGCAGGAGTTCCATCGTGCATGAACCACATGTTGTGTCGTACTTGTAAAAGCACATGTTCTAGCAGCACAGGTAGAGTATCCTGTATGAAATCATGATAACGTGCTCCATTGAGTGTAGATGGAAGAACATGGGGCCCAATCAAGACATCACCAA
Source organism: Schistocerca cancellata (assembly GCF_023864275.1). Classification (NCBI taxonomy): domain Eukaryota; kingdom Metazoa; phylum Arthropoda; class Insecta; order Orthoptera; family Acrididae; genus Schistocerca; species Schistocerca cancellata. The sequence goes on along the minus strand of NC_064628.1, from coordinate 517,613,493 downwards.
CAATGCCTGCCCAAACGTTCACCGAAAATCTGTGTTGATGACGTGTTTGCACAATTTCGTGCGGATTCTCGTCAGCCCACACATGTTGATTGTGAAAATTTACAATTTGATCACATTGGAATGAAGCCTCATCCGTAAAGAGAACATCTGCACTGAAATGAGGATTGACACATTATTGGATGAACCATTCGCAGAAGTGTACCTGCGGAGGCCAATCAGCTGCTGATAGTGCCTGCACACACTGTACATGGTATGGAAACAACTGGTACTCCTGTAGCACTCTCCATACAGTGACGTGGTCAACGTTACCTTGTACAACAGCAACTTCTCTGATGCTGACCTTAGGGTTATCGTCAACTGCACGAAGAATTGCCTCGTCCATTGCAGGTGTCCTCGTCGTTCTATGTTTCCCCCGGTCGCGAGTCATAGGCTGGAATGTTCCATGCTCCCTAAGATGCCGATCAATTGCTTCGAACGTGTTCCTGTCGGGACACCTTCGTTCTGGAAATCTGTCTCGATACAAACGTACTGCGCCACGGCTATTGCCCTGTGCTAATCCATACATCAAATGGGCATCTGCCAACTCTGCATTTGTAAACGTTGCACTGACTGCAAAACCACGTTCGTGATGAACACTAACCTGTTGATGCTACGTACTGATGTGCTAGATGCTAGTACTGTAGAGCAATGAGTCGCATGTCAACACAAGCACTGAAGTCAACATTACCTTCCTTCAATTGGGCCAACTGGCGGTGAATCAAGGAAGTACTGACGAAACTAAAATGAGCTCTAACATGGAAATTAAGCGTTTCCGGACACATTCCACATAACATCTTTTCTTTATTTGTGTGTGAGGAATGTTTCCTGAAATTTTGGCCGTAACTTTTTGTAACACCCTGTATAATACTACTTTCTTTCTTATTAGGTTTACATTAATTAGTCTGATTTTTTGTAAATTGTGTTTCTACGGTGTTAAACAAATACTTCCTACTATGTGAGGAATGATTGAAAATAACTGTTACTCCTGACAAACAGTTTCATTCAGATCTCTGCCCCCAATACTACCTTTAACAACTTATGTATTCTTTCATCTATAATTTGCTTCGTTACTATAGCATGCCGGTAGAAACCAGATGAACCATCTTGCCCCTCCATAATCTTTCCAATAATGAACAAAACTTTGCAAGTCATCCCGGGATAATCACAGCTTTTATTTACAGATCACTACTTACATTAATTTGAGAATCACACAATATAACTAAATCTTGTTTCAAATGTATAAAAGACAGATAACATTCAATAGTTGAAAGCTACAAAATAATTAATCAGTTCATATAAAACATAGTACTAAATCATTTAGATGATACCTAGCAAAATTATTAAATGCACTGTGTAATAATCATAACATTACTCACATCATAATCAAAAATTAAAGTTTCACATTGAAATTAAAATAAAGCAAGAAATAATTTATTCAGTTTTGAACACAAACTTGTATGCATTGCCATGCTTTAGTGCTAAATTTTAATTTATCAGATGCTTTCTTTCATTTCTTAATTATCATAGACTGTGGTTTTTTTGCTTTTGTATTCTACTGTTATCTACTCTTCAAATTTTGCATCACACAGTCTCCATGATTTTTAACACAAACTGAAAGAGCCCTTCACGTATAAAAGATCACTTTGCCTGAAATTGATATGTAATAATTTGATCTCTCAATGAGACGAATGATGTCTGTGATTTTAAAATGAATCATCTTGTTAATTTAGTAGACATTTGCAACCTAACTTCTGTGCACAGAATTTTTGGTTTTCTTTGTGCATGTATTGTGTGCTGGACTAAACGCATCGTATCTGTGAAATGGGGTAGTGAACAGCAGTGTGACGGTACGTTGAGCCACCTGCTGCAGTGAGTGATTATTCGAAGCAACTGAAGTCCTGCCGGAGAGGATACTCTCTGGTCCATGTAACCCCGTGAAGTTGGAGGCATTTCTGTTGACCTCTCTATGAACTGTAGTCAGCTCTGATGTGCAAGAGAGGTTGTAATTGCTCAAGCTACACTCCTGGAAATTGAAATAAGAACACCGTGAATTCATTGTCCCAGGAAGGGGAAACTTTATTGACACATTCCTGGGGTCAGATACATCACATGATCACACTGACAGAACCACAGGCACATAGACACAGGCAACAGAGCATGCACAATGTCGGCACTAGTACAGTGTATATCCACCTTTCGCAGCAATGCAGGCTGCTATTCTCCCATGGAGACGATCGTAGAGATGCTGGATGTAGTCCTGTGGAACGGCTTGCCATGCCATTTCCACCTGGCGCCTCAGTTGGACCAGCGTTCGTGCTGGACGTGCAGACCGCGTGAGACGACGCTTCATCCAGTCCCAAACATGCTCAATGGGGGACAGATCCGGAGATCTTGCTGGCCAGGGTAGTTGACTTACACCTTCTAGAGCACGTTAGGTGGCACGGGATACATGCGGACGTGCATTGTCCTGTTGGAACAGCAAGTTCCCTTGCCGGTCTAGGAATGGTAGAATGATGGGTTCGATGACGGTTTGGATGTACCGTGCACTATTCAGTGTCCCCTCGACGATCACCAGTGGTGTACGGCCAGTGTAGGAGATCGCTCCCCACACCATGATGCCAGGTGTTGGCCCTGTGTGCCTCGGTCGTATGCAGTCCTGATTGTGGCGCTCACCTGCACGGCGCCAAACACGCATACGACCATCATTGGCACCAAGGCAGAAGCGACTCTCATCGCTGAAGACGACACGTCTCCATTCGTCCCTCCATTCACGCCTGTCGCGACACCACTGGAGGCGGGCTGCACGATGTTGGGGCGTGAGCGGAAGACGGCCTAACGGTGTGCAGGACCGTAGCCCAGCTTCATGGAGACGGTTGCGAATGGTCCTCGCCAATACCCCAGGAGCAACAGTGTCCCTAATTTGCTGGGAAGTGGTGGTGCGGTCCCCTACGGCACTGCGTAGGATCCTACGGTCTTGGCGTGCATCCGTGCGTCGCTGCGGTCCGCTCCCAGGTCGACGGGCACGTGCACCTTCCGCCGACCACTGGCGACAACATCGATGTACTGTGGAGACCTCACGCCCCACGTGTTGAGCAATTCGGCGGTACGTCCACCCGGCCTCCCGCATGCCCACTATACGCCCTCGCTCAAAGTCCGTCAACTGCACATACGGTTCACGTCCACGCTGTCGCGGCATGCTACCAGTGTTAAAGACTGCGATGGAGCTCCGTATGCCACGGCAAACTGGCTGACACTGACGGCGGCGGTGCACAAATGCTGCGCAGCTAGCGCCATTCGACGGCCAACACCGCGGTTCCTGGTGTGTCCGCTGTGCCGTGCGTGTGATCATTGCTTGTACAGCACTCTCGCAGTGTCCGGAGCAAGTATGGTGGGTCTGACACACTGGTGTCAATGTGTTCTTTTTTCCATTTCCAGGAGTGTATATAACTTGAGGGGTAAGCAATTGTTAAATACAACGTACACAATGTAATGGGAGTATAATATATGAATTTCAAAGAAGAGTAGTTACGGATCATTGAGTTCAGTTGAAGTCATAACTGATGGCCGTTGAGTTTAGGCCCATTCTGCACACCTGTCACACATTCTTCAACAATCAATGAATGAGCTTTCAGTGATGGCCTGAGCCCTTTGCTGTAAATCTCATATTCAGTGTGTGCTTTAAACATGATCATAGAGAGTTATTTAGTAAATTTTTATTCCATTTCTTGTGAGCTGTCATAGCTGTTAGTGGTGATAAATGACAAATTCTACACATACAAGTAGGAGACATTATTTGCAGGGTACATGCTTACATCAAGTACAAAGCATGTGTATGTGCATTCCAAAACTATTGCTTGGAACCAGCAACAATGCAGCCCCCATCTGTTTCTCGACTTGCGTGAACTGCCATCCTTTGTGGATCAGACTATAGCAGCTGGTTTTCTAAGTAATTTTCAGATTGACACAGGCATCACAACAGAGGAAAAGACATCTGAAGCCCAAGATGTGAGCAGTAGTTACTTCTGCAACATGTTTCAAGTGCAAAGAGGTAAAATTGGTAATTCACAGCAACTGTAAACTATACATGCAAACAGACATAAGTCACTTTGTGTTTCTGGCACTTGCACAGCGACAGTCGGAGATGTTTGTATCAGGAAGTAACAAAATTTGATTGAGATGAAGTCAAAATTAAAATGAACTAATTGCCATATGGCAAAAATTTCCTTGAGACTTTGCAATTGTTGTCCATAACACCTGGTAAAAACTATTACTTCTTGGTGCATGGGTTATTACTAGCATTACAATTGAGACAGAAAATTCACAAGGAGTCAGACGATTGAGGAGCGAATATTAAATCCTGCACAATACACAAAAACCAGAGGAGAGTATTAAGCCTACAGTTGGGAAGATTAGTGCTTGTGGGTCAGTGGTTCCATTTTGATGTACAGCAGCTGGTTATGGTCTGGTTGGTCATTCAATAACTGCAAGCAGCAACATCACAGTTTACTCACTACAGTACAGTGCCAGATAAAGTTTGCTGGTTTGTGCGTCATTAGCACAATGCGGAGACAGTTGGTTGCAGTGAAGGTTTTATGGTAAATTTGTAGTTGTTTGTTGCATGGCGAAGGAAAGACTTTCCATCTCATCCCAGCCAGTAAGTCTCCTCTGACCCGGCATTCTGGATGATTTTTCCATAACTCTCCCCATTTCCTAAACATTGCCAGTCCTTTTCCTTCATCCCTCTTCCTAACCCTTCCGCCAGGAGGAGGAGCCACTGGCTTCAAAAGCTCGCACATTTCCTGAAGTTTTGTGTTCGTTTACTCCTGCTGCCTCTTGGTGAGTAGATTTTCCTATCCAATTATACCAGGTGGTTATAATTAAACTGGCAGTGTTCTGAATGCTGTAGTGTGGGGTGTATGCATTGCAGGACACAAACAACATTCGTTAATCGGCATGGTAGGGAAGAATGCTGAAAAAAATCTTAGTTAACACTTCCTGCCACCAGGTGAAAATGTGCTGTAAGGAAGCAGAATGTGGTGGGGGCACAGAAAAAGGGGAAGAACAATCGAACACATAATGGTAGTTGTGGCATGTTTATTAGGATAGGGTCACAAGTTAAAACTTCTGTTCAGTATGATCTCCCAATGTGGCAACATGCTGCATCCACAATGTGGCATTGTCGACAGTTTCTCACTGCCTATCCAGTGTAGTCATAGTGATATGCTGTCGTACACTATCCTAATCAGGAAGAGTCCGCATATATCCCTGATAGATACAATCTTTCAGATATACTCACCATCAGAAATCACCGGTTTTTAGGTCGGGATCAGGAAGGCCGCATATCTTGAAGTTGCCTAGAGGTTATGTGGTTATTACCAAAGAATTCTCTGAGCAAATCTTTCACCTGGCAAGTGACATTTGGTGTTGCCCAATCTTGCATGAAAATAGTGGTGTGGACACAGCTACAGTCTTACAAAGCTGTCACACCACACTCTCACTTAAGCTGAGTGCAGTGGATGGTCTTGCACCACATATGGTGGAGTGGGACCCTATTTGTGACAATTCTGTACCTTCCCTGCACCATGCAGAGGAAAATGTGCCTTGTCCATCCAAAGAATATTCCCTGCCCACATGTTCACTTGTGTGCATGCCAAAAAACAAAGGGCAAAGTCATCACATTGTAGCCTCTCTTGAGGCTTCATTTGGTGCACATTCTGAACTTCTAGGTAGATTGGTGTAAAATGTGAAACAAAATCTTTTGAACTGTTGACCAGGAGAGAGAAAATTACCATGGCACAGCTCAAACATAGGCTGAAGAATTTGAGGCATGTCTGCACAGTTAGCTCTAGTTAGAGCAACTTTAACAACAACTGCCATGAGAATGGACTGGCGCCCTTTCCCTGCTGCAACACCTAATGCACCTGTTTCTTCAAATTTCTTGATCGTATTCTTTAGTTCTTTTATTGACGTACGGCCTCTTCCCAGCTGTTTCTGTAGGTGCAATTGGTGCTATTACCACACTTCAGTGGTGCGGGAAGTCAAAATAAATACATATCCAGCTTTCAACAACACTCCACCCTCGAACAAGATGATGTGGTCATGCGTCCGTTGGTTTTATGCGTGTTTCAGTGAGAAAGCACACAATTGAATATGGCATCTTGTGATCACCCAAATGGTAAGAAAGATCCACGATAGGTGCACTGCATCAGCACAAGTCACCTACCTCCTAAACACATGAGCCAAACCAGTTGCACATCGCCTCCCCCCCTCCGTGTCAATGTGGAGGGCTAAAGAGAGTATCATGCCACATGAACAACTTGTGCCAAAAAGCACTGTATCTGATTTCCAATTCTTTGCAGCAAACTAGTCACTTACTGCAGTATATGAAAAAATGACATTTCAAACCATGGACTGAGGTTTAGAAGACATGTTCTCACGGAAATTTTTCATCATTGACATCAAGGAACCTATATCGGCGACTGATTTCTTCAGACATTTTCACCTCTGCTCCTGATCTGGCATATGGAACTCTTCCACATCACAGCAGCAGATGTTCTGTGACTGGAATCATCTATGCTCACCAGTCATCCATGCGGCTGTCTTCCACAAACACAGGCTCTCAAACTATTCACTCCATTGACATATACAAGCGTGGTCCACTGATCTGCCAAGACTGACTGTCATTAGAGTTGGAACTGCAGCAGCTCACCCTGTGCTTTATCCATATCAAACACGAAACACAATGCCTATGCAAACAGAAACACACTATAAGTGATAAAATTTGCATACCTGCAGCTAATTTCATCTGGAGATTTAAAATCGTGCATGCATATTAAATCACAATGTAACTATAAGGTGCCATTGCACCAGTGTCGGTGAATGTAACAGTGGATAACCCTCTCTCTCTCTCTCTCTCTCTCTCTCTCTCTCTCTCTCTCTCTCTCTAGCTATCCACAACAGAATTCTTCCTAAAATTAAAATCGTGCCAGGCCTTTGAATCTGTCACAAGGCACGCAGATTAAATACAAGTTATCTGTGCATGACCATTTCAATTGTAGATATTTAATTTAATTGCTGATATTTTCACAGTCAGTCCTTGGGATCGGGCATTCATCTCGTAACCAAAAAGAATGGTAGCTATGGACTGTGCAGTGAATGTCGGGCTGTAAATACACTGTCCTAGGTAGTTACCCAGTCCTGAATATTCTGGATGCCACTTATAATTTGGCAGGCACCTCCATGTTTAGTATTTTGGGCTGTTGAAAGGCTTCATTGTAGATTCCCACGAATCAAGAGGACATCCAACAACGGCTCTTGTCACTTCTTTTAGAGTCCGCCCCAGTAGCTGAGTGGTCAGCGTGACGGATTGCCGTCCTCCGGGCCCGGGTTCGATTCCCGGCTGGGTCGGAGATTTTCTCCGCTCAGGGACTGGGTGTTGTGTTGTGTTCATCATCATTTCATCCCCATCCGGCGTGCAGGTCGCCCAATGTGGCGCCGAATGTAATAAGACCTGCGCCAAGGCGGCCGGACCTGCCCCGCGAGGGGCCTCCCGGCCATTGACGCCAAACGCTCATTTCCATTTCCACTTCTTTTAGACATTATGAATTCCTTTACATGCCATATGGACTAAGAAATGCAGTGTAGACTTGGCAGAGATTCATAGGTAATATTATTTTCAAGTTTCCTTTTGCTGTGCGTACTTAAATGATAGTCTTTTCTGCTTCTCGAGATGAACTTGCTGAGCATCTCTAACTAGTTTTCGATGCTCTGAACAAACTCCAAGTCATAGTCAATGATGATAAATGTCAGCTGTGACAGAAGTTATGTTCCTAGTCCACTTGGTTAGCAGTAATGCTACATAACCTACACACAAAGGTCTGAGCTCATTAGTGAACTACTGCAGCCACAGAGCTTTCAGGAATAACGCCAGTTTCTCAGCATGGTTAATTTTTATCACAGACGTCCACCTGAGACAGCTGCTATCCAGGCACCAGTGATGAAAGTGATAGCAGGCAAGCACACAATAGACAAGTGAGGTGCTGAATGGACTTCTAAAACTCAGTAGGCATTTGAGAAAATTAAAGAGTGCCTTTCTCAGGCTATGATGTTGAGACATTTAATACCCAGACACTTAATACCCAGACACCTATTGATCGCTTCTCATGCAAACGATCCCATGATTGTAGCAGTTCTCCAACAGTCGGTGGCAGGAAGACAAATACCACTATGCTTCTTTATCAAGATTTTGAACAACTTCCAGTGCCAGTTGTCAGTGTACTACAGCAAATAGTCGGTGTTGCATGATGCAGTATGTCAGTTCCAAGATAATGTTGAAGGCAACTCTCTTGCTATCTACACAGATCATTGGGCCCTGGCACATTCCATTCGCAATCCATCAACAGATTGCTGCCCATGTCATTTTCGCCTTTTAGATTATATTTCACAACTCACGACTGATTTTTGACGTCTCTATGGCGCAGACCATGTCGTGGCAGATTATCTCTTGTTGGATCAGTGCAGTCTCAGTAAACACTGATTATGGGAAACTAGCAAAATCACAACTCCTATGCAACACCACAGTTGTTTTGCACACAGAATGCCACACCATTCAGGCAAAGGCATTTGCCCATAGTAAGGATTTCCATTTCAGCTGCCCGTCTCCATAACAAATGATCAAGGCAGACAGTATGAATCAGTACTTTTTACCAAACTTGGTCAGTTGTCTGGTGTTAAGCACTTTCAAACCACAGCACACCACCCTCAAAGTATGGCCTTGTGGAATGCTGGCATCACACTCACAAAACAGCTCAGATAAAGGACTGTAATGTGAACCAGCACATTGTCCATCTCAAGATACCCCTACCATAAGCACATGGTTCACATAAAATCTTTGTCCTACAAGCTCTAAAGGACTATGATTACGTACTGCTGCTACTGACACTGTCCATGTAGCCTTGCAGTCACCATACTGAGGCCCACACAGAGTGGCTATGCAGGGCAAAAACACGTTTTAACATTTTACTTCACAGGAAGCCAACAACTGTTACTGTCAATAGATTCAAGCCAGCGTGGTTTCTACAGGGTACCTCTGACATGACTGACAATAGCAATGACCATACAGACCATAGTACTTGCTTAACTCCAGACAATGACTTACTTGTAGTGTGAATAGACATGCAACGATTTCAACCTGAAAAGAACTCAGCTAAACTCGTTGATGACCTTATCGTCGTTGTTGAAGGACAGCACGGGAATGACTGGGCGATGAAGGGAGGCCTCTCACAGAATATTCTCTCGGAACTAAAGACTTCCCTCCAGATATCGACCCAGTCACTATCATTTTTCAGCTTTTGTTAGATGAATCTTCCCTATCACAACTGCTAAGAAACAACCACAGCATCAGCATTTGCAAACATAGCAGGACATATCTGTATCCATGATATCACCATCCTCTCCACTAACTTTCCTCCTCAATCCAATGCAAGTCAGCAGTCATGCTACAGACGATCAATCTGATGACCCCCACCCCCCCTCCCCCTCCCGCCCTTCTCTCTCTCTCTCTCTCTCTCTCTCTCTCACACACACACACACACACACACACACACACACACACACACATTCACACTCTTCTTGCATTGTCATCTCTACTGACCAGCAGCAATCAACTATGCATCACTCCATACAATCAATGTGCCAAGAAATGGTCTCTCTCGTACAGAACTACCTTTGAAGCATTTCGATCTCAGCTTCTGTTGTATGCATACATGACTTTTCCACATTTTGTTATTGGATAGTAATCTGTGAATGTTTTACATTTTCTGTCTCAATAATTTGACCATGAGCTTCCTCAGCTGGGATCCTCTCTATAATCTTCTTTATTCCATACCGACCAGCCCATTAATTTTGCCTCTTGCTTCCGCTCAGACTTAGAGTTTTGGGAATACCTCGCCCTTTTTTGGATACTGTCTCTCATTTCGACACTGCACTTTTTTTGTGATAATTCTTCTGACTCGTTTGATGTGGCCCACCACAAATTCCTCTCCTGTACCATCTTTTTCATCTCAGAGTAGCACTTGCCACCTACGTCCTCAATTATTTGCTTCAAGTATTTCAGTCTCTGTTTTCCTCCATGGTTGTTACCTTCTACAGCTCCCTCTAATACCATTGGAGTTATTCCCTGATATCTTAATAGATTTCCTATTGTCCTGTCCCCTCTTCTTGTCAGTGTTTACATATTAGTTTTCTCACCAATTCTGCAGAGAACCACCTCATTACCAGTCCACTTGATTTTCAATATTATTCTTTAGCACCACATCTCAAATGCTTCTATTCTATTCTCTTCTGTTCTGGATATCCCGCTGTCCATGATTGACTTCCATATAATTCTGTGCTCCAAACGTACTGTACATTCCCAGAAATTTCTTCCTTAAATTAAGACCTATGTTGGTACTAGTGGATTTCTGTTGGCCAGGAATGCACTTATAGGCTGCTGCTCTCATCTATTACTTTCCCCTCTTTGGGGAAGTGTAAGGGGGAGTTTGTAGCCTTTCGGCTTTTACTCCCCTGTGTACTTGTGTGTGTGATTATTTCTGGACTTTTTGGTGTCTGTGAGATGTGATGATTGTTCTGTGTGTGTCTGGTACTTGCCTGTGGTTTGGCGAGATAGTTGTAGTAATTTGGGTAGGAGCAGGATTTGGGAATGGATATTGGGATTTTCTCATCAACTTAGTCGTTGAAAATCGTCATGGGGCTATTGTGTTTATCGCGGGTCATGCCATACCGACCTAGGGAGTGGATGAGAGCGTTTCCTGACCCGGAAGAACCCTCATAGAAGGCCCTTGCCAGGTCTTGAAAACGCTCTCTCAGGAGTGGGATTTCAGCAGCGGCATGCAAATCGTCAATGGGGAATCCAAGAGGTAAACGCAGTGCCCTCCTGAGGGTGCGGTTCTGCAGCCTCTGAAGTTTGTCCAGGTGCTGCTTCGCCGCATATCCCCAGACAGGACACGCGTATTCCATGACTGGCCGGGTCAGGGCCTGGTATACGTTCACTCCTACTGAGCAGGGAAGGGAGCTGGATGAGTTGAGGATTGGGTACAGGATGGACATTCTGGCGCAGACCTTCCTATGGACCTCGTCTATGTGGGGTTTCCACGTAAGACGAGAGTCCAAGGTTACGCCAAGATACTTGGCGGTTCTGCGCCAGGGGAGTTGGGTTCCGTTTAGGTGAAGGAGGAGGGGGGGGGGGGCGTTGAGGAGGTTCGCGCCTTCCGAGCCTATGGGTAATCAGCATTGCCTGCGTCTTTTCGGAGTTGATGGTGATTTGCCAGCGACGGGCCCAAGTTTCTGTGTCATCTAAAACCCTTTGTAGCCTACGGATGACCAGGTCCTTGTTCGCGTTTCTTGTGTAGAAGGCTGTATCGTCAGCGTACTGAGCGGTGTGCATCAGGGGGGCTGTTGGTGTGTTCGCAGTGTACAGACTGTACAAAACGGGCCCCAGGACCGATCCCTGTGGCACCCCAGCATGAATACGCCTCTTGGTGGAGGTGGCCGTTTCTACTCTGACAGAGAAAGTTCTGTTCGAGAGATAGCTTTTGATCTGCTTAACTATGCTCCCGGGGAACCCTTGTGTGTACAATTTGTAGAGTAGCCCTCTATGCCATACTGAGTCAAAGGCTTTGGCTACGCCTAGTAGCACTATCCCGCAGTAGCCTCTGTGGTTGAAGCCCTCTGTGGCTGCTTCAACCACTCTCATGATCTGTTGTGGGGCAGAGTGGTTCCACCGAAATCCGAATTGGAAATCCGGCAGAAGTTGCTCTCTGGTAACATGTTCCTGTATGGGTCTTAGCAGGAGGCGCTCATAGATCTTGCTGAGAGTTTGCAAGAGGCTAATCGGCCTGTAGTGCTGCGGGAATAGAGGGTCTTTTCCTGGTTTGTGTATCGCGACCACTTCCGCGTGTTTCCAGCAAGCTGGGAACTCGCGGGTACGAGTAATCTCGTTGAAGACGTTCGCTAGGTGTTTGATCGCAGTGGGTGGGAGGTTTTTGACCAACTGGTTAGTGACACTGTCATGTCCTGGCGCCTTTTTGGTGGGGAGAGACCTAATTACTTTTGCCACGTCTTCAGGGGCAAAAACTGTGGGTTCATCTTCTGGATCCTCCTCAGCATTGAGGGAGACAACCGGCTGACGACGGACCACTCTTTCATGCTCGTCATCCTAGGGTTCTGCCGCTTGGAACTGCTTCTCGAAAGTGTTGGCGAGGGCGTTGGCCTTTTCAGCATGGCTGTAGGCCATACCCCGCTCGCCGTGCAGTGGCGGCATCCTGGCGCGTCTTTTTGTGAATTGTTTGGTTGCTTGCCAAAGTGTGTGATCGTCTACTTTGAGGGCTGTGAGGCGGTTTTGCCATTGCTGGTTTCTGTGCTCATTGAGCGCTACCTTCAACTCTCTCTGTAGACGATTGAGCAGCCTCCTTGTGGCCTGGTTTCTGGTTATCTTCCACTCTTTTGCCACTCTGTTCTTATGTCGAATTTGAGCTAGCAAGTGTTCCGGGAGCTGTATTTGCGGCGGCGGGCCATCCCTTTGTTGAGGGGTGGCCTCTTCTGCTGCCTGCAGGATGGTACCTGTTAGGTCTTGTAGCGCTTGTTCTACTGTTTCGGCAGTAGGTGGCGGAGTGCGAGCGATATCAGAGGTGACAGTTCTCGGTATCGCTCCCAGTTTGTACGTTTGTAAGACGTCTGGTACCGTGGGAGTGCTACCCATTCTCCCACGTCGACCTCTAGAATCACTGGGTTGTGGTCGGAGGACATTCTGTTGATTGTCCTTGCGGTCACAAACCCCGTAATCCTCCTGGTGAGGGCTATGTCTAACACGTCGGGCCTGCCTCCATTTTTTGGAAAATGTGTGGGCTCCACTGGACCCCATGTTTCGAAATGGTGGTTGCGCGCTAGTTGTTGCAATCTGGCGCCTGCTCTGGAGGTTACTCTAGAATTCCAATCAGGATGTTTGGCATTGAAGTCCCCCCTATTATGAGTTTGCCTTCAATTTGCCCTAGAGTAGCTATGTCTTCCTCATCTATCTGGTCTTGTGGGGGTTGGTAGATTGCAACGATTGTTAGGGGTCCAGTGGCAGTGGCTACTTCCACCGCCACTGCTTCGATTTTATTGGTAGCTAGTAAGAATACCTGGTGGTGGGGGATCCCTCTTTTTATGTATATGGCCACTCCTCCGCCTTGGGTTGGCATGTCTTTGCGGTAGCTAACGTAGTTGGGAACTGTCGCTTTTATTCGCGGTTTTAGGTGGGTTTCCCCCAGCATGCATATGTCGATGGAGAACTCCATCATGAGTTCTCTGAACTCGACCTCTTGATTAACAATGCCGTCTGCGTTAAAGACGCACATTGTCAGGCCTTGGATGTTTGGTCGTCGCACTTATAGGCAGTGCTATTCTGCTTTTTATGTCGTCCTTGTGCCATCTATATGTCGTCCTTGTCCCACCCATCATGGGTTACTAGGTAGCAGAATTCCTAATCTTCATCTACTTTGTGATCACCATTTATGATAAGTTTCTCACAGTTCTCATTTCTACTACTTCTCATCACTGCACTTGCTGTGGCCACCCACTTCATACATCGTAGCACCTACTGCATCGGCATCCTACCTCACGTCCAACCAACTCAGGACGGCGGCATCACAGGGCGTATATTCACCAGGAAAACCTATGTCGTCTGTGTTGTCAAAACAAATACGTACTGGCGGCCACAACACAACACCAGATCACCAACAGCCGCCAGGGACCGCTATCCATTCGTGGAGCCTGCAGAACAGCTTCACTAGAGGTTGCAGCTAGCCCAGGAAGTACTTTGATACGCCAGGCACGTGATCGGAAATAGTATCGGCAGATACGTTCCGGGCTTTATAAGACGGTGCACTGCCGCCGGCAAAAGACAGTCAACCGGTGAAATGCGCTCTGGTGAAGCGCGCTACCTGTGCTTGGCCAGAAGAAGAGCTGTGAAGCTGTGCTTGGACTGTGGCGTGACGCTAAGCAAATTGTCCTGCGTCGGCATTACGACACAGCAAAACTATCGAGTCTTCGCATCATACACTCCTGGAAATTAAAATAAGAACATCGTGAATTCATTGTCCCAGGAAGGGGAAACTTTATTGATACATTCCTGGGGTCAGATACATCACATGATCACACTGACAGAACCACAGGCACATAGACACAGGCAACAGAGCATGCACAATGTCGGCACTAGTACAGTGTATATCCACCTTTCGCAGCAGTGCAGGCTGCTATTCTCCCATGGAGACGATCGTAGAGATGCTGGATGTAGTCCTGTGGAACGGCTTGCCATGCCATTTCCACCTGGCGCCTCAGTTGGACCAGCGTTCGTGCTGGACGTGCAGACCGCGTGAGACGACGCTTCATCCAGTCCCAAACATGCTCAATGGGGGACCGATCCGGAGATCTTGCTGGCCAGGGTAGTTGACTTACACCTTCTAGAGCACGTTGGGTGGCACGGGATACATGCGGACGTGCATTGTCCTGTTGGAACAGCAAGTTCCCTTGCCAGTCTAGGAATGGTAGAACGATGGGTTTGATGACGGTTTGGATGTACCGTGCGCTATTCAGTGCCCCTCGACGATCACCAGTGGTGTACGGCCAGTGTAGGAGATCGCTCCCCACACCATGATGCCGGGTGTTGGCCCTGTGTGCCTCGGTCGTATGCAGTCCTGATTGTGGCGCTCACCTGCACGGCGCCAAACACGCATACGACCATCATTGGCACCAAGGCAGAAGCGACTCTCATCGCTGAAGACGACACGTCTCCATTCGTCCCTCCATTCACGCCTGTCGCGACACCACTGGAGGTGGGCTGCACGATGTTGGGGCGTGAGCGGAAGACGGCCTAACGGTGTGCGGGACCGTAGCCCAGCTTCATGGAGACGGTTGCGAATGGTCCTCGCCAATACCCCAGGAGCAACAGTGTCCCTAATTTGCTGGGAAGTGGCGGTGCGGTCCCCTACGGCACTGCGTAGGATCCTACGGTCTTGGCGTGCATCCGTGCGTCGCTGCGGTCCGGTCCCAGGTTGACGGGCACGTGCACCTTCCGCCGACCACTGGCGACAACATCGATGTACTGTGGAGACCTCATGCCCCACGTGTTGAGCAATTCGGCGGTACGTCCACCCGGCCTCCCGCATGCCCACTATACGCCCTCGCTCAAAGTCCGTCAACTGCACATACGGTTCACGTCCACGCTGTCGCGGCATGCTACCAGTGTTAAAGACTGCAATGGAGCTCCGTATGCCACGGCAAACTGGCTGACACTGACGGCGGCAGTGCACAAATGCTGCGCAGCTAGCGCCATTCGACGGCCAACACCGCGGTTCCTGGTGTGTCCGCTGTGCCGTGCGTGTGATCATTGCTTGTACAGCCCTCTCGCAGTGTCTGGAGCAAGTATGGTGGGTCTGACACACCGGTGTCAATGTGTTCTTTTTTCCATTTCCAGGAGTGTGCAGAAGAAGAAGGCACACACAGAGAAGAAGCCTTCGACACCGCAACCCACCAGGAATGCGGAATGGAAGTGCGATTTCAAGGGCCGCCGACGAAAGAGACCTGGTGAATCAGTAGAGGCCAAACGGACTGTATTCCTGACATACTGTGGATCAACTAGCAGTAAGTTAGGACGTGTGCTGCAGAAACATGGGTTAAGACCAGTGTTTGGGCCCGCCCCCAAGATATGAGATATGTTGGGCCCTGTTAAAGACGACATCGCTCTTCGAGTATCCAGTATGCATTGTGTACCCTGTGAATGTGGCAGCATGTGTATTGGACAAACAATTCGCACGGTTGCGGAATGTTGTACTGAGAACAAGCGCCACATAAAACAAAGAGAGCTTGACAAGTGGGCAATAGCGGAGTATTGCCTAGAAAACGGACATAAAATACAGTTCGAAAATACAAAAGTGTTGGCTCATGCGTCTACATAAGGAAGCGGCCGAGATTCGTTTAAACAACAACAATTTCAACAGAGACCAGGGATACACACTCAGCAGGGCATGGGGACGGGCGTTGGACATCGAAAGAAAGCAAAGACAGAAGCGCGACGCGGGAGCGGCAGTTTCAAACGTGGCGCCTGCCCCTGTCGCCACCTGACGTCACCGGTACTGTCACGGGCAATAGCTCTGTTAGCTGCCCGGGTCGGTTTACGCGCGCGCGCCACATTGGATCGATGTGATTTGCTGCTGATGATGTCATCATGCTTATATAAGCGAGAAACGGTAGTAGCCTCAACAGTCATTCCGCCGCTCGACTCGCTGCGACTCACATCGTCTCCGCGCATGTAGCCATGGCTGGGAAGCAGATTGCCGCCGCATTGGAAGTCCTCATCAACGCGATGGGTCTCACCGGCGGCCGCCAGCGGCAGCCACGGCGCAAGCGAACGCAGCGGAACGGGACGATGCTCCAGTGCTACAACTGTCAGCAGCTGGGGCACACCGCGAGCGGGTGTAAGAACGCCGTCGCGTGCTTAAAGTGCGCGGCGGCTCACGACACCCGCAGCTGCACGAAACCTCGTGGGGTGGCCTGCAGCTGCGCGAACTGCGGCGGGCCACACGCCGCCAACTCGCGTAGCTGCGGCTACCTCCGCAAGTCACGTCGTCCACTCGCCGCACCACACCCTGCGGTGCCGTCAAGCGCCTCGACAGCCGTCCCCCCCCCCCACCCCGCTCCGGCGTGGGGTGCGGGCCGCGCCGACGTGAGGCCGCCACCGATGAAGCTCTGGCCGGCTTCCAAGCCGCCTTTGCGGCCGAGAGGGCCGCACTGAAGGACGAGCTCGCAGCTGTGCATCGCCAGCTCCAGCAGCTGAGCGACGAGCTGCGGGCTATCAAGAAGAAGCAGCCAGTCCCCGCCTCTACCCCCGCCGTGAGTCGTCCGATGGGGGTCGACGCGGCCACGCAAACCACCGCTCCCCCTCCTGCAGCAATGCAGGAGGTGGCGCCCATGGAAACAGAGGAAGTGCCGCCTGGGCTGCCCCCCTCCAAGGGGGCAGCCACGAGCAAGGGTGCTACCGCGCCTTCTGACTGCTCGCAAGCCGAGCAACCAAAGAAGAAGAGGAAGGTGCGGCTTCCATTCCCAAGAACGGATGATGTGCAAGAAATCCTCAAGTACACTGCCTCGTCACTGAAGAGCGGGTCGTACAGCCAATCACACCTCCCATACCCCTACTCCCCACCCGGCAAGCCTACGCCTCGCCTCCCCCATCAACCGCTCGACCTACGGTCATATAGATGGCGTACCATACTCGCGGAAGCAGCCACGGACGAAGAGTTAGCCATCATCAACTCTTACCCAATATTCACGCCCCACCAATGGGACACCCTGGTCGACGTCATAGAATCGTGAGTGTGGGAGGAGGCCCGGGCGGGTAGGAGAGAGAAGAAGCTTCCTGGTGACATATTTGTCAGGAAAAAATTGAAATCACAGCTCCAAGCCCAGAAATGAACACACACTAGGCAACCACTAGGCGTAGCGGAGACTCACCATACCCACCGGCCAGTCACTTAGGCCGTTCGTTTTCCATTCCTCTCACTGTCCCTCTCTCTATTCTTTCATCTTTCTCTTTTTAGAAAAAAAAAAAAAATAATCCAGCACACAAGTCATGTAGAACAAACACCCGCCATGTCATCCCTTAGTATCACCACATCATTTAAGAAGGCGAAGCGCATAAAGCGCTAGAACTTCGTCCACAGAAGAGGGTCATCCCTCAGCCACGTGTGAAGTGAAGCCTCAGCAGTCAGTGAACTCCTGACGACGATGGCGGAGATGACCAGCGAAAGCTAGACGATTTTATGCGAATTGACGCGGCTGGAAAACCGAGAACGTTTTATTCAAGTTTGCATTCTCTGCAGGTGGTCAGTTTGCCCACAATGTGCACTGCTCTGCACCTTCTAACATAGCCACCTTCTGATTAATTAATTTAAACTTCACAACACTCAAAGAAACTAACTTCAACAACTCGCAGTTTTTTTACGCAAACTTTAGAGGGCTGATTCTTTAGCTATTACAACGGAAATCTCCAACACGTTGCAGAAACTGTACATTAGAGTGCTTAATCACTGCCAGATAGTCCAGAGCACTCCACGTGTGAAGATCTGATGTTTTAAACAAAGGTCAACTCCAGAAAATCTTCAGTATGCAGTCGTATACTTTCTCAAAAACCATAGCTACACAGACTTTCCATCACAGAACAACAACACAATCTCAATTGTTCTCTTTTTCCTTTTGATTTAAAATGCTGCACTGCTTATATACTTTCTTGACAATTCATGCGCTTTGGGTCTCATTGTTTCAAAACTAGATTAATCGATTTACAATTACAAAGTTTCATTACAAAATATTATGTCGGTACAATTTTGAAGCAAACAATTGTCTGTTAATAATGAACATTGTTTCAAGTAATGGTTTTTGGGTTTTGAGACGAAAATAAAGTGATGAAATGCGGTTAACGATACTTCACACAAAATTATAGATTTCTTATTAATTACTGAGTAACTTTTCGCCCTAACATAAACTGTAGACCTTTACAGGCTGTGGAATATCATAACGAGCTTCACATTTTATACGGAAACTTTGTTTAGTCAGCATCTCAAACGGTCATATTTGTTTATAGCGTACAGGAAATTTCTAGTAGGTGTAATTACAAAAGTAGTTACAGGCATTGTGGGTCTGGCATCTTTAATAACATGATCCCTGAGATCCTACGTGAGTTTAATTATATCTGACGTGAATATTTCCAATTAATAATTTGGCTTTACATGAAATAATCGAATTTTAGTGATTAATTTGCTAATTAGTTACAAGAATTGCTGGAAGTAAGATTACTTCGAGCCGGTACAGAATGCACACGCCGACTACCGGCCAGTACAACACGTCGTAGCATTGCGACGTCTGTGACCTGAAGTGCATATAGTGAGGGGACGTGGCCTTTCCCGGAGGAACTTCACAACTGCCCTATGGGAATGCCAAGAAAGACTTTCTTCCAGCAGCGCACGTGGCCCATGGTCATTTGCGTAGATTCAAATGGCTCTGAGCACTATGGGACTAAACATCTGAGGTCATCAGTCCCCTAGAACTACTTAAACCTAACTAATCTAAGGACATCACACACATCCATGCCCGAGGTAGGATTCGAACCTGCGACCGTAGCGGTCGCGCGGTTCCAGACTGAAGCGCCTAGAACCGCTCGGTCACACCGGCCGGCTACGTAGGTTCCTTTTACTGTTATTACATGTAGTGGAACATAACACGCCTCCCCGTTTCTTAGCACTGCGTTGTTACTTATTGATAGGTGCCAGCATAACTTTCTGAAACAACTTGTACTTGCTCTTTGTGACGTAGCCGGGTAAAGAAAGTGGGGACTCCCAGTACTTTATCTTCTGCCTTACGGCAGGTCTTGTCATGGGGAAAGCCTCGTCAGAGAGGTCCACCGCATGAGCATTTAGGGAATTCAGTCCAGTGGTGGTTTCCCGTTGCCTTCCACTGATGATGATGAAATGATGGTGAGGACAACACAACACCCAGTCCCTGAGCGGAGAAAATCTCCGACCCAGCCGGGAATTGAACCGACCGCCACGCTGACTACTCAGCTAACGGGGGGGGGGGGGGGGGGGGGGGGGGGGGGGACGGACTCCCACTGTACACTGCAAAAGAGGCAGTGATATCGTATTCCTAAAAGAAGTGGTTTACAAATCACTGTCTTTACGACAGCTCTTCCCGCATACCATTCGCGGACAGAACACGTTGGGAAATGATTATGGTCGGCCACTGGAAGCAATCCCCGCCCCACTGCTGCCACGATATTGTGCGAGACTTTTTAAAATGCGAGATTCTTTTTATCGCTAACTGTATGACTTAATGTTAAGTTGCATGACATCCCATTATTCTTATACACAAAAAATATTTACTTGTTAGTTTCAAAATGCTGTAGAAAGAGAACCACTGTTCAGAATGACGTCATGTTTGAACAGCACGTTATTGATACAGAGAGAAACGTCATGGAACAAAGAAATTAACGAATATTTGACTAATAGATGGCGCTGTAAGCATCAGAATATGCACACCAACAGACGCGCATCACGCAGGTGTTCCTCTGTTTGCATCTAAGACGCACACAACATGATTTTCTCCGTGAAGAATTGCGTCCTTCTGTAAAAGCTCTTTACAATAATGGTGTCTGTGCGCCAACAGCGCTGCTGAAGTTCCGGGCACTCATGGGTGTGAAAGAAAGCGTTGGTTGGAAGTCTACTAAGGATCTGGAGAAAATGATTAAAAACTTCGAAAAGGACAGGCTATTTTGAATTGCAATGTGGCAGAGGGACGAAAGCAGTTGGCCCGACGTTTGTCGAAGATGTGGACACAACATTGTGGGAGGGGGTCGATTGGTGTTGTGCAAACATGTAGTGCACGGGGAATTGCCCGAACGTTGGACTTGCCTGCGAGCGCCGTACGCAAAATACTACGAAACGTCCTGCATTGCTGTCCATACAAAATCACCCATGTTCAGGAGGGAGTGGCTTCCTTTGGACCCGCGAGCACAACAAACGTTCGGTTCCTTTTCTGGAATTTGTTGCCCACGTGGAAGTGAACAATGAATTGCCATCACCATTCTGTGGACAGATAAGCAGAATTGCGGAATATGGGCAACGGAGAATGCACATCAAACGGTATCACTTTATTCTGCGAAGGTGATTGTGTGATACAGGTTGATGGCGTTGTTAATCGTAGGGCCATATTTTTTGGAGGAGATGAATCCGCCGGCCGAAGTGGCCGCGCGGTTCTAGGCGCTACAGTCTGGAACCGCGCGACCGCTACGATCGCAGGTTCGAATCCTGCCTCGGGCATGGATGTGTGTGATGTTCTTAGGTTTAAGTAGTTCTATGTTCTAGTGGACTGATGACTTCAGCAGTTAAGTCCCATAGTGCTCAGAGCCATTTGATTTTTTAGATGAATCCTGGGGGTCCTGTTATTTGCAGCGTCACTGGTAAACACAGTGACAGACTTCGGCGCACCAACATTATTTCAAATTTTGAACAGCGTGGATGTACAGGTAGGATCATTTTTATGCTAGACGGTACTCGTCCTTACACTGCACAGCCAGTGAAACGGCTGCTACAGAGGCATTTCGGAAATGTTAGAATTATCAGCATCGTTTCCCTACAGTCTGGCCGTCCAGATCATCTGATCTTATTCCGTGTGACTTCTGGCTGTAGGGTTATCTGAATGATGACGTTTCAATACTCCAAATACGACCGTAGATGGAATGAAGGCACGCATTACGTAACACATACTGAGCGGCACTCCCGAAACTGCCGATCTATTGTGGAACATGCTGTATCTCAATTTCAACTTGTGACAGGAAACGGTGGACAGCATAGTGAACTTGTCTTGCGTTAGTCTCACTACAATTAGAAACTGATGTCTCGTTGCTTTTTATGTAGTTTTTGACCCAAGGACAATTAAACCCGATCTGTCCCATCCGATATAAGCTACGGCCCTGCCGTGGTGGATGGGCTTTACCTAACAGTGCCAAGACTGTTGACTGCCGAAATTGGGCAGTAATGCACACTGAACAGTGCGAATGGTGTAATGTGCAACCCAAACCATAACGACCGTATTGCGATTCATCTGGCAGTTGTAGCCGAAGCCATTTACGTCAAGACGCTTACAGCACCATAAATATTTTTTTGTTTGGTTTTTTGTTCCATGACATTTCCCCTGCATTAATAATATGCTGTTCACATTTGACGTCCTTATGAGCACTGGTTCTCTTGATACAGCGTTTTGAAACTTCGAAACTCAAGGGTTCACACAGTCGTGGCAAAGAGGGGGTGGGGGTCGTCTTCCCCAATCCCCCTTGGGTCTCAGGAAAATGAAAAAAATATTGTGCAGTCAGGTGTGTTTATCTCAAGAAAATAATTTAAATGTCGGTATTACGCAGGTTTTTAACAGGGTCGGAACTAAAACACTTTTTGTGGCTACTTACAAATCGCCATTCGTCTTCCAGAAAACCTGTATTAAAAACACATCACCTCCCAAGTCTGCCTCCTCCCCCCTTACAACCTACCTATCGCATGCGCACTTTTGTTGAAATTTGAATTTCACTTTACGGACACACTATATTATACTTTTGTAATTATGGACGTCCTTATTACACTTGCGAGGATAAAATTTCTTTTGTAATTGTAATTAGCGACATGCGGTTTATTTTAATACGGATTTTTTTTTGCTTTTTAACGAATTAATAAAGTCATATAACGTACATATACATTCTAATGTCAACAAGAGACTGATGGCCAATTTGATCCCGTAAAATAAGAATAATCATTCCCTTAATCGCTGCGCTGCCTGTAGTGCAGACTCCATTGATCTGTGTCGGTAGAAGTTCAAGGCTTCGAACGGACTGCTAGTTCTTATGTACGCTGCTGCCAACCTTGTACCTAATGCTAACAATGAAATGGTGTGTGTGAAACCAATTGCATAGGGATTATTGTGTTTTGCTGTCAGTTTGTTTCGATATGGTACAACCGTGGCACAACTAAGGACTCCAAGAGCAGGCATTTTGTTTTGTTTTTTGTCTTAATGCTCAGTGAATGTCCCTCCCCATTTTTTTTTCTGTCGCTGAGATGGGCAGAGCTCACTGTCTCAGCTCCCAAATATAAATCTGTTAATGCGAAAGATAAGTCTAATAATGGAGAAGCAATAGCTCTTTTGGGTGTTGTCACAGAATTTTCTTCATATGTGTTTGTTAAGTAGGCTTATTTATGTGCAGCGATCTTAATTACTGTAGATGAAACAGTTAAGAATGTTGTTCGATTTCTGTCTTAATTTATGTAGCTACCTTAATTGTATAATGCATCTCTGAAAAACTTATGCTTAGCTAGCTTGAATTGCTCGTCGAGAATTTTAGATGCATCGAGCTGTTCGATACACATTGTGAAACCGCGTTAGTAATTTAAAAGTGTTATTGTTTGGCTATTCTTATCAAAAGGCTCACTCGAAAGATAATTGTGCGATAAGTATTATCCGTGCAAGTACGGAAGACTAAGTCGTACTGAGACTGTTAATTATGCATATTGCCGTATGTCTGCTGTTACTTTTTACAGTTGTAAAAGGAATACCACTCAGACGGAATGACAGACCGATAATAGGTAAACAATTATAACTTGCCGTTAACAATACCCACGTATGCGGGTATGGGTCTGTCCAAGGAAACACCATTTTTAATATTACATAGTAATAATAATAATAATGATAATAATAGTAATAATAATATAAATTTTAGTGTCATTGAACTTTTACAAGCAATAGACAAAGTCAATGTTAATAAGTAAAAGACTGTATATATAAGTTTATTCACTAAGTTGTGCTGGATAGACTTTCGTAATGTATCGACAGGTATCTCCTCATTCCTGCTTCATACTACTGCAATTTCCCATAGAATTGCATTCAAAAAATTCAGCAACAGAATAAAAAGGTAAACCAGCCAATCTGTCATACAATTTGCGTATAACTAAATTTAAAGGTAAATTAGTTATTTCTAAAGGTAACTTATTATACTTTTTTAAGCCTAAAACATTGAAACTATCTAATGATTTTGACAATCAATAGAATGGCACACCTGTGTTCTTGCTATTTCTGGTATTATAACAGTGGATATCTTCCTTTAAGAGCTGTCTAGATAATTAATTTTTATGCAAATTAGAACACGATATATATACAGATTAACAACTGTAAGACAACCTGATTTTACAAATAGTGACTTTGCATGTTCCCCCTTGTTTGAACCTGTAATAATCCTGACCACCCTTTTTGTAGCAGAAGAATGGCCTGGACATGGCTGCTGTTCTCCCAGAAAAGATTTCCATAAGGAATGATACTCTGAAAAAATGCAAAATATGCTGATGTAACGTATAATTATCTGGGATACAGCTCTTTAATTTCCTCAGCAAAGAAATTACTCTAGAAAGCCTAGCACTTAATTATTTAATGTGTGGTTCCCATGAGAGTTTAATGTCTATGTTTAAACCTAAAAATTTAATACTATCTGGGTTGTCTGTACATGGTAAATTACAAAGACTAAAAAATATTTGTTGCATTTTACCCTCACTCAACAAAAGACATTAGCCCTAAACCAAATAGAGGCCTAAGATATTGTATGTTATGTTCATTGAAATCAGAACTACTGTTTAAAAAAGTAGTGTCATCTGCGTACAATATAGTTTGAGAGTTGACAGAAGATTGTAAATCGTTGATCAGTAATACAAATAGCAAAGGGCCTAAAATTGAGCCTTGTGGCACACCATATCTAAGTGTGACAGTTTCTCTATCAGAACCCTATGATCAACACAATACAAAGCCTTGCTAAGGTCACAAAAGGTAGCCTGAGCATATCCCCTTGCTTCAAATACCTTGAGCACTTTTTTAACGAGTATGTCCATGGCACCCACAGTTGACCTGCCTTTTCTAAAACCAAACTGCACATTACGTACTAGGTTATTTGTTGAAGGCAGGAACAAAGTTGGGAATACATAATAGATTCAATAATTTTAGAAAAAAATGGAATAATGGATACAGGTCTATAACTAGAGGGACATGTTTTATCACCTTTCTTAAAAATACGAACTACTCTAGATAATTTCAAAATGGTAGGAAAGATTCCCTCACCAATACATCTACTTATGAGGTAGCTCAATGGGTCAATAATACATTGAATTATTCTTTTTATAAAATTACTGGACAAATAAAAAATATCAACACTCTCAGATAGTTTAAGAGCTTCAACAACTCCAAGAACCTCTTTGGGATTTACTTCCCTAAAATTAAAATTTTAATATGGAATTTTTTCCCCAAAAAGCTTCATCAATTCTGCAGGGGATTCATTGGGTTTTACTATGTTTCTATAAATTTTTTCCACTGATTGAGTACAAAAATTGTCAAAACTATCTGGGGATAAGTTGTCCATTATTGGAAAGTGAATTGATTACTTTTCATGCTGTTTGACATTTATTTATAGATCTGTTAATTATACCAAAATTGTACGATTTCTTTGCATTATTGACACTTGTTTTGTATTCTCTCTTAGCTTCACTGTACACTAAACTAGCATTTTCTGTCTAATACTGTCTATACAAATCTAAATAAAACAGTACTTTATTTTTCATATGCAGTAATTGAGGAGTGTACCACTCACATTGGTTCTTAGATTTGCTTTTTTTTTTACGTGAAAGGGGATTGACGTTGCACACTTCTTTTGGAATAAACTCCTCAAAAAGTGAACAAAAAACTGAAAAAAAGTTTTTTAAACATAACATCAGCTGATCAACATTGATAGCTGTCAATTAAACATTTCCAGTTAAAAGTGCGTAATGCATTCTTAAAATTGCATAAATTTACTTCATTCAGAGGTCTAGAAACTACTGACTTAGTACTTTTAGCAGCAACAGTACTCTTATTAGGTAACTTAATATTACTTAATTCACATATCACAGCATCATGATCTGAAAACTGAAAAGTGACAACATCTGTGGTACAATATGCCCCATCGACACTTGTAAAAATATTGTCAAGACATGCTGGTCCTCTTGTCATTTTGGAATTCAAAAAATTAAAATTATATTGTCTTAATGGATTTTTTAACGCATTCACACTTCGATTATCCTCAGTTAGATCAAATGCAGAATTGTCATCTTCCCCTATGGCAATGCTAAATTTTTCTCATTTTGACCTACACAAAAAATTAAATAAATCATCAAGTTTGCCTAAAGAAACAGAAGGATCTCCAGTTGGGGATCTATAAAGTGCAATTATTAGCAGTTTAGCATATTCCGAACAGAAACTGGAAACCTCAAAATCAAACTCATGACAAAGAAAATCGAGGTCCAGTTTAAATCCATTACACAAAGAATGCTTTTTAATATACACTGCAGTACCTCCATTATTATGCTGTTCCCTAAAAAACTGCTAATTAATATATAATCATCTAATAGTTCAAATGGCAATTCTTCTTTCTTACACCAATGTTCACTTAAACACAAAATATCTAACAAATTATCAATAGCAAAGTTATTTACTAGTGTAAGTATGCCTACATCACCTTGGATATTTCTCTTCGGTTTATTAATTATATCTTCAAAAATGGCAGGCTTATTAAATCTCCACAACTAGCAGGGTTAAAACCTAGATTTAATTTCATACCATCATCTATACCTACTTCTGTCAAAGTAGGGCCTGGCCATTCCCTAAAAAACTATCACTAGTAAACGTCATTGGGATTGGTTCACAACCATTTAAGTGTCTAAAACATCATTGGGATTGGTTCACAACCATTTAAGTGTCTAAGCCTGTCTTTTATGATGTTTATAATTGTGCTACACATACTAGTCTTGTCGGGGATGTTGAGATGTTGCCCATGCCTAGTGAAAAGTCTGTGATTACAATTAGCAACATTGACAATACTTAAATTTCTAAAATGTTTACATATACACCTATATTTTTCATTGTATGACATGGCAACCCGTTTTCATAATCTATCAATTAGAGTATCAATAAGTAGCATTCCCATTTTTTTTTACAGGGATTTTATCTCAAGAACTATCGCCAACAGTTTCAGGAATATTTGGAAATCATTCTAGCTATATTGCAGCGTCGTATGTCAAGTATGTGGAGGGGGCTGGAGGTAGGGTAGTACCTATATGGTAAGTTGCTATAAATTAGTTACTTAGCTGTTTTGTTGTCCACAGATTTACTTACACATAAAATTTTTAATAAATCTCTCTCTCTCTCTCTCTCTCTCTCTCTCTCTCTCTCTCTCTCTCTCTATGCTATGAGGCGACATCAGGACCATGGCAGTACACCTGCTTTACCAGTACATTGTTTATGTTTCCAAAGCTGCTTTTATAGCTATTACATTGGTTTTAATGAACACTTTTAAGCTTCACAGCAGTATATTGCACTGTTTGATTCTGTGGTGTAAAATACTGTTATGTGTTTTTATTTGTATGTTTCTTACTGAATGTTACTCAATTCTGGTCCTTGTTTCAATTCAAAGATTTCACTGTTAGTGTCTTGATTGCTAATAGTAATCTTGATGTTAATGCTGTGGCAGATATACTGTACTCAGAAGGTGTATTTAGAAACCCTGGCTCTTTAAACTGATTTTTCCCAGTAAGCCTAATGGGTAATTAGCTACTATTCCTATGCCTCTTTCCTGAAGTTTGAAAATTTTGTGCGCATTGGATACTATGAATATCTGACAAATGATTTCCTGGCTAAGGACTGAGGATACATAGGAATAGTATTTAACTACAAGTCAATTGCTGCTACATGCCATAGATGGGACTCCGAGCACAAAACATGCTAATGATATTCTCTTTGTTAGTACTTTTGTGTGCTCATTCCACTTCAACTGCAGTCACTATTAATTTCCAAAAGGCGTGTATTTGTTATATTATGTGTGGAATTATTTGCAATTAATATATTATTATCTGTATTTAATCAGCCATTCATGGTATTTGTTTTCTGTATGTTGCATATTGACCATTTGTTAGCTTGCTTTCTCAATAAGGATGTCTGAAAAGTTTTTGTCTTGCATTGAGAACAATGATGGTCCTGAAATGTTAACTTGAGGAAACTTATAAACTTGTAAAGTCTGGGGATTTTCACTTGCTTTCTTCATGTGGAGGTCTGGAAAGTTTTTGATTTACCCTGAGAACAATTCATGGTCCCAAGATGCTACCTTGAGGACATTATATGTTGATGTTTTTAGATCTGATAGATACTCTACAAAAATGTTTGATTCATTACAAATCTGTGGTCTCTACCCTCTGTGTTTTATTTTACACATATGATTGGACCTGTAGTTTACCGCAACTGTTATTCTTGATTATAGCTCATTTATTCGAATTTTATGTTCATCCATGTTAGTGACCTTGTCCATGTATGAAATATCTCCATGACACTATTATTATTGTCTAGTGCATGAAGTACATTTATTTTGTTACAATAGGACTTTTGTCTAGTTTTATACTCAGGAATGTTGGTGAGCTGAAAACTCATTTAGGCCTACTGCATTATTCTTCATGTTCACATATTTTCAGCCCTCTGCTGCTGGAGGACTCTGAATTGTAGCGTGTAACCATGCATGTACAATGTAACTATGCCAGAGCATGACTAATAGCTCACTGCAATCAAGTTTCGAATTTGAATAGTTCATCCACACATGGAGAACCCTCCCCTTCAGCATGACAAACCATGCATAAACACTTTTGACATCTGCAACAATCTACACCATGGTTTCACTGTCATTGATTATTGTCCACTCAGTCCCAGCTTGGCTCCATCTGATTTTCATCTGTTTCCAAAACTTAAAGAACACCTTCAAGGACTTCACTTTGATAGCAATGAAGTGCTGCGAGCAGAGGTGACGCTTTCGCTTCATCAACAAAAGTGAAACATTATACAGTGATGGTAAGGTATCTTTAAACAGGTCTCTCGATGAAAGAAATTTGTTCATTGCCAGGTGATAAGTACAGAAGTGAAGAATAAAGCTTTAAGAGTTTTTACATAAAAATTTCAGACACGCTACTTTTTCATATGCCCTCGTATTTTTTATCTTTTCTACTGTTTTTCTGACTTCATTCTCTGTGGTGGGTATCATATACATATTTTCTGCATACTCCTTATTACAGAAGCTATATCTGTTTTAAGGAAGTTTTGTTATAATTTGAAATCACTCATTCAAGTTATTTTCTGGTTCCTGTGATCTGTGTATGGACGTATCCCTGCCCAGTAGCTGTAAGTCGTTATATTTTTCTGTGCATTTTCCATGTCTTCAGTTTGCAACCTTTTAGATTGCTTTGCTGTTATTTTCAGTCTTAGACATACATGTTAATTTTGTCATTTGATGAATTTTTACTGAGCAGTAGGCTACCACCCTATGATTATTTTTGTAAAAGTAGTAAAATTTTGACTAAAGTTATGTGCTGGACCCCTTCACCCCCCCCCCCCCCCTCCCCCCAACTTAGCCTTGGTTGTGGTAAAGTTGAGGTTAGCCTGGAAGGTGATAGTTTGTTTGTGAGTGCCAAAGTGAGTGAATGTGAAAGCAGAAAATCTGGTTGTGTTAACAAAGTGAGTTGAAATGAAGCCTAATGTTTACATCCCTGTCACATTGTAAAGATTCAAGAGCATTCCAGTACATAAATTTTGCCAGAATTGTTATAATTTTGGCTGATTTTGTCTTTCTCTTATGGAAGCAAGGTATTCGGAGAGTCAGAGAGACAGCAGTAGTTTACTTGTTTTTATTAGACATTGATTGTAATATGAGTAATTTTGGAAATATCTGTTAAAATTGGAGTTTATTTAGTGTAGAGAAGGAAGAGGATCTTGCATCTGTGTCATTTTCTGTAGGGAACAGAAGAGATGTGCAAATAGTGCTGATTGTAATGTACTTTTGTTTAAACTTTTTGTGCAGGGTGAACCAGACCGAGTCGTATTACAGAGAAGTAATTAGTAGAATCAATGGGTAAGTGGGCATAAATAAATACATAACTAAATTGTTCTGTCGTGTTTTACCCATACTTGGTACGACATTTGTAATTATGAATTAAAGTGGTTTTGGTCTCCTTAATTGTAATGCATCTGCATTCTGCTGCAGTAGAGTGTCATACAGAGACTTGGGGAATGACGAAAACCTGCAAAAGTAGGAAATAACAAAGCAGCATTGCTAGTGCTATTGGATCCACACACTGCAACTTCTTCCACTGTCAATTTTCTGCTACTTTCTCCTATTAAATTATCCCTCATTTCTAGCTCATAGCATCAGCACCATCACAAAGATATAATTTATGTGTTGATATAGTTTTGATAGCTTTATTACCATTCTTTACTTATGATATTTATGGTGTTTTTGTTTTTCATTGTTTTCACAATTTTGCTGTTCCCTTGATAGTAGTTGATAGTGCATTACTCCTATAAATTTCCCCAGAAATATTTCATTTCTGTTTTCCAATAGCTCAAAAGTATCATTGTAGTGTCTAATCATTTCTTAAGATATTTGCAATACTTTGTGTATTTTCTCTTCCAATGCAAGGGCCCTACAACATTTGGCTATTTACATTTAATTTTTTATCCTATAATTAATTCTTTTCTGTTTTGTTACAATTTCTTCTGGTAATATTTCTGTGCTGGATACTTTGTTTTCCAGAGTGAGAGCCATTGATAACACTTTGTACATCTTCATCAATTTCTGTATCTTTTACTTTTGACAATTTCTATTTAAATTTCCTTCTGTAATCTATAAGGTACGATTAATTTGCATACAGCAGTTTTATTTCTGCAGAGGATCTATCATTTGTGATACCACATTTACTTAAAAATGCAATAGTGTTATTGGCTTAGTTATAATCATAGAAATTTAAACGAAGTACAGTGTGATTATAATCAAATTTTTGCTACTTAAGCCATCATAGATAGAAAACTATTTATCGTATGGGTACCCAAATGTGTAGTAATGATGCTCACACTGTGCACTAGAGGGTATGTGTTGCTAGAAGTTGCTAGTACTGGTATGACAATGTAGGGTTGAAACCCAAGTATCGGTGTGCATTACAGTTGCAGACAGTCTACATGTGTCTAAGATCATCAGATTTGAACCTATGTGATTTCAGACTGTGGTGTTACCTGAAGGACAGGGTTTATATCAGTGGAACACTTACACAAGTTGGAGGATGAAGATGAGTGTAGTGAGGGAGGTAGCCAACATTCCACTTGAGACATTTTGGGCAGCAGTAGAGCAGTTTCTTAGTCCAGTCCCCTGTCACGGATCCAGGTGGTCATCACATTGAGGAACATTTGTAAACAGGAACGTAAACATGGTATGCAATTAACAAATTTTAGTATTTCCACCAGTGGACATCCTGATGGAGGCAGATGAGCCAGCATGGGTAGCATCCCGATGGAGGCAGATGAGCTCCCATGGGTGGAACAGTGGAGATGGAGGATGCAGAAGTGTGTCCTATGGGCAGGAAGTGTTTGTTCATGAGTGGCAGTAAGCAGAGCAGACCAGTACTCCTGAGTTAAACTGATGTGGACCTAGCCTTTCGCCTCTGCTGAGAGTTGTTGTGTGCTCAATCAGTAGCTGCCTGCACCAGCCACGTGCCGAATATTTTGTCATGTGCGTATCTATGTGGGTTTGGACACACCACCTTTTGTAGGTCAATTTGCATGGTGAGTTCATTCTATTCATAGGGTTCTGTTCACCAGTTGTTACTGAGTCACTGTTGGCTTCTGAAGAACCAATGTTGACTATGCTGAGTAGTGGCATTGTCACACCTTCTGTAGATACTAAACATATCTTAAGCTCTCATGTGGAAAGCAAAATGTGCTTCTTTCAATGATTTATTCATTATTTCTCTCTTTTGCATGTCTGTACAAATGTTTCCACAAAGTTTCGTTGTTCTGTGATAACTTGTTTTTCATGGGGCCATTCTAAAGTAGCTAAAGTTTAATTATAACAACCGTGATTGTGATAGATGTTATAAGCGAGCTATTTTGGAACAGAACAAAGGTATAGCTACAGGTAGCTTGAGCTTACTTGTTATAAGGCAGTCACTTTTTCTTATCAGTTACCAAATGGTTTGTGAAACTGCAGCAAGTGCTGTGAATGGCAACTTTGAAAACTGTTTTTTCATTACCACCAGTTCTGTGTGTGCTAAATTCTCAGGAAAAGGGTGATCACAAAATTAAGCCAACCTTGTTTCACGTGCTTAAAAGGACAGCAAGAAGAAAAAGAAAAAAAGGCTAAAATGAAATAATGATGATGTTTTATGTGATCTGTATTGTGACCTGTATAGCAACAATTACTGTTAATATAACACTTCATTAAATATGTAGCAACATGATACTGATTTTATTTTAACTCCTCTTTTCTTGCCTAACTTACATGAGAATGTTCACTTGTTCCTTAAAACATTACTACAGTTTGTGTGTTTCTTTGCTTCTCATAAACACAAAGTCATACCTTGTGAAAAGTTTCCCCAAGGGGTAGCACCCAGAGAGGTGCATTTATTTAAAATGTGCATGTTGAAATTGATGATTTGTTGCTTAAAGTATATGAGGATATTGGCTGGGGAAAATTATTACTTAAGTAATTAAAATTTACCTCAGAACAGCAGCCCAGGTAAAATTTTACTGCAAATGAGAAATATTAGATGTGACAGTTTATAAATAGGTTCATTTATGGTAATTGTTTGTGCAGTTATTGTCACTTTAATAATAAATAGAAAAAATACTAGAATTGTGTCTGATGTACCAGTCAAATTTAAAATGATGTGAATTTTATTGTAGGTACAGCAAGTGTAAATAATGTATCCCAGCTACAGGTGCTTAAGGTTTAACAAAAAAAAAAATGTTTTCTTCTTAAATATCATGAAATTCATAGATTGGTGGTAAACTCTGCTATGTAATCATTTGAATTGAAAATAGCTTGACATCCCCCCCTCCCCAATATATTATAACCAAATAGGTCAGAAAACATGGATGGTGTTCATAGCTAAGTTGTTCAGACCTAAATTTGCTCTGACACAAATAAATCCAAGTCTGATTGACACATGATGTAAATCATACACACTGACACTTTTACTGTGCAAGCCACATAGTACCGTGTTACGGAAGATACTTCGTGTACCAATGTCAACTTCCCCCTTTCCTGTTACAGTTGCTAATAGTTGGTGGGAAGAATAGCCTTCATGTGAGCTTGAAACTCTCAAATTTTATTTTCATGATCTTTTTGCAAGATGTAGGTAGAAGGAAGCAATGCATTTGTTAACCCTTGTAGGAACATATGCTCTTGGAACTTTAACAACAAACCACACCATGATGCAGTATGCCTCTCTTGCAGTGTCTGCCACTGGAATTAGTTGATAATCTCTTGGACACTTTCATGCTTACTAAATGAACCTGTATCAAAATAATCTTCAATTCCTATCAGAACTGTGTGAATGAGGAAGATGGCCACTGCCATTTTTATCCCCTCTGTGGCCCCTTACTCTAGAAAACTCATGCTTCTGCATCATGTAATGACCTCAAGCTGTCACCAGCGTCCCTTACAACTTTTTATGTAAAAATCCAATTAGAAATCTCTCGGCAGGATAATTAATATGATGTACAACTTTGTCAAACATTGGAACAATATTGTGATAATAATACCTCAACAAAATAACAGTACACATTGCAGTCGTACTCTACTACTGTAGAATTTATCCAGCCTCTGCAACCAACATAGAGGTAAAGTGTGTGAAACCGTAGTTTCTCCCAGTGTGTAAAGTTTTCAAATAACTTAAGGGCATGCAACTGGATGATGTCTTCAACATTTCAGTGGGTGCACATCCTGTCATACACCCTACAAACCAAAATTTTAAATTCCCTTGCACAGCACTTCTTTGCTGCATTTGTGCCTTGAAAATTTCCTGCTGCCAATTGTATCAGGCAACACCCTGATTTCGCTCTTTTTTGTGGAAGGATTCATTATGCTAACAGTTGGATTTTGTTTCCAATGAATTATTTGGGCTTCATTTAATGATGGCTTCAAAAATTTCATCATTTTCTTGGGATTGGCTGGATGGTGCTTCATGGTTACAGTCTGGGAATTTCATTCTGTAACTGCTTGGTATTCAGCAAAGTTTTAACATTTCTGTAGCTTGGAGTCTAGTGCTTCACTGACAGAAGAAAAATCGCAACACTAAGAAAGTGTTTTGTGACATAAAAGGAAGTTGGTCCACATGTTTCTACACTTGAAAGATGATGTCTAACAAAATTTCTCCCCAATTCCATAACAAAGTAGTACTAGTAGTGTCATTATGTGGATGCAAATCAGGTTTGCTTTAATGGTCATGAGTGTTAATTGTCTTTGAGATAGACTTGGTGAGTTGATGATAGTCAAAAGTGCCTTTAAGGTGACAAAGATGCCATTATCAGCACCTCACAGAGTTTGAATGAAGTTGTGTAATAGGGCTACTAGAAGCTGGATGTTCCTTCTGTGATACTGCAGAAAGACTTGGCAGGAATGTAGCCACTGTACGTGATTGCTGGCAGCAGTGTTCATGAGAGTGTACAGTCGCAAGAAGACTGGGCTGTGGACGGCCACATGGCACTACTGAGAGGGAAGACCGTCATGTTCGGTGTATGGCTGGGGTGTGTCATACTGCATCTGCAGTAGCAATTTGGGCAGCAGTCGGTTCCACAGTGATACAACGAACTGTTACAAATTGGTTACTTGAAGAAGAGCTCCAAGTCAGAAGCCCTATAGTGCGCTTTCTGCTGACCTCAAACCACTGCCATTTGTGACTTCAGTGGTGTTGAGCGAGAGCTCACCGGAGGGCAGAGGTGGAGATGTGTTGTGTTTTCTGATGAAAGCTGGTTCTGCCTCAGTGCCAGTGGTGCTCATGTGTTGGTTAGAAGGAGACCAGCTGAGGGTGTCCAGCAAACGTGTGTGCTTTGCTAGACACACTGGACTTATACCAGGAGTCATGGTTTGGGATCTGATTTCATATGACAGCAGGAGCTTGCAGTTATCCCATGCAGCCTGAACCCTGACTGCAAATTTGTATGTCAGTCTGGTGACTTGAGCTATTGTGCAGCCATTCATGAGTAGCATTGTAGGCAGTTTTTTCCAACAGGATACCACTCGCCCACATACTGCTGCTGTAACACAACATGCTTTACAGAGTACTGATATATTGCCTCGGCCTGCTCGAGCACCAGACCTGTCTCCAATTGAACACATATGAGACATCTGTTATGTCAGATTACCACTTGTTACGACTTCTGCAGTACTCATTAGCAGCAGACACAGTGGCTGTGCCAAAGACTGGGATGGCGTGGAGTTTTACAATTATTTATTGAGCTTTCTTTACAATTTCTCCCTCGTCGTCGCTGCCCAGCCCTGCGGATCCTTCCGCCTGGCTGCTGCTGTGTAGATTCTCTGACAATGTGTGCAACGCGCGCCACCAGTTCTCTGCTGAAGTCAGGATGCCCTGTGGTTGAGATCTCGTCACCGCTCGGCAGCCCAGTATGGCACCCCCACAGAGCTGTGTCGCCGTGAAGTCAGCTGCCGCCACCTGCTGCACCAGCGGCTGGGAAGCCGCCAGTCGCGATGTCCGCAAGCTCCCGTCGTGGATGGACCACGCGCCGTGGGGCTGGGTTGCCGTAGAGTTCGGGCATCAGTCCCCAGCGGCACCTGTGCCCAAGACCGTGCTACGGCTGGTCCTGCTGGAAGTTCTTGCTGTAGTTAGTCAGCCATGGTGCCGATCGGTCTAGGGCCGACCCCCAGAGCTGAAGTAGACATCTGGCGGCAAACGGATGACTCCTGCGAGCTGGAACAGACCTCCGGAATCGTCACCTACGAAGAGTGAACATTTGGACACGGACCACGTCGGTCCTCAGATCCGAACTGCTTCCTAACGGCTTCTGTCCATTGCTGCCTGCGTTCTACTATTTATATCCGGCAGGAGGACGTTTTTTACCCTCGGTGGCAGCTTCTTTTTATTACTCCCGCAGTATATTGCAACATAACTTAGCGTGCTGGCCTCACTTCCCTTATTCAGCACTCTCCAGGCTTCGCTCAGCGCTCGGTCTGCATGCGTCCTTGCGTCAGCCGGTTGGTAGACTGCAACTGTCAGCAAGGCTATCTGTGCCGCGCCTACTTCACAATGCCGTGATCGCTGGCTGCCTCTGTTTTGCCATTCTCCACTGCGTGAAGCAACGCTTACTACATGTGGCCGCAACACTGCCTCCTCCTAAAATTAAATTTGTCCCCGAATTTACCCTATACGTTTACTCTAGTTCTATCCTATATTCTACTTCTTCCCTACATACATCCAGGTTGCCCGGACTCATGCCCTAATGGTAATCCACTCTACAGGAATTTCATGGAGCGGTCTTGCATTAACATGCTGAATCCTCCATTTTAATAAGACATATACCACACCAATAAATACAATCAACACGGTAATAGTACTGGTTGAAATACCAATGGTCACTATGCTACGTTTCCGCCTGGTATCGTACTCCTCCACATGCCTTAATAATTGCTGCATTGAAATTTGACCTTTCTCCGACTCTACTAGTTTATCTATCGTTTGCAATAGTGTAGCATCCAAGGTGTTGTTAATACACGTCAAATTTTCACCTGGAGCGATGCTGAATGACACATCTGGCCAGTACAACGTCAGATGAGTATCTGTAACCTTGGTGACTCCCGTGACTGTTGCTGGTAAGCTGAAACGATCCCCTACTATTTCACAATTTGTCCCGTTGATTAGCAAACCACTGTCTGGTAATTCCATCTCTGTGGTTGCTGTCGAATTCCCATTGTCATAACACTTGGCTGATATCCTCTCCGTAGAGAATACAGAATGCCTCCCAACTTGCTGAAAATGTGGCGTAGGCTTTACTATTATTCTCAGACACTCCGAAGCTTCTGCTTCTGCCCTAAATAACTGGATCTCACACGTCCCCTTGCCCATGAAAACAATCCGTGATGGACAAATGGAAACTGACTCCGTTAGACATCTACTCAACTCTAAATTCGACATAGTAGCATGAGTATCCCCCTCCTTAGGAATTAATAAAACCTCCTGTGTCCTGAACTGTATGCCCTTCCCAATGTGCTCACAGCTGACCGGATAAGGATGCACTGTGTGACAGTGATACTGTCTCCCCATACCAGTTACTGGAATCTAATCTCTATATACATCTTGACTAGATTCGTTGTTACCTTAATCCTAGACATCTGATAAAAAAGTGACAGACTTGCTTCAATTAGCGGCACTATGTGCTCTACCCCGTCTGGAAACTCTCCCTCTGCCTGCTTCAGACTCCGTCTGAATTTTTCCGGTGACATCAACGTCACATTCACCTGCCCATGCACAAAAATAATACACACATGATAATTACTGTTAACCTCACATCCCTCGAACGCAACTTATACTTAATACCCGGTTTACTGTCTGCTTCTGGCGCTTCTTTTCGCTTTCTGCCAGAAGGAGAAGTACATATACAAGGATCTATTACCCCCTGGAACAGCTTAACTCTACTTATGTTAACCACCGTTGTCGTGGTAGACAACTGTAATTTTACATTGAGAGGTGATGTCATTTCCACTACCTGCTACGGTCCCTGGAACTTGTTTGTGAACTTCTTGGTTCTCCCTTTTGGAACATACGGATAGGCAAGTAGCACCAATTGGCCAACTCTGTACTGTGGCAACTTCCTCGTTGTACCTCCCATCCATTCCTGTCGTTCCAACACTTTCGTGTTAGCTCGTCTAACTCTCTGCCATACTTCTGTAATGGTTTTTGCAAATTGCCTTACGTGCTCGCCCTCTGCTCCCAGCCTTGGATGAAACATGTCGAAAGGTGATGGCATCTTCCACCCATACACCACTTTGTACGGCGACAATCCTGTTGACGTATGTACTTGTTACGAATTGCAATTACACATCCCAGTCGGTGTGTTGACTATTTACATAGTGACTCAACACCTTAGCGATGGTGCGATGCACTCTCTCTGTTTGTCCGTTTGCTTGCGGATGGAATGGACTAGTCCGTAATTTCTTTACCTTCAGTAACTTATTCAGTTGCTTCATCAGATCAGACGTGAAATTAGTACCTTGATCTGAGATTAAGGACTGAGGTATCCCATACCTGAGTAACCAATTATTAACTAAAGCTTGTACCACCGTACTTGCTTTCTGATCTGGTAATGCGACCATGACAAAATACCTAGAAAAGTGGCCAATCTTTGTTAACACATTCTTATTCCCTGCTGCACTCCTATTTAATGGACCTAATACATCAATTCCGATTTGTTGGAAAGGTCTGTCTGCCTCTGGTAATCTTTGAAGCTAAATCTTTTGATGGCTCAAGTCCGCACGCTGTGCGCATGGCACACAATTCCTGATGTACTCATCCACGTCTTGATGTTGTGTCCTCCACCAAAACTTCTCCACTATCTGCCTATCCATAGCTCTTCTCCCGCCATGTCCTGAAAGAAAATAGTCATGCGCCTGTTGCAAAACTTCAGATCTTAACGCTGCTGGTACGACGATGCGCAGCCCGCATTTCGTCGACCTGCAAAGTAACTCGTCCTGTACTAGGAACTGTGGTTGCTTTCGGAACAATTGGCAATCACTATCTACGGCTTGTGCCCTTTTCCACTCATCTTCAGTCACCCCTGTTACTTGTAATACTGCCACTTTCCTGCTCAATGCGTCAGCATTGGCATGCTTCACACCTGGCTTGTATATTACCTCATAATCGAACTCACTGAATTTCAGCGCCCATCTCACTGGCCTACTCGCTGGGTCTTTCAGACATAATAACCATTTCAGAACTGAATGATCTGTCACAACCTTAAACCTTCTACCGTACAGATAACATCGAAAGTAAGAAATCCCGTATATCACCGCTAACAATTCCTTCTCCGTTATGGAGTAATTTTGTTCCGCCTTGTTAAGTTGATGAGATGCGAACGCAATCGGATGTTCTTTGCCATCAATTTCTTGCCCAAGTACAACCCCAAGAGCGTGATTAGACACGTCACATTGTAGTATAAACTCCTTCGAAAAGTCTGGAAACTTCAAAACTGGATCTGATGTCAGTATCCGTTTCAACTCTTGAAATGCTTTCTCGCACCTTTTCTTAGCAACTTAGTAAGTGGCCTTGCTATTTCTGCAAACCCCTGTACGAATTTTCAACAATAGCTCGCAAGACCAATATACGATTGCAGTTGTTTAACTGTTTGCGGAACTGGAAAATCTCGTACTGCAGAAGTGAGCCAAGGATCTGTCCGTACCCCTTCCTGACTGATGTCGTGCCCGTGATAATTTACTTGTGCTTGGGAAAAATGGCATTTGTTCAAACTTAATGTTAGCTGTGCTGCCTCTAATCTTTTAAACACCTCCTCTAACTGTTCCACATGCTGCTCTATATCTCTTGAAAAAACTGTGATGTCATCCAGATACACCATGAATTTTTTGGTTTTAACCCGTGAAGGACTCCATCCAACAACCTCTGAAATGTTGCTGGAGCGTTTTTTAGTCCAAACGGCATTCTTTTATTCTTGAAGTGACCACAATGCATCGTAAATGCTGTTTTTGGCCTGTCCTCCGGACATACTTCAATCTGGTGATAACAGCTTTGCAAATCCTTAGTGGAGAAAAATTTACACTGCCCTAGGTTATCTAACGTTCCTGTGATATTCGGAATTGTATATATGTCCGCCACTGTCTGTTCATTCAAATGTCTGTAATCGCAACAAAAGCGAAATTTTTTCGACCCGTCCGGTGTCTTCTTCGGAACTAGGACCATGCTACTAGACCAAGGACTATTACTGTGCTGGATTATCCCATCTCCCAGTTGTTGTTCTGTTAATTGCTCTACTACTGGTTGTAATTGTTTCGGTAGTCTGTATGGCTTACGATACACCATAGCGTGATTCCCTGTCGGAATACGATGCTGTGTTATCGGTGTAGCAGGTAACGTACCCTGTGCTTCAAACAATGCTTTATACTTTAGTAATAATGCTTCCATACCCGAACGATCATTTCCTCTCAAATGATTTACCTTGTAACGAAGTGCAGACGTGCTGACGATTTGCTTTACACCATAGTCTAGCCTCGAACTATCGATGTCCTCTTCATCCATTAACTCTACTGTGGCTATTACTAATCCCTTCGGCAGATTGACATCATCCCGCCCGAAGTTATCTAAACTCACCAGAACCATAAACTGCCCGTTTATGTCCGTTACCCGTGATACATTCCTACGAATAAAGCACTGCTTTTCGTCTAAAACCTCATTACTCGGTAGTGGCTCTACCAAGAATAGCCCCTGCTGTGGCACATCGACACCTACCAGTACCCTGATCAACTTCCCTGTACCTGTTCATACTTTGTCACACGAAATCACCTTTAATGCACTTGTACGCAGTTTAGTTGGTATCACCTTAGCTATCAGTGCACCTTGCGACTCTGAAACATTTGCAACGGCTGTACCTATTCAGAACTAGTTCCCATCGAGTTCCAGTGTATGTTGTGAAAGCTCAATTTTGGCGTGATGTTTAATCAGAAAGTCCAACCCAAGTTTCGCTGATAATCCCTGTCCCACAGTTGACAACACCTCCATTTGCTCCTGGAACCACACGTTCCCTATCTTAAACTTGAGCTGTGCTGTCCCTAGTGCATCTAATTTTTTATCACCTACTGCGCACAGTCTGTATCTTGGAGCTTCCAATCCTTTCTTGCCCACGAGGTCCACACTGTCAACTGATACATGCGCTCCAGTATCCACTAAAACTCTTTGCCACTTATCTTTTATCCAAACCATCAAACTACAATCCGCCTCTTCATGCACTCTCTGAGTACCTCTTTTTACTGGGAATGCCTCCCGACGGCAGGAACACTCCCTTTTTCGTTTAACACTTTTTTACCTGCTGTATCATTAACCCGTTTCTTGGCTTTACACTGCCGTGCCTTATGCCCTATTTTCTGGCAATTGAAACACTGCGGTTCTCGACATTGTCCCTTAAAATGACCTTGCTTCCCACAACGGTAACACTCTCAGGAAGACGAAAAAATTTTCTTGTCATTGCGACTTCTAGTGGTGCTATCCACTTCCTGCAAATGTGTAGCTGCGCGCAATGCTGCTGCTAAATCACTTGGATTTTACATCCGTATCCGGCGTGAAAAATCCGGTGAGACCCCTCGCAAAAATGCGTCTAAAGCTCTATTCTCTGCTTCTTTCAATAGAACTCCATTTCCACTCGCATCTTGTGTTAACTCATACGTGTGCGCATTCATTCTCCTAATTCTGTCTGAAAATTCTTCTACCGTTACACCCATTTTTTGCATCATCCTCCCCAATTTTTCCCTAAAAAATCTGGCACTGTTTTGTTTCCTAAACCTTTACAATACTCCCTCAGACAACCCTGTGAACGTAGTAGCATCCTTTAACCCTTCATGTTATGCCACATAAGTCTTTGTGTCACCTACTAACCGTAACCTCGCCATTTGCCAACACATTTCATCTGACAAACCACACAGTCTAGCCGTACTACGTACGTCACCAATGAAAACATTCACATCCTCTGGTGTTTTACCCGAGAAGGACAGTATCAAATTAGCCGCTGCACAATCTGCCACACCGGAAAAGATAGTGCCCTTGCATTCTACACCATCGCTTCCCGAGCCTGATTGAGTATTTTGCAACAATTGTTGCTCCATCATCTGCATGTGCTGCTTTTGCAACTTATTTTCTTCAATCAGTTTCTTAACTTACTCTGTCAATGCGACTATGGAGTCACTTGTCCCGGTTGCACGTGTTTCAGGCATTTTCCGTGTGGTATACCTCACCTCACAAAAATAAAATTGTATTACCCAGAAGCAAGTTGATTCCTAGAACAATTAATGGCAAGCCATCTAGACTTACAACATTGCCCCGTTACATGACCAAAGAAGCCACACACATCACAAGTGCTTGAAACAAATTTATCACCTGTTAATCCACACACTACACATTTAGATGGTACCAAGTTAGCGTGACTATCATTCCCACGAAACTGCGATAAGTCTACAGGGCTGCTAGGCCTTTCAAATGACACTCTCACATCCCTTAATGTTACCATCAACATGTCTAGCCACACAGAAAACATAGAGAGAAAGCAGTTGCCAGACTCACCCTATTTGGTGTTTCTCGGTTGCTCCGCATGGTGCTAGTCAAAGTCGTGGCGTGGGTGCGCTTGACACCACTTGTTATGTCAGATGGCCACTTGTTATGACTTCTGCAGTACTCGTTAGCAGCAGACACAGTGGCTGCGCCAAAGACTGAGATGGCGTGGAGTTTTACAATTATTTATTGAGCTTTCTTTACAATTTCTCCCTTGTCATCGCTACCCAGCCCTGCGGATCCTTCCGCCTGGCTGATGCTGTGTAGATTCTCTGACAATGAGTGCAACGCGCGCCACCAGTTCTCCGCTGAAGTCAGGATGCCCTGTGGTTGAGATCTTGTCGCTGCTCGGCAGCCCAGTATGGCACCCCAACAGAGCTGTGTCGCTGTGAGGTCAGCTGCCGCCACCTGCTGCACCGTTGGCTGGGAAGCCGTCAATCGCGACGTCCGCAAGCTCCTGTCATGGACGGACCACGCACCGTGGGGCTGGGTTGCCGTGGAGTCTGTGCGTCAGTCCCCAGCGGCGCCTGTGCCCAAGACTCAGCTGTGGCCGGTCCTGCTGGAAGTTCTCGCTGTAGTTAGTCAGCCATGGTGCCGACCCCCAGAGCTGAAGTAGACATCTGGCGGGGAACGGATGACTCCTGCGAGCTGGAACAGACCTCCGGAATTGTCACCTATGAAGAATGAACATTCGGACACGGACCACGTCGGTCCTCAGATCCGAACTGCTTCCTAATGGCTTCTGTCTGTTGCTGCCTGCGCTCCACTATTTATATCTGGCAGGAGGACGTTTTTTACCCTCAGTGGCAGCTTCTTGTTATTACTCCCGCAGTATATTGCAGCGTAACTTAGCGTGCTGGCCTCACTTCCCTTACCCAGCACTCTCCAGGCTTCGCTCGGCGCTCGGTCTGCGTGCGTCCTTGTGTCAGCTGGTTGGTAGACTGCAACTGTCAGCAAGGCTATCTGTGCCGTGCCTACTTCGCAATGCCGTGATTGCCGGGTGCCTCTGTTTTGCCATTCTCCACTGCGTGAAGCAACGCTTACTACATGTGGCCGCAACACATCATTGTATGACAACTCCAGTGTCATCCGCAACCAGTATTATCCATCCCTGTATTCACTAATTAAATGCAACAGGCCTGGAACTTCATACCATAAA
Organism: Schistocerca cancellata; assembly: GCF_023864275.1. NCBI lineage: Eukaryota > Metazoa > Arthropoda > Insecta > Orthoptera > Acrididae > Schistocerca > Schistocerca cancellata. The sequence goes on along the minus strand of NC_064628.1, from coordinate 517,570,515 downwards.
CTGACATCTGGCACCTGTACAACACAATGTATGCACATTTGCATGCTTGCAATCAACATTCAGGCAGTTATGCCAGTTATTAAAGTACCGGCATGTCACCTTTGCCATGGCTTGTCTCGTGCTTATGTTAACTTGTGATGGTAATCACTTACACATGCCCTGCACAAATCCGAAAATTTAATTACTCTACATTAAGTATTTTTTGGACTTGCAATATTTTTTCCATCTGTGCATATTTTGACATTCTGTGATCAGTCTTATGGAGAAAGCCTTTGATGACACCTCTTTATCCATGCTAGGGGAAGTTTTAAATTTTGCACCATCACCCAAGCATGTGCCAATCATTGATATTATAAATTCTGCTGAACAGACTGTTAAACTACCTCTTGCTGCTGCAGAGGTGGTTAGGAGGGAAGTGTGTAGTTTGTTGACTGGGGCACATTCACCTAAGAGTAATGTAGCAACAGCTGAGAGAGCTGCTCTTCATTCATTCAGAGTGGATCCAAATATTGTTATTTTGCCTTGAATAAGGGCACAATGCTACAACGATTTTGGACAAACAGTATTACATTCAAAAGATGCAGTGTTTATCATCTGATTCAGCGTTTTGTGGGATTTTTACTGACCCTACAAAAAGTGTTTAGGGAAACACCACTAATCTCCTGAAGGAAAGTTCCTTGTCACAGGAGATTATTGGGTCTTAATTCTTATTGTGCCTCCACCCCTCCCCTCTCTCCGATTATGCAGCTTTCTGAAGATCCACAAGGAATGTGTTCATCTTAGGCCTGTTGTGAGTAACATTGGTGCTCTGACAGATTGTGGAGCAAAACCGCTTGCTGTTCTGTTGAGTGCACTACTAGGTTGGTGTGAGCATCACAGTAAGGACTCTTGTGGATTTCTTATGTTGATTACAAAGACTGCATTTGAATTACTCTGTTATTGTAGTAAGTTATGATGTGGTCTTTCTCTTCACTCATGTTCCTGTATCTAATTAGTTATGATTCATTGAGTTTAAGTTTGGTGTTGAATTAACAAACCTATTTTCAATTTATTTATAGCAAACTTCTAGGAGTGTACCTTACAGTTATTGGCATTGAAACTTGCTGCTTTATTTTTTTTCAGGTACTAGGAGATATTTTTGTTTGTTGTTTGGCCTCGTAGTGGTAAGAATTTAAACAGTTTTATAGAATATCTGAATTCAATCCACTGGAGTATCATTCAAGATGGAGATGGAAAAGGGTGGCTGCTTCACTTTTTTGATGTGTTGGTCATGAGGAAGGCTGATGGTACATCGTGACATGCCATTTATTGGACCCGTCTTGCACCAACTTCTATCTATAGGATGATAACTTGTTTTCATCATCCGGCTTAGCATGAAGGGGTACTTTGTATCTTGGTTGACATAGCTCATGTCATCTCAGATCCTGCAAGTTTGTCAGCTGAGTTAACCCATTTTCTGTCAGAATGCGTAGAGTGAAAGACAGGTCAGACAAGCTGTGTGCTGTCAACCAACCATGCACCAGGTGGTTACTTATGTCTACAGTCTTTTTGCCTTACACAAGAAGCATTTCCAAGAGAATTGGTCATATTTTGTGGAAATTTGATCTGAAATGTGTTTTCCGACCACCATCTAAGATAAGGGCCCTAGAAGGATCTGTAAAGGGTGACCCTGGTTTCCATAAGGCAGCTGTCTGTCATATTCCTGCGGTTTTTGAGTGTCATATATTGGTCAGACTCTCAGGACATGGAGAACAAGTATACTGAGCATAAGCATTACACACACTAATGCTCAATCTGCCTTTGCAAACATTGCCTTGGCACCAGTCATCCTATGGAATATAATGACATGGAGATTCTAGCACGCAGTTCCAGCCATTGGGTCAGTGTTATTAAGGGAGCAAACCAAAGTGTTAAATTCCCTTGCATGGCACTTCCTTCCTGCATTTGTACCTTGAAAATAACAGTTTTGTCATCACCTCCACAGCGTATCTATGTATCCACAGAACCGTTTTTTCTTCCTCTTTAACATGGTGTATTGAACTTTGCAGTAGCCATAATAGTTTGCACTGCATGTTTGCAAGCATGCACAATACATCTATTCCTTTGTGCTTGCTACTGGCTGGATCTGAAATCACGTCAGGAGAGCGTTCAGTACTGTGCTGTCCAGTGCTGCCATGCCTACCACCTACTGTCAGAGGCACGCCTGCCTGGCCCCCATGCCACAGCACATCCAGACCAAACGCCATATCCAGTAACAATCAAACACTGATACTCAGATATATTGTGTGTCATGCCACATACTCTATCATTTTTAAACCTCATGTAGAATTAGAATATTCACTTTGTTGTGCTGTATTGTCACGTAGAAGAAAGTGTAATTAGATGAATGATGAACACTAACTTCACTTAACGAAGGTTTATTCAGCACTTGCACATACAAGAGCGCAGAGGAAACTGCCTCCGGCTAGAGCTCATATGGTATATATACAGTTACAGAACATTACAGTACAATGATTGTAGATATTTATGGATACTTCTTGAATGTTCTCGAACCGAGTATGGAAATTAAAATTTTACGATTCAGGTGAGTTTTGAACTCACAACCCTCCATATAACAGTCCAGTATCATCACTGCTACACCACAGTGGTAGTGCCACTCAGCTTCTTCTGCAACATTGCTCCCTCTTTAAGAGAACAGCGTCTTGATGTTAACGTTGTCCTAGTCCGGGAACGAGTCGTTGGTCCTGCATACTTCGACTCCCGATGACTGATGTTTGCCCTGGCGGTGATCTTCTTAGAACTTCCCTTGCCGCTACGTTCTTCATCACCTTTCCGCTTGTTGCCTGGCACTGGAGCTTCGAATTTACCCTGGGTTGCAGGATCCTTATAGGGCTTCATTCGAAGGACTTGGACCGTATCTCTGATCTTTCGTCGTCTTGTGTCGGGCTCAAAATCAGGTGAGTTTTGAACTCACAACCCTCCATATAACAGTCCAGTATCATCACTGCTACACCACAGTGGTAGTGCCACTCAGCTTCTTCTGCAATATTGCTCCCTCTTTAAGAGAACAGCGTCTTGATGTTAACATTGTCCTAGTCCGGGAACGAGGCGTTGGTCCTGCATACTTCGACTCCCGATGACTGATGTTTGCCCTGGCGGTGATCTTCTTAGAACTTCCCTTGCCGCTACGTTCTTCATCACCTTTCCGCTTGTTGCCTGGCACTGGAGCTTCGAATTTACCCTGGGTTGCAGGATCCTTATAGGGCTTCATTCGAAGGACTTGGACCATATCTCTGATCTTTCGTCGTCTTGTGTCGGGCTCAAAATCTTCAGCCTCATAAGTAACGTCAGACAACTGTCTTACAACCTTATAAGGTCCAAAGGTCCTGAGGAAATTCTCAGAGAGACCCACCTTCCGAATAGGAGTGGAGATCCAGAAGAGGTCACCAGGCTGGTAGACAACAGGGCGGTGACTCGTGTCATACCTTCGGCGATCATTTTCTTGAGCCTGCAGTGTGCAGGGTCGAGCTGACTGCTGAGTTTCTTCAGCTCTGGTTAACATGTGGCCAATGTAGTTGTCGTCCACGTCATCAGGATGTAACAGAAACACAGTGTCCATTGTCGTTGTTGTTTCACACTCATGCAGCAGGAAAAATGGTGTAAATCCTGTGGTGTCTGGTTTGGCGGTGTTGTAGGTAAACATCATGAAAGGCAGCACCTCATCCCAGTTGCTCTGCTCAACATTGATGAACACTGATAGCATGTTGGCCAAGGTCTTTTTAAGGTGTTCAGTAAGCCCGTTAGTTTGCAGATGGTAGGCAGTCGTCATGTGGTGAGTAATGTTGGACCAACGGTTTATCTCTGTCACAAGATTTGATTGAAAAACTTTCCCTCGATCTGTAATTAAAGACCTTGGGGCACCGTGTTTTAATACAATGTTTTTCACAATGAATTTGGCTATTTTCACGACTTTTGTAATGGCATAACGTGTCAGATAATCAGTGCAAACAATACTCCATCTATTGGCACTAGCAGACATTGGAAATTGTCTGAGGAGGTCAATCCCGACTCGCTGGAAAGGCATTTTGCCTGGTGGAATTCATATGAGTTGGCCAGGTGGTTTCAGAGGAACTGCCTTTCTCCTCTGGCACTCTTGACAGTGTGACACATAGTGATGGACACTGCTAAATAAACCTGGCCAGAAAAATCTCTTGCAGATCCTATCGCATGTCTTAAAAAATCCTAAATGTCTGGCCTCAGGTGTGTCATGGAATTACTGTAGAACATCTAAGCGCATGTGTTTAGGAATCACTGGTAACCATCTCTTTCTAAATGGATCAAAGCTTTTCTTGCAAAGTAATCCATTAACTACCTTAAATTGTCCTTTCACATCCTCTGATCAATTTAAGGAAAACACAATTTGAGATAGCTTGGCGTTCTTCTTCCGCTTAGCAGAGAGACCCTGGAGTGCAGCGAGACAGTCACTATCTTCATCAAAGTCTTGATGGTCGTGCACAGGGTTTCTTGAGAGATAGTTGGCATCTTGGTGTTTTCTTCCACTTTTGTATACTATGGTAATGTCATACTCTTGCAGACATAGTGCCCACCTGGCGAGTCGTCCTGTTGGATACTAAAGACCTGTCAACTAACAAAGTGAATGATGGTTTGTAACGACTGTGAATGGCCTTCCATAGAGATACTGTCAAAATTTGCACATGGCCCAGATCACAGCAAGACATTCTCTTTCTGTAGTTGGGTAGTTTCTCTCAGCTTTTGTAAGTGTCCTAGAAGCATAGGCTATGACCTGTTTTCCATCCGAAATTTGTACCAGAACAGCAACGATCCCATGCCCACTGGCATCTGTGTGTAGTTCTGTAGGTGCTCTCTCATCATACAGACCAAGTACAGGGTCAGTCATCAGAGCTTTTCACAGCACATTGAAAAGAATCTTGTTGAGCACCACCCTAGGTAAATTTAACATCGGCTTTTAACAACTCTTGGAGTGGCCTGGCTTTGATACAAAAGTCTTTGATAGAATGACAGTAATAAGAACATAATCTGAGGAAGCTTCTCACATCTGTAATGCTTTTAGGAATAAAAAATTCTGTTATAGATCTCACCTTTTCTGCGTCTGGCCGCACACTTTCATTTGACACAAAGTGTCGAAGTATTTTGATTTCTTTTGCTGCAAAGAGACACTTGTCTTGGATTAAGTTTCAGTCCGCCTTGTTGGAGACACTTAAGAACGGCCCTCAGTCTATTTATGTGTTCATCACATGTCTCTGAGAACATTATAATGTCATCTAAATAACAAAGACACATCGTCCACTTCAGGTGACTTAGAAGATTATCCATCATCCATTCAAAAGTTGCTGGTGCATTACACAAACCAAACGGCGTTACCTTAAACTCATACAGACCCTCAGGGGTGATGAATGCAGTTTTCTAACAATCGGCCTCATCTACTTCGATTCGCCAGTATCCCGAGTACAAGTCCATGGTTGAGAAAAACTTAGCCCCCTTGACAATCTAGCGTATCGTCAATTTGTGGAAGAGGGTAAACATCCTTTTTAGTTATCTTATTAAGCTTCCTGTAATCAACACAAAATCACCAACTGCCATCCTTCTTCCTGTTGAGAACCATTGGTGACGATCATGGTCTCTGCGAAGGCTGAATGATGTCATTGTTCATCATTTTCTCTACCTCGTTGCGAATTATTCAATGTTCTGTTGCTGACATACGGTATGCACTCTGGCTTATTAATTGATGGTCTCCAGTGCTAATCTGGTGCTTCACAGTCGATTTGTCAAATTTGCTCTTCACCTGTGGATTGAAGCAGTCAGAGAACTCCTGAAGAATGGGAATTAGCTTCTTCTGTTGTTCCTTAGTGAGATCTGTTGATGGTCAAGCTAGAAGATCTTGTCTCATAGTGGTAGTGCTAATTTCGCCCACACACTCGACATAGGAGGTTTCTATGAAGTTCAGCTGTTCTGCAATTAATGGCTCAGCGTTTGCTTGCACATGCATCTTGGAAGGATCTGCGGTTCTTGGCAACAGTTAACTATCCACAATTCACCGAATCCATTCTTAAACGAGATGACAGAGGCTGGGATGACCAAGTTATTCTTCAGTGGTATGCTTCTCTTACATTCCACTACAAGATCCATGGGTTGATGCGTGGCATGACACATGACAGTTACCTTTCTAGCGCTGACTGCAGGAATGATCACTTCATCCAGCACACATAGTCTCCACACACTCAAATGCGCATCTTCCTGTCCACAGTATCTCATCTCGTCTAGCATAATCTTTGAGCAACCACAATCTATAATTGCCTGAGAAGCTTTCAAAAAGTCCCATCCGAGAATGATGTCATGACTACGCTCTTGTAAGACGATGAATTCTAAGGGCTGTGTATGTCCACATATACCCACACGAATGACACATCTTCTTGTAAGTTTTACATATATCCTATTAGCCACCTTCAGCAGAGATGTTTTGTTGCTGACGAATACGGTTTTCTGCAACTGGCGACAGTACTTCTCCGAAATGACTGATATGATGCTCCAGAGTCCACAAGAGCTTGGGCTGGTCGGCCATCCATGAGGATATCAATTTAGTTTACTATCATTTTTGTAGTGATTGATGGTGGGGGATTTTTTTCTTCGGTGGCCTCACCTCCAAGGAAGGTCACATCCTTTACTTTTCCAGGTTGTGACAGCTAGGTGATAGGCTGGAGCTTCTAAATGGCAATGGAGACCTCGATTGGCATGTTGGGGAGTGTCCTCTCCAGCAGTTAGCTTGCTGCGGTGGTGACCTATGTTGTCCTGCACCCACATCTTCTTGTTCATCTTCATCGTCCCAGAGTTGGTGTCGGCTAAGGTCGGTCCACTGTCTTCTGGCGCAGGCATCATCAAATATCCGCCGCCTTTCTCGACAATAGCACACCACGTGTCCTGGTCGTCTGCAGTGGTTAGTTGTCCTGAGTCCTCCAGACATCAATCTTCGTTGGTGCCCAAACAGCTTCCTTATGCGGCATTGTAGGAATGTAACTTCGCCTGGGTCTCAACTTTTTCACCATTTTGAAGGGAAATAAAGAATGAGAGATTGGGTTCAATGTCTGTTCCACTTCCTCAGTAATGACCTCTTGAAGCGTCTCGGTTTTTTGCTTGCCGTGCAATCCAAGTGCCTTCTGAACTTCCTCTCTCACTATCTGACAAAGAACACTTGTGAAATCAGTTTCTTCCTCCATCACAGACATCGATATGATGTTTGTAAGCCGTTCAAACTTCTACATCTACATCTATACTCCGCGAGCCTCCTTACGGTGTGTGGCGGAGGGTACTTATTGTACCACTATCTGATCCCCCCTTCCCTGTTCCATTCACGAATTGTGCGTTGGAAGAACGACTGCTTGTAAGTCTCCGTATTTGCTCTAATTTCTCAGATCTTTTCGTTGTGATCATTACGCGAGATATATGTGGGCGGTAGTAATATGTTGCCCATCTCTTCCCGGAATGTGCTCTCTCGTAATTTCGATAATAAACCTCTCCGTATTGCGTAACGCCTTTCTTGAAGTGTCCGCCACTGGAGCTTGTTCAGCATCTCCGTAACGCTCTCGCGCTGACTAAATGTCCCCATGACGAATCGCGCTGCTTTTCGCTGCATCATGTCTATCTCTTCTATTAATCCAACCTGGTAAGGGTCCCATACTGATGAGCAATACTCAAGAATCGGACGAACAAGCGTTTTGTAAGCTACTTCTTTCGTCGATGAGTCACATTTTCTTAGAATTCTTCCTATGAATCTCAACCTGGCGCCTGCTTTTCCCACTATTTGTTTTATGTGATCATTCCACTTGAGATCGCTCCGGATAGTAACTCCTAAGTATTTTACGGTCGTTACCGCTTCCAATGATTTACCACCTATGGCATAATCGTACTGGAATGGATTTCTGCCCCTATGTATGCGCATTATATTACATTTATCTACGTTTAGGGAAAGCTGCCAGCTGTCGCACCATGCATTAATCCTCTGCAGGTCTTCCTGGAGTACGTACGAGTCTTCTGATGTTGCTACTTTCTTGTAGACAACCGTGTCATCTGCAAATAGCCTCACGGAGCTACCGATGTTGTCAACTAAGTCATTTATGTATATTGTAAACAATAAAGGTCCTATCACGCTTCCTTGCGGTACTCCCGAAATTACCTCTACATCTGCAGATTTTGAACCGTTAAGAATGACATGTTGTGTTCTTTCTTCTAGGAAATCCTGAATCCAATCACAAACCTGGTCCGATATTCCGTAAGCTCGTATTTTTTTCACTAAACGTAAGTGCGGAACCGTATCAAATGCCTTCCTGAAGTCCAGGAATACGGCATCAATCTGCTCGCCAGTGTCTACGGCACTGTGAATTTCTTGGGCAAATAGGGCGAGCTGAGTTTCACATGATCTCTGTTTGCAGAATCCATGTTGGTTATGATGAAGGAGATTTGTATTATCTAAGAACGTCATAATACGAGAACACAAAACATGTTCCATTATTCTACAACAGATTGACGTAAGCGAAATAGGCCTATAATTATTCGCATCTGATTTATGACCCTTCTTGAAAATGGGAACGACCTGCGCTTTCTTCCAGTCGCTAGGTACTTTACGTTCTTCCAGCGATCTACGATAAATTGCTGATAGAAAGGGGACAAGTTCTTTAGCATAATCACTGTAGAATCTTAAGGGTATCTCGTCTGGTCCGGATGCTTTTCTGCTACTAAGTGATAGCAGTTGTTTTTCAATTCCGATATCGTTTATTTCAATATTTTCCATTTTGGCGTCCGTGCGACGGCTGAAGTCAGGGACCGTGTTACGATTTTCCGCAGTGAAACAGTTTCGGAACACTGAATTCAGTATTTCTGCCTTTCTTCGGTCGTCCTCTGTTTCGGTGCCATCGTGGTCAACGAGTGACTGAATAGGGGATTTAGATCCGCTTACCGATTTTACATATGACCAAAACTTTTTAGGGTTCTTGTTTAGATTGTTTGCCAATGTTTTACGTTCGAATTCGTTGAATGCTTCTCTCATTGCTCTCTTTACGCTCTTTTTCGCTTCGTTCAGCTTTTCCTTATCAGCTATGATTCGACTACTCTTAAACCTATGATGAAGCTTTCTTTGTTTCCGTAGTACCTTTCGTACATGATTGTTATACCACGGTGGATCTTTCCCCTCACTTTGGACCTTAGTCGGTACGAACTTATCTAAGGCGTACTGGACGATGTTTCTGAATTTTTTCCATTTTTGTTCCACATCCTCTTCCTCAGAAATGAACGTTTGATGGTGGTCACTCAGATATTCTGCGATTTGTGCCCTATCACTCTTGTTAAGCAAATATATTTTCCTTCCTTTCTTGGCATTTCTTATTACACTTGTAGTCATTGATGCAACCACTGACTTATGATCACTGATACCCTCTTCTACATTCACGGAGTCGAAAAGTTCCGGTCTATTTGTTGCTATGAGGTCTAAAACGTTAGCTTCACGAGTTGGTTCTCTAACTATCTGCTCGAAGTAATTCTCGGACAAGGCAGTCAGGATAATGTCACAAGAGTCTCTGTCCCTGGCTCCAGTTCTGATTGTGTGACTATCCCATTCTATACCTGGTAGATTGAAGTCTCCCCCTATTACAATAGTATGATCACGAAACTTCTTCACGACGTTCTGCAGGTTCTCTCTGAGGCGCTCAACTACTACGGTTGCTGATGCAGGTGGTCTATAGAAGCATCCGACTATCATATCTGACCCACCTTTGATACTTAGCTTAACCCAGATTATTTCACATTCGCATTCGCTAATAACTTCACTGGATATTATTGAATTCTTTACTGCTATAAATACTCCTCCACCATTGGCGTTTATCCTATCCTTGCGGTATATATTCCATTCTGTGTCTAGGATTTCGTTACTGTTCACTTCCGGTTTTAACCAACTTTCCGTTCCTAATACTATATGCGCACTATTTCCTTCAATAAGAGATACTAATTCAGGAACCTTGCCCTGGATACTCCTGCAGTTTACCAATATTACATTAACTTTTCCTGTTTTTGGTCTCTGAGGACGGACGTTCTTTATCAACGATGATAATGTCCTCTCTGGTAAGCCGTCAGGTATTTTATCGTTTCGCCCAGGGGGGGGGGGGGTCCCTCTAACCTAAAAAACCCCCGTGTGCACGCCACACGTACTCTGCTACCCTAGTAGCTGCTTCCGGTGTGTAGTGCACGCCTGACCTGTCTAGGGGGGCCCTACAGTTCTCCACCCAATAACGGAGGTCGATGAATTTGCAACCATTATAGTCGCAGAGTCGTCTGAGCCTCTGGTTTAGACCCTCCACACGGCTCCAAACCAGAGGACCGCGATCGACTCTGGGCACTATGCTGCAGATATTAAGCTCAGCTTGCACTCTGCGTGCGATGCTGGTTGTCTTCACCAAATCAGCCAGCCGCTGGAAGGAACCAAGGATGGCCTCAGAACCCAAGCGGCAGGCGTCATTCGTTCCGACATGTGCTACTATCTGCAGCCGGTCACACCCAGTGCGTTCAATAGCTGCCGGAAGGGCCTCCTCCACATTACGGACGAGACCCCCCGGCAAGCACACCGAGTGCACACTGGCATTCTTCCCCGACCTACCCGCTATTTTCCTGAGGGGCTCCATAACCCGCCTAACGTTGGAGCTCCCTATAACTAATAGGCCCGCCCTCTGTGACTGTCGGGACCTTGCCGGAGAATCGGCCACTGGCCCAACAGGCGAGGCATCCTGTGGTGGCTCGGAAACGATGTCATCACCACTAGGAAGCACCCCGTACCTGTTGGAAAGGGGTAAGGCAGCTGCCACGCGGCCAGATCCCACCTTCGCCTTTCGGCCAGGCACGCGAGAGCCCACCACTGTCCGCCATTCACCCTGGAGTGATGGCTGACCGGTAAGATGCTCACTGCCGGAAGACGCAGCGACATCAGGGGTTCCATGTGATTCCAAGGCCACCGAAGTAGGCATAGGTCTCACCACAGTTGCCCCAACGCCACTACGAGCCGACGCCTGCGCCTCGAGCTCGATGAGCCTAACAGACAAAGCCTCCACCTGCCCCCGAAGAGTGGCCAATTCTCCTTGCGTCCGCTCACAACAACCACAGTCCCTACACATGACTTATGTTTACCCTACCCTATACGGTGACAAATTCCCAAGATAATCTTCTGATGAGCTACTCTGATAATCAAGAAACACTCACTGAAATACGAGACGCGAAAACTACGCTAGGTTTTCCCAGAAAAACTATTTAAAAGCTAAGGTCAGCAAATAAGTACAAAAACGCTTTATACAAACAGTACTCGCTGCTGCTGGTGCTCTCGCTCTGGCTGTCACAAGACAACTGCTGATTCAAGTGACTAGTGGCTAACGGCCGCGAAACAAACAAAGACGGTTTTAGGGCACTTTCTGTTCTAAACGATCAAGAAAACACTAAGAAATCTAACACGAAAACTACGTAAAGTTTTATCAAGAACTGTTAGTTACTATGCAGAGCAGATAAACACAAATAGAATCCCTTCCTTAGTGGAAGGTCGTAAACAAAATGCAAAATAAACGCTTTATACAAACAGTACTCGCTGCTGCTGGTGCTCTCGCTCTGGCTGTCACAAGACAACTTCTTGCGTGTAATTATTTTTTGATGCATTGTCTCAGTATACTGGCACCATTTTATGAAGAGGTCTGCTGTTGAAACCTCCTTCAGGAGCAGGGCTTGATACATGTCCTCAGCAACACCCTTCATGAGATGGGCAATCTTATCTTCCTCCTCCATTCTAGGATCCACTATTTTACACAGCTCCAAGACATCTTGAATGTAGGATGCAGTAGTTTCTCCTGGACGATGTGCCCTGCACTTTAATTTATCTTGAACCTTGCACTTCTGTCGTCGTGTGTCACCGAAATACTTACACAGTTCCGCCTGGGATACTCCCCAGCTTGTGAACTTCTCCTCGTTGTTCTCATACCATTGCTTGGCAGTGCCCTCCAAGTAGAAAAATACATTAGCCAAACACACAGTGTCAGCCCGTTTGTTAAATTTGGCTATACGCCATATACCTTGAGCCACTTGTTTGGATCTTGGCCATTGTCACCAGAGAACCCAGAAGGATGTCTCATGTGGTGGCACACAGTCATTGTAATGTCTTCTTCTGTCTCCGATAGATTGCAATTTGTTGAATATGGTTCGAACTCAGGTTTCTTGCCACGTAAACGGTGGCTCTGTCGTGGCCTGATGGGAGCCACTGTGTCGTTGATAATGTGCGCTGTCACAAGTTCCAATACACAGTGAGTCCACCAGAATAATGTCATGTAGAAGAAGGTGTAATTAGATGAATGACGAATACTAACCTCACTTAACAAAGGTTTATTCAGCATTTGCACATACAAGAGCGTGGAGCGAACTACCTCCAGCCAGAACACATATTATATGTATACAGTTGCAGAAGATTCCAGTACAGTGATTCTTGATATTTGTGGATATTTTAAAATTTTACACTTCAGGTGAGTTTTGAACTCATGACCCTCCATGCGACAGTCCAGTATCATCACTTCTACACCACAGTGACGGTGCTACTCAGCTTCTTCTGCGACAGTATCACGCTGCATGAAATTTTAACTTCTTAAAGTTCATAAATGAGACACCTTATTCTCATACAGCAGTGATTAGCAGGGAACAGCAGCTGGGTACTAGAGTGATGTAGCATATGAAGAGGGCATAGGTAGGGCAATGCCTACGAAGTGGCAATATCTCATTGATTCAGAACAAGATAAATATTAGGAAGGGCAGAATTTAAACTAAGATTAGTTGTACTGTGCACATGACTCATCCAGGAAACTAATATGCAATCTCTGAAATTATATCACCACATTATTCAGTTATTACTCAATAAAACTGATGAACTTGAAATTCTCTTAAAAATACAAACTCAGTGACATATCAAAAATTTGTACCTCAGAACATTGTCTCAAAGCTGCAATAATTCAACTTCTTTCATTGAGAGGCATTAAACTTGGTAATCATTATTATATAAATAACTTAAAGCATGGTGGAGTGGGTATCTTTATTTAACGTAACATTGAATTCATTACTTCACCAAAGTTCAGAGAACTTTGTGTAGAAAAAGATTAGAACTAGCTGTAGTAAAAATCACCACAGTTAATTTGATAGTTTCCACTATCAATCATTCTTGAGTGGGCAACTTCATATTGTTCTGGAACAGACTTTTATTTATTTATGTATTTATTCACCCAGTAATAATCTTACAGTGATATAGGTTTGATATGATAGGACTTGGCCTGTTGTTGAACAAAATATGTAAATGTGATATAACTTATATAACACAGTGATACTCCCATTAGAATAACATATGATTCAAGAACATCCTTGGATAAAATAACTGTAAATGAGGATGAATACAGCACAACGTTGTAGCTGTTCGATGTATTACCTATTCTGTGAGCACCTTGCACAGGTATTAAAGGTCAGTATAAATTGTAATGTACCATGCTGAACTACAATCACTTGTAGAATCTTAAGTGAGAAAAATATTAGGTCTTGATAGTTTACTGGATGGAGAAAAGTGGACACAAGTGCATGAAATAAATCTCTTAAATGAAAAATTTAGCTTTTTTGTAGAGACCTTACCAAACCATTTCTAGACTGCATTTCCCTTGAAAACTGCAGTTAGGAAAAACAATACTCGTACATTAATAGGTGATGGTGGGCTAAAGAACCTCCTACTGGAAGAAAGGACTACTCAACAAAATGTGTAAGTAACCCAATTCATCATCTGAACTACATGCTTACTTAAAACATATAGTAATATCCAAAATAAGTTAATAAAACTAGTTAAAAGAATGAACAGCAGTGGTTGCGTAAATGCCTCAACGAATGAAATAATAATAATGCCGTTGACACACTTTTGCAACTCTACTAACTGACATTTCTCCTGAGTGAAAGCAGCTAGATTCATTCCAGCATTCAAAAAGACTGTGAAAGGTGTAAATAACTATATGAGCATTGGTATTTCCTCAAGTGTATTTATAGTTATAAACAAAATTACACATGAAAACCTGATAACTTTTGTTCATACGAGTGATATACTGTCTGGATCCCAGTTTAGACTCAGAAGGGCAAAATGAACACAAATGGCAATATACAACATATAACTACCTCATTATCACACTGAATCTGACGGGCAATAAACAATTAGTAACATGTATGTTTTTAGACTTGTCAAAAATTTTCTGATATTGTTGAACACACAAACTTTCTTGCTAAGATTGAACATTGTGGCATGTGGGGCTACACCAACAAGCGGGTCAGTTCTTTCATTTGTAACTGGAAGTAACAGACATCAGTAAGGTACACTGTTTAGAAGTCCAAAGCAGCCACTGAAGCACTGTCAAGTGAGCACAAACTAAACTATGTGGTACTCTATGGCTCAGTGATGGGACCCATTCTCTTTGTCTTATATATTAATGATATGAATCTAAATGTGGGTCATTTTATTTTCTAATGATACAATTCAACTTAATGGCAGGACTGATTATGGATTACAACAATCTGTAAACTATGCCACAAAGAAAAGCAGTTGGGAAAATGAATCAGTTAATCATAAATAGCAAGAAGACTGTCGTATTGAATTTTCATGTCCATCAACATAGGATCCATGTAAACCTGTTGTTACAATTAAGAATGAATGAAGGACTGCTAACTATCTAGAAGCAAAACCCCTAAGTACACTCAGGGAATGGGGAGTGGGGGGGGGGGGGGGGATAATGATTCACCAAGAAGGAATTATCAGAGTGGGACAGAAAACAGTAGGTGTGATGTGCATGAACAAACAAATGATTACAATTTTAGAAAAATCAGGTGATGTATTCAAGAGAAAGAACTTCCAAACTGAGCAAGTTGGTAACACATTGTTCCACCTCTGGCCCTTCTGCATTAGTTATTCGGCTTGGCATTGATTGATATAGTCGGTGGATGTCCTCCTGAGGGATATAGTGCGAAATTGTGTCCAATTGGCATGGTAGATTGTCAGAATCCTGAGTTGGCTGGAGGATCCTGCCTGTAAAGCTTCAAACATTCTGAGTTGTGTAGAGATCCACTAACCATTTTGATCGAGGTAGTGTTTAGCAAGCATGAAGACAAGCAGTAGGAACTCACTACTTGGTGAAATTTAAGACCTGCATTGCTTGCCATGAAGGGCAACAAAATGAGGTGTAGAATACCATTGGCATACTGCTATGCTGTAAGGGTGCTGCGGATGGCGACCACACGGGTCCTAATGTGAAAAAAAATGACACCACAGACCTTCACTCCTGATTTTCAGGCTGTGTGGCGGGTGACAGTCAGGCTGGTATCCCACGATTGTCCAGGACACATTTTCACTGCTCATCGGGGCCCAATTTGAAGTGGGACTCATCACTGAAGACAGTACTACTCGAGTCAGCGATATTCCAGGGTGGAGACATGTCTGTAGACCCACTGAACAGCATTGGGGTATCTGCCTAATTGTTGCCTGCCAGGTGGCCCGACAGTCAGGAGCGATGGTCTAGAGTGCCATTTCTTTTCATTGCATGACCCCTTTGGTTGTCACCGAGCGAGGTGGCGCAGTGGTTAGACACTGGACTCGCATTCGGAAGGACGACGGTTCAATCCCGCGTCCGGCCATCCTGATTTAGGTTTTCCGTGATTTCCCTGAATCACTCCAGGCCAATGCCGGGATGGTTCCTCTGAAAGGGCACGGCCGACTTCCTTCCCCATCCTTCCCTAATCCGATGAGACCGGTGACCACGCTGTCTGGTCTCCTTCCCCAAACCAACCCACCAACCCTACATCTACATCTACATCTACATCTACATCCATACTCCGCAAGCCACCTGACAGTGTGTGGCAGAGGGTACCTTCAGTACCTCTATCGGTTCTCCCTTCTGTTCCAGTCTCGTATTGTTCGTGGAAAGAAGGATTGTCGGTATGCCTCTGTGTGGGCTCTAATCTCTCTGATTTTATACTCATGGTCTCTTCGCGAGATATACGTAGGAGGGAGCAAGATACTGCTTGACTCTTCGGTGAAGGTATGTTCTCGAAACTTTGACAAAAGCCCGTACCGAGCTACTGAGTGTCTCTCCTGCAGAGTCTTCCACTGGAGTTTATCTATCATCTCCGTAACGCTTTCGCGATTACTAAATGATCCTGTAACGAAGCGCGCTGCTCTCCGTTGGGTCTTCTCTATGTCTTGTATCAACCCTATCTGGTACGGATCCCACACTGCTGAGCAGTATTCAAGCAGTGGGCGAACAAGCGTACTGTAACCTACTTCCTTTGTTTTCGGGTTGCATTTCCTTAGGATTTTTCCAATGAATCTCAGTCTGGCATCTGCTTTACCGACAATCAACTTTATATGATCATTCCATTTTAAATCACTCCTAATGCGTACTCCCAGATAATTTATGGTATTAACTGCTTCCAGTTGCTGACCTGCTATTTTGTAGCTAAATGATAAAGGATCTATATTTCTGTGTATTCGCAGCACATTACACTTGTCTACATTGAGATTCAATTGCCATTCCCTGCACCATGCGTCAATTCGCTGCAGATCCTCCTGCATTTCAGTACAATTTTCCATTGTTACAACCTCTCGATACACTACAGCATCATCTGCAAAAAGCCTCAGTGAACTTCCGATGTCATCCACCAGGTCATTTATGTATATTGTGAATAGCAACGGTCCTATGACACTCCCCTGCGGCACACCTGAAAACACTCCTACTTCGGAAGACTTCTCTCCATTGAGAATAACATGCTGCGTCCTGTTATCTAGGAACTCTTCAATCCAATCACACAATTGGTCTGATAGTCCATATGCTCTTACTTTGTTCAATAAACGACTGTGGGGAACTGTATCGAACGCCTTGCGGAAGTCAAGAAACGCGGCATCTACCTGTGAACCCGTGTCTATGGCCCTGTGAGTCTCGTGGACGAATAGCGCGAGCTGGGTTTCACATGACCGTCTTTTTCGAAACCCATGCTGATTCCTACAGAGTAGATTTCTCGTCTCCAGAAAAGTCATTATACTCGAACACAATACGTGTTCCAAAATTCTACAACTGATCGACGTTAGAGATATAGGTCTATAGTTCTGCACATCTGTTCGACGTCCCTTCTTGAAAATGGGGATGACCTGTGCCCTTTTCCAATCCTTTGGAACGCTACGCTCTTCTAGAGACCTATGGTACACCGCTGCAAGAAGGGGGGCAAGTTCCTTCGCGTACTCTGTGTAAAATTGAACTGGTATCCCATCAGGTCCAGAGGCCTTTCCTCTTTTGAGCGATTTTAATTGTTTCTCTATCCCTCTGTCGTCTATTTCGATATCTACCATTTTGTCATTTGTGCGACAATCTAGAGAAGGAACTACAGTGCAATCTTCCTCTGTGAAACAACTTTGGAAAAAGACATTTAGTATTTCGGCCTTTAGTCTGTCATCCTCTGTTTCAGTACCATTTTGGTCACAGAGTGTCTGGACATTTTGTTTTGCTCCACCTACCGCTTTGACATAAGACCAAAATTTCTTAGGATTTTCTGCCAAGTCAGTACATAGAACTTTACTTTCGAACTCATTGAACGCCTCTCGCATAGCCCTCCTCACACTACATTTCGCTTCGCGTAATTTTTGTTTGTCTGCAAGGCTTTGGCTATGTTTATGTTTGCTGTGAAGTTCCCTTTGCTTCCGCAGCAGTTTTCTAACTCGGTTGTTGTACCACGGTGGCTCTTTTCCATCTCTTACGATCTTGCTTGGCACATACTCATCTAACGCATAATGTACGACGGTTTTGAACTTTGTCCACTGATCCTCAACACTATCTGTACTTGAGACAAAACTTTTGTGTTAAGCCAACAGGTACTCTGAAATCTGCTTTTTGTCACTTTTTCTAAACAGAAAAATCTTCCTACCCTTTTTAATATTCCTATTTACGGCTGAAATCATCGATGCCGTAACCGCTTTATGATCGCTGATTCCCTGTTCTGCGTTAACTTTTTCAAATAGTTCGGGTCTGTTTGTCACCAGAAGGTCTAATATGTTATCGCCACGAGTCGGTTCTCTGTTTAACTGCTCAAGGTAGTTTTCAGATAAAGCACTTAAAAAAATTTCACTGGATTCTTTGTCCCTGCCACCCGTTATGAACGTTTGTGTCTCCCAGTCTATATCCGGCAAATTAAAATCTCCACCCAGAACTATAACATGGTGGGGAAATCTACTCGAAATATTTTCCAAATTATCCTTCAGGTGCTCAGCCACAACAGCTGCTGAGCCAGGGGGCCTATAGAGACATCCAATTACCATGTCTGAGCCTGCTTTAACCGCGACCTTCACCCAAATCATTTCACATTTCGGATCTCCGTCAATTTCCTTCGATACTACTTTGGTTGTCATCTGCGGCAACCTTACAGCACAGCAGTACAGTGCTGATATTCTACACACCATTTTGTTGCCCTTGATAGCGAGCTATCCTGTGCTTATATTCCAGCAAGATGATGACCACCCCCACACGGGAAGAGTTCCCACTGTATGACTTTGTGCTTGCTAAAGCAAGGCCAGCAAGGTCACCAGACCTTTCCCCAGCTGAGAACATTTGGAGCATTATGGGGAGGGTCCACTAACCTGCTCAAGATTTTGACAATTAAACATCCCTATAGGACAAAATTTGGCCCGATATCTTTCAGGAGGACATCTAACAACTCTGTCAATGAATGCCAAGCCGAATAACTGCTTGCCTAAGGACCAGAGGTGGACCAATGCATTATTGACCTGCTCAGTTTGTAAAGATCCTTCTCTTGAGCAAATCATCCAAATTCTCTGAAATTTGTAATCATTTGTTTGTCTCTACATGTACATCACATTTGCTGTTTTGCGTCCGATTTGGACAATTCCTTCATGGTGCGTTTGCTTTTTTTCTTATCATAGAGTGTATGTGGCTGGAAGATTACATGAAATGGGTTAAGCATATTTAGTACATCATATTGTAAAGTAACTGTCACTGTACTGTGTTGTTGAAGGTCCATATAACCCCTCTGCTGGGTATGACATTATGTCACAATTTAAAAAAAAAAAAAAATAGCAAATGAGGTGTAGATTCTTGTTATCCTTGTGCATGACACTGAGCATGCAGCAACAGTTTCCCATTGATAATGTTTGCATCCTTAGCTGTTAGTGGGACCTTTTGGTTTCTGATGACTAGTAGACAGATCCATAGTTATTTTCTCTATTTATATTGTGGCTGCCTCTGGATCATTGGGATCTCGGGTTCGATTCTCGGCAAGGTCATAGATTTTCTGTGCCCGGGGATTGGGTGTTTGTGTTGTCCCCATCATTTTGTCATAATTTGGGAAAGAGGCAAGATTTGGCTGTGAAAAGATTGGAAATTTGTGCAGGAGCTGACAACCACGCAGTTGAGCACCTCACATACCAAATATCATCGTCATCATCATCACTATTTATATCTTTAGGGCATCTTGATATTTCAGTGGCCACCCTGTTCTTGACTTCACGATTTCTGGCTGCTTGGCAAGTATGTAAATCTCACCAAATTTTTCTTGTCACAAAATTTCTGGCATTCTGCCACCACCGACTAATTGTGCTGCCCAAGCTGAAAGTAATGTTCCTGGTTTCAGAGGCATGTTGTTACTGTCCCACCAGCTTCACCTGCGTAGACTTCTCCACACTCACAGTCTACCATGTACGTGGCTGCATTGTGTACTGTGTATCAGGGGAGCCCGAATACCCCTTTGACTCTGTAAAATTGGGAAAAATGTAGTTGTTTTATTGGTAACCTTACTTTGTGGATCACACAGCATTATTGTCAGCATTGTTTTTTAATTGATTGCTTCAGTTGTGGAGCCTGGCTGATGAAACTGTACACAGTTACATTGTCAAGGATCAATTAGCGGCCCGTGTGACAGTGTATGAAACTTCCAAGTCAGGGAAAATAATGCCAGAGAAAATGAGTGTTTGGAAATTGCTTTGAGAAGGCGTTACTTCATAAAGCAACTCTGATTGGTTACTGGAAGTGTGGTTTTGTTTCAGACAATGTTAGATACAGATCAAATAGTGGATACAAAGAAATGGAAAAGGAAATATTAGCCTCTGTCACTCACAGAGCAGTCTGCAATGGACTCCAGTTACAGAAGAGGAGTACCAGGTCATCTGTGCATGAATACATTACAAAAGATTTGAAAATTAAAGGATTTAGACTTGTGTTTGTAAAAGAATTACCTCAGAACAATGTGGAGCAGCATTTCACAGCCTACTGTGCTTTGTTGGCACTTTTTTCAAATGTCTTTTCTCATTCAGGAGTGTTATTTGCGGGTATATTCAATGGACATTATGTGAACATAGCACCAAACCTAATTAAAAGTCCTTGCAATTCAAACAACAAAAATATGGAAGTACTAGCTTGTGAAAAGACAATGTTTCTGTACCCAGTAACAGACTGTGAAGTTAGAAATGCTATTAATAAACTAAAAAATAAAATGTCTTGTGGTATTGATGGAATTCCATACAAGGTAATCAAACATAGTTCTACCAGTATAGATACTCACCTAACTGACATTATTAATACTTCTTTCATAATAGGGGTGTTCCCATCAAAACTAAAACTCTCCATAATAAAGCCACTTCACAAAAGGGATAGTACAGCTGACATAAATAATTATAGGCCAGTGTCATTATTGTCAGGTTTTTCTAAAGTAATTGAAAGAGTAATGTATGAAAGGCTAGCTGACTTCCTGAATAAAAGTAAAATACTAATGCTCAGAATGGGTTTAGAAAGAACATATCCACAGAAACGGCAGTCTTTCAATTCATGAAAATGGTCCTAAATGCCTTGGACAAGAGTTAATTAAGCTGCGAGATATTCTTAGATTTATCTAAAGCATTTGTTCTAATCAGCCATGACTTATTGCTTGTCGTTGTGGTCTTCAGTCCTGAGACTGGTTTGGTGCAGCTCTCCATGCTTCCCCATCCTGTGCAAGCTTCTTCATCTCCCAGTACTTACTGCAACTGACATCCTTCTGAATCTGCTTAGTGTATTCATCTCTTGGTTTCCCTCTACGATTTTTACCCTCCATGCTCCCCTCCAATGCTAAATTTGTGATCCCTTGATGCCTCAGAACATGTCCTACTAACCGGTCCCTTCTTTTTGTCAAGTTGTGCCACAAACTCCTCTTCTCCCCAATTCTATTCAATACTTCATCATTAGTTATGTGATCTACCCATCTAATCTTCAGCATTCTTCTGTAGCTCCACATTTCGAAAGCTTCTATCTATTCTCTTCTTGTCCAAACTATTTATCGTCTATGTTTCACTTCCATACATGGCTACACTCCATACAAATACTTTCAGAAACGACTTCCTGGCACTTAAATATATACTCGATGTTAACAAATTTCTCTTCTTCAGAAACGCTTTCCTTTCCATTGCTAGTCTACATTTTATATCTTCTCTACTTCGACCATCATCAGTTATTTTGCTCCCCAAATTGCTTATGAAACTAGAATTTTATGGGGTCCAGGGACTTGACTTCAAATGATTCAAGTCTTAATCTCTCTGATAGACAACAGAAAGTACAAATATGTCATGAAGGCAAAGAGTATATTAAAAAAAAAAAAAAAAAAAAAAAAAAGACTAGCTATGGAGTGCCCCAGGACCCTGTGTAAGGCCCTGTGTTGTTTTTGGTGTATGTAAATGATTTGCCAAACCTTTGGAGTGCCCCTGGGTTCTGTGTTAGGCCCTGTGTTGTTCTTGGTGTGTATACACGATTTGCCAAACCATCTGACAGTTGCAGAAATGGTGATGTTCACTGATGACACTGCCATTTTCATAAATGGACACACCGAGGATAATCTGCAGCAAAGTGTCTCTAGGTCAATAAATGAGACAGAAAGATGGTTTAGCGATAATGTTTTGATCATAAATAAGGTATTGATGAGTTTCAGTAATATTAAAAGTAAAGCTAGAAAAAGAGTAAAAGCTGAGTTAGGGAACTATTTTATAGCACAAGCTCCATACACAAAATTCCTAGGTATGTGGGTGGATGAGCACTTGAGATGCAAAAAGAATCTAGAACTTTTGTGTAAAAAACTAAGTAAATGCTGCTATGTGCTAAGAATGCTTCGGGACTGTTGCAACGCTGAATCATTGCTGTGTGCCTATTATGCTTATATGAACAGTTTGCTTAGATATGATGTCATCTTCTGGGGAAATACAAGTATGGCAAAACAGGCTTTCATACTTCAAAAAAGCGCTATTAGAATAGTTAAAGGGGTATAGTGTCATGCAGGGAAATATTTAAAGAATTTAAAATAATGACTCTTCTTAGCTTATACATCAATGAATGTGTCTGCTTTCTGAAAACTCACCATGAATTTTCAACATGAAATAATCAGGTTCATAACCATGAAACAAGGAACAGAGATGATTTTCACAAAGACACCCACAAATGAGTGTTCTACCAAAAAAGTGTTAACTACCAGCCCAAAATACTTTTTATTGCATTGCCTGCTACAATAAAGGAAATTAAAGAATTTCATAAATTCAAGGTAGACCTTAAACAATTTTTACTAATACATAGTTTTTATAACATTGAAGAATCTCTGAATATGGAAAAGTAATATTATTTATATTTACTGACATAAAATATTTTTGTTTATTATCTGAGTTTTTGAAACAAATTAAATAAAAGAAATTAGCCTATATTGTAATTGACTACATCTATACAATGTATATTGTTAATGGATGAATAAAGAGATTGATAATTGATATATCACAGTTAAATCAGGAGTTATTTATGCAAAAGCTGGAAAAGAACCCACCTTATGTTACATATAGGACTTTTTTTGAAGGAAAAGAGAATGGAAATTCTTATTTGACCAGGTGAAAAATAAGTTTAATAACTCATCTCGAAGATGAGGGAATCATGTATCTTGTGTAGCTACAGCAGGATGGATCTCCATCACACTATGCTACGCGGTATGTGAGTTCCTTTATGAATATTTTTGATGCCACTGGATGTGGTGTGGTTCAGCGATGTCTCCAGCTCCATTGACGTAGCCACCATGAAGCCTGGACCAAATCACAGCAGACAAATCATAATGTGGAGTAATCAAATGACTCAGTACTGGTGTAAGATTAATGAGGAATTATGCAAAATTTGATGAGGAAGCCGTTTGAAGCATTACTCCTGAGATACTCCGCAATATATCAAAGAGGACTTAGTGACACACAACTCTCTGTGCAAGGTGCAGTCATGTTCATACAGATTTGCTGGATACATGGTTTTTATATGGAAGTAGTCCAGTATGCAGTATAGAAGTAAGGGTATGTATCAAAAACACTTTAGAGCATCTGTCTTGTCCCTTCTGAAGCCTAACATATCCTGGATCTTACAGAGAAATAGAAGATGGGTTGGAGATCAAACTGGCAAACATGTTTTCCTATTTGGTCACTATTTGGTCACTGACATCTTTCACACAAAACAAATGTGCATAAAGAAAATAAAATTTGGTGAGACTTGTGACTTACCAAGCAGCCATAGATGGTGCAGATTCCAATCCTTCCATGACAGGAAGCCAGACTAATAAACTTTCCCACTCCACCCACTACAGTAAACCAATGAAATCAGTAGTTTTTTAAGGCAACATAATGATGTGCAAAGTAGAAGGGTCATGACAAAACTGTAAATAAATCCTCAACAACACCCTTTGCCAGAAGACCTAGAGGAAGGTGACTACAAATGAAGCAACTGTAATGTGAGTTAATGTTATGTTAATGAGAGATGGTTATTTTTTAAGAGCTCTAAAATATTACACCAATATGGAAACAATTATGAGTGCCTATGTGCCTACATTCAGTCACACACAAATTGTGATATGATATTCTGGGGAACTTTCCACCCTCACTCAGTACTCTAAGAATGCCCAAGGGGTCATTGGAAGAATGAGTGTAAATAAAATATGGGAATTATGCAAACATGATTTCACATTGCTTGTCGTGCATCCTCTGACTTTTCACATCAGAGCAATATGTCTAAAGTACATTTCATTGATGAAGACAAATCATTGTAAAGAAACTGTGACATACCAGACTGAACAAAAGTCTCCCTGTAACTTACACCAGTAGTACACAGTGCCAGAAGAGCACATTTAACCTGGGTTTGCAACTTTTTAACAAACTCCCCAAAAACTTCAAACCATCAGGTATATAAAAGGCTTTAAACAAATCTTTATTGTCATATTTACAGTGCCACTGCTTCCACTCAGGCAGTGAATTTAAGGGCTTGTACAGTATTGCTGCATGTTCAATTTCCTATCCACAGTTCACTTAAATTTTCAAGCCGAGTACTGATAGAATTATAATAAATATTTAATTCATGCATCAATTTAAGGAATTAATTATGCAAAAGATTGTGTATAGTTTCAGTGTATTTGGCATGTCTAATATTTGAAGCATTCATTGTTATTCTAGATAAAAAGGACTAATGAACAAGTAATTAAAATCCAATTTACTTGTGATTTTTCAAAAATTTTGTGAGCATCTGAAATTATTCAGGTAGGGAAGGAAGACGAAAATTTAATAGTCATGGGTGACAGGAATTCGAGAGTAGGAAAAG
This sequence comes from Schistocerca cancellata, assembly GCF_023864275.1. Taxonomy (NCBI): domain Eukaryota; kingdom Metazoa; phylum Arthropoda; class Insecta; order Orthoptera; family Acrididae; genus Schistocerca; species Schistocerca cancellata. The sequence goes on along the minus strand of NC_064628.1, from coordinate 517,545,772 downwards.
GGAGAGAAGGAAACATAGTAGGTGAATATGGATTGGGGGTAAGAAATGAAAGAGGAAGCCGTCTGGTAGAATTTTGCACAGAGCATAACTTAATCATAGCTAACACTAGGTTCAAGAATCATAAAAGAAGGTTGTATACATGGAAGAATCCTGGAGATACTAGAAGGTATCAGATAGATTATATAATGGTAAGACAGAGATTTAGGAACCAGGTTTTAAATTGTAAGACATTTCCAGGATCAGATTTGGACTCTGACCACAATCTATTGGTTATGAACTGTAGATTAAAACTGAAGAAACTGCAAAAAGGTGGGAATTTAAGGAAATGGGACCTGGATAAACTGACTAAACCAGAGGTTGTACAGAGTTTCAGGGAGAGCATAAGGGAACAATTGACAGGAATGGAGGAAAGAAATACATTAGAAGAAGAATGAGTATCTCTGAGGGATGAAGTAGTGAAGGCAGCAGAGGATCAAGTAGGTAAAAAGACGAGGGCTATTAGAAATCCTTGGGTAACAGAAGAAATATTGAATTTAATTGATGAAAGGAGAAAATATAAAAATGCAGTAAATGAAGCAGGCAAAAAGGAATACAAAGGTCTCAAAAATGAGATCGACAGGAAGTGCAAAATGACTAAGCAGGGATGGCTAGAGGACAAATGTAAGGATGTAGAGGCTTATATCACTAGGGGTAACATAGGTACTTCCTACAGGAAAATTAAAGAGACCTTTGGAGAAAAGTGAACCAGTTGTATGAATATCAAGAGCTCAGATGAAAACCCAGTTCTAAGCAAAGAAGGGAAATCAGAAAGGTGGAAGGAGTATATAGAGGGTCTATGCAAGGGCGATGTACTTGAGGACAATATTATGGAAATGGAAGAGGGTGTAGATGAAGATGAAATGGGAGATAGAATACTTCGTGAAGAGTTTGACAGAGCACTGAAAGACCTGAGTCGAAACAAGGGCCCGGGAGTAGACAACATTCCATTAGAACTACTTATGGCCTTGGGAGAGCCAGTCCTGACAAAACTCTACCATCTGGTGAGCAAGATGTATGAGACAGGCGAAATACCCTCAGACTTCGAAAAGAATATAATACTTCCAGTCCCAAAGAAATCAGGTGTTGACAAATGTGAAAATTACCGAACTATCAGTTTAATAAGTCACAGCTGCAAAATACTAATGCGAATTCTTTACAGATGAATGGAAAAACTGGCAGAAGCCAACCCCGGGGAAGATCAGTTTGGAACACATGAGGCAATACTGACCTTACGACTTATCTTAGAAGAAAGATTAAGGAAAGGCAAACCCACATTTCTAGCATTTGTAGACTTAGAGAAAGCTTTTGACAATATTGACTGGAATACTCTCATTTAAATTCTGAAGATGGGAGGTGTCAAGTACAGGGAGCGAAAGGCTATTTACAATTTGTACAGAAACCAGATGGGAGTTATAAGAGTTGAGGGGCATGAAAGGGAAGCAGTGGTTGGGAAGGGAGTGAGACAGGGTTGTAGCCTCTCCCCGATGTTATTCAATCTGTATATTGAGCAAACAGTAAAGGAAACAAAAGAAAAATTCAGAGTATGTATTAAAATCCGTGGAGAAGAAATAAAAAATTTGAGGTTCGCCGATGACATTGTAATTCTGTCAGAGACAGCAAAGGACTTGGAAGAGCAGTTGAACGGAATGGACAGTGTCTTGAAAGGAGGGTATAAGATGAAGATCAACAAAAGCAAAACAAGGATAATGGAATGTAGTTGAATTAAGTTGGGTGATGCTGAGAGAATTAGATTAGGAAATGAGACACTTAAAGTAGTAAAGGAGTTTTGCTAGTTTGGGAGCAAAATAACTGATGATGGTCGGAGTAGAGAGGATATAAAATGTAGACTGACAATGGCAAGGAAAGCGTTTCTGTAGAATAGAAATTTGTTAACATTGAGTGTAGATTTAAGTCTCAGGAAGTCGTTTCTGAAAGTATTTGCGTGGAGTGTAGCCATGTATGGAAATGAAACATGGACGATAAATAGCTTGGACAAGAAGAGATTAGAAGCTTTCGAAATGTGGTGCTGCAGAAGAATGTTGAAGATCAGATGGGTAGATCACATAACTAATGAGGAGGTATTGAATAGAATTGGGGAGAAGAGGAGTTTGTGGCACAACTTGACAAGAAGAAGGGACCGGTTGGTAGGACACATTCTGAGGCATCAAGGGATAACAAATTTAACATTGGAGGGCAGTGTGGAGGGTAAAAATTGTAGAGGGAGACCAAGAGATGAATACACTAAGCAGATTCAGAAGGATGTAGGTTGCAGTAAGTACTGGGAGATGATGAAACTTGCACAGGATAGAGTAGCATGGAGAGCTGCATCATACGAGTCTCAGGACTGAAGACCACAACAACAACATCTGAAGGTGGGAGCACACACAATCCTGGCATTTGCTGACAACATTGTTCTTCTTGGTGACATCGTGGAGAAAGTATGCACTGATTTCTGCACAATCCAAAGAAATTTGGGCTGCTGGTGAGTGATGATTAAACCAAATATTTTGCATTATCGTGCTGTCAAGCTCCCCTTCCTTCCGCGTTATTGATTGGAATACGTTTGAATGAGTTCAAGAATTCAAGTACATGGGTCCAATACCCACTAATAAAAGTGGAGTGACAAAAGATGCACATCAATGAATAATAAACACTAATCTTATGTTCTTCAGCCAGAACGATTTATTCACGTAACAACTGATATCACAGAAGAATAAGATCCAGCTGTACATGACTAGTACGACCAGTACTTTCAAATGGCTGTGGACTTGAGCATCGTTTAGCAACAACTGAAGAAACAATCTGTGTCTTCGAAGAGAAGGTATTTCAAATGATCTGTGGACCTGTCTGTAGTACCATGGAAGGTAAATGGGAATGAGGAAAGATAGAAGACCTGTGCCAGTGGTTGGGAAAATGATACATTGGCCAAATATTAGGGTACGAGAGGCTGCAGTAGTTGGGTCACATCCTTCAACCTGATAGATCTCTTCCATACTGCGTCCTCCATTCTCAGTTTTCTGGGAAATTTCCAAGGGGACATCTAAGGATGTGATGGAAGGATCAAGCGTTAACAGTCCTTAAAGCAGTGGAGCTGAGAGCAGTGGAAGCTGAAGCTGAAGACTGGCAATGATGGACTACCATCTGCAGTAGATATCTCCTCTGTTGAGATTGACTGACCTCCATTGTCATTGTGCATTTGTAGTGTTCTTTTGTATTTTTTAATAGATTGCTGTTTTTTTTCTCCTTTTGTAGTGTGGTTATTTCTTTTTTCTGCTGTAGGCCTTAAATGCCTGTTAATGCGCTAAATGGTGATGGTGATGGTGGTGGTGGTGGTGGTGGTGGTGGTGGTGGTGATGATCTGAAGATATGTATTGTGTGCTTGCAGACTTCTGTTTCCTGGTGGTGCTTCATATTTTACGAATACTGATGGCTATGCAGCAGCAGGAGAAATTTTGTACAATTTAACCGTTGGTTTAAATGAAAATGGTGATTATTTTCCACTTTGGAGCACATGTTTGGGATTTGAGCTGATGCTATATTTAGCAGCTGGTCAAAGAGAACATCGTTGTTCCTGTTCTGCAAATGATGTTGCTCTTCCTCTAGAGTTTACACATGGTAAGTAATCTGTTAATGACCTGTTCTTGAAACTTGATGTGATCTATTTGTTGAAATGTTGGAATTGTAAATTGTAAATGCATAGCATATTTCATTGTGGCTGCTGATTGACACATTGTGCACAGTTGAGCATGATAGTTGCATTGCTGACAACAGAGCATATTCTGTGGAAATGCAAAACCATCTTTTTGAGTGAACTATCCAGTACATTACATGATTTGTGGTAAAAATGTGGACTTTCGTTAATTATGTATCTTAAGAATAAATAACACACAAATTTATTGTAGCAACAGATGTGTGACATATTGTGACAGAGTGTTCATATGGCGTGGAGTTGGCATGAGATTCTCTTTGAAGCTGGATGTCTGTGTAACAGAATAAAGGAGTCCATGGATATAAATGACCTTTATTGTATATTATTTACTATCATTCGGTCTTCTTGACCATGGGTGTTTATCTCTGGGACCTCGGCAGGTGAGAAAAAACACTGCTGCAGCATCTCCTGCCACAGCTGTTTTTGTATTGCTGTTCTAGTCAGCAGCAGCACATACTGAGTGCCCACTGATGCTGTGTCAGTTCTTGTGGATGTGTTGTGTAACTGAGTCCATAACAGACATGACTCTGGCGTCTGCTGTTGTCCCAGGGAAGTCATCCAAGTGACAGTAGGGTGACACAGTGCCCCAAACTCCACGTTGAAGGATGGACAGCTACGACTGGCTGTGTCATGTCCCAGAGGCACAGGATGGGGGAATCTTAGTTCACATGGAAAGTAACTGGATTCTGTTGAGAAGTTCCACAGTGGTGGCTGAGCACAGGGCTGCCAAGAGCCTGAGTGATCAGGTAATAGTTGAGGGTTTGAGGCCTGGTGATGATGTTGGCAGCTGTGCTAAAGGTACTGGTGTTGCCTACACAGCAGCGTCTGACACACGGTGGGTGTCATAATGTACCCCAGTTGTCCGATGATGACTGGCTGCCCCAGTGGGTATAAGTACTGCTGTCAGGGGGCTGATTATGCAGAAGAGGTAGTACTGCCACATTTTTTCATTATGTGGAAGCATTTCAAAGAATGGTCATTGTCCTAGGACTTGCTCATTGTCTTGCAGAAATAGAACAGAGAATGTAAGTGGCTCATTGCTGAGAGTGCTGTATCAGCATAGATCATTGACCACAGCAGTCAGTACCTGGAACATGACACTGAGCTACAGACACTATTTGATTCATTGCAATATGTTCTTCAGTATATAAGGTGCAAGTGGATGAACTGTTCAGAGGCAGCTAGCTTGTGATATTGGAAATGAAAAATTTATTTTGAGTAGAATCCACATCTGTAACTCCCTTTCTTGTTTAAAATTATGATAGTCATTTATTAATACAGTGTTCAGAATTAGCTTCTTTGCTACTGTCTCCTCAAATCATAAATAAGAATATATGGTCCGGGCAATCACAGAGGGTGGGCTTATTGGTAGTTGGGAGCTCCAATGTTAGGTGCGTAATGGGGCCCCTTAGGGATATGGCGGCTAAGGAGGGGAAGAAATCCAGTGTGCACTCCGTGTGCATTCCGGGTGGAGTCATTCCTGATGTGGAAAGGGTCCTTCCGGATGCCATGAAGAGCACAGGGTGCAGCCAGCTGCAGGTAGTGGCACATGTCGGCACTAATGACGTGTGTCGCTTTGGATCTGAGGAAATTCTCTCTGGATTCCAGCGGCTATCTGATTTGGTGAAGGCTGCCGGTCTTGCTTATGAGATGAAGGCAGAGCTCACCATCTGCAGCATCGTTGACAGAACCGACTGCGGACCTTTGGTGCAGAGCCAGGTGGAGGGTCTGAATCAGAGGCTCAGACGGTTTTGCGACCGTGTTGGCTCCAGGTTCATTGACTTGCGCCATAGGGTGGTGGGGTTTCGGGTTCCGCTGAATAGGTCAGGAGTTCACTACACTCAGCTGGCGGCTACACGGGTAGCAGAGGCTGTGTGGTGTGGACTGTGCGGTTTTTTAGGTTAGAAGGCCTCGGGAAAGTACGGGGTGGGCTGCAATCTCAAAGGGTGCGTGGCAAATACAGGATGTGCTTGGATCAAGGAACAGTCGGAATTGTAGTTGTAAATTGTTGTACTTGTGCTGGGAAAGTCCCTGGGCTTCAAGCGCTAATAGAAAGCACAGAAGCTGAAATCGTTATAGGTACAGAAAGCTGGCCAAAGCCTGAAATAAGTTCTGCAGAAATTTTTACGAAGTCTCAGACGGTGTTCAGGAAAGATAGATTAGTCAGAATTGGTGGTGGAGTGTTTGTGTCTGTCAGTAGTGGTTTATCTTGTAGTGATGTCGAAGTAGATACTCCGTGTGAATTGGTATGGGTGGAGGTTATACTTAACAGCCAAACTAAGTTAATAATTGGCTCCTTCTACAGACCCCCAGACTCCGATGATATAGTTGCTGAACAGTTCAGAGAAAATTTGAGTCTCGTAACAAATAAATACCCCACTCATACGGTTATAGTTGGTGGGGACTTCAACCTTCCCTCGATATGTTGGCAAAAATACTTGTTCAAAACCGGTGGTAGGCAGAAAACATCTTCCGAGATTGTCCTAAATGCTTTCTCCGAAAATTATTTCGAGCTGTTAGTCCACGAACCCACGCGAATTGTAAATGGTTGCAAAAATACACTTGACCTCTTAGCCACAAACAATCCAGAGCTGATCAATCCTAATCAAGCTGCGGGCCTATGGGGTACCGTCTCAGTTGTGCGACTGGATTCGTGATTTCCTGTCAGGAAGGTCGCAGTTCGTAGTAATAGACGGCAAATCATCGAGTAAAACTGAAGTGATATCAGGTGTTCCCCAGGGAAGCGTCCTGGGACCTCTGCTGTTCCTGATCTACATAAATGACCTGGGTGACAATCTGAGCAGTTCTCTTAGATTGTTTGCAGATGATGCTGTACTTTACCGTCTAGTAAGGTCATCTAAAGACCAGTATCAGTTGCAAAGCGATTTAAAAAAGATTGCTGTATGGTGTGGCAGGTGGCAGTTGACACTAAATAACGAAAAGTGTGAGGTGATCCACATGAGTTCCAAAAGAAATCCGTTGGAATTTGATTACTCAATAAATAGTACAATTCTCAAGGCTGTCAATTCAACTAAGTACCTGGGTGTTAAAGTTACGAACAACTTCAGTTGGAAAGGCCACATAGATAATATTGTGGGGAAGGCAAGCCAAAGGTTGCGTTTCATTGGCAGGACACTTAGAAGATGCAACAAGTCCACTAAAGAGACAGCTTACACTACACTCGTTCGTCCTCTGTTAGAATATTGCTGCGCGGTGTGGGATCCTTACCAGGTGGGATTGACGGAGGACATCGAAAGGGTGCAGAAAAGGGCAGCTCGTTTTGTATTATCACGTAATAGGGGAGAGAGTGTGGCAGATATGATACGCGAATTGGGGTGGAAGTCATTACAGCAAAGACGTTTTTCGTCGCGGCGAGATCTATTTACGAAATTTCAGTCACCAACTTTCTCTTCCGAATGCGAAAATATTTTGTTGAGCCCCACCTACATAGGTATGAATGATCATCAAAATAAAATAAGAGAAATCAGAGCTCGAACAGAAAGGTTTAGGTGTTCATTTTTCCCGCGCGCTGTTCGGGAGTGGAATGGTAGAGAGATAGTATGATTGTGGTTCGATGAACCCTCTGCCAAGCACTTAAATGTGAATTGCAGAGTAGTCATGTAGATGTAGATGTAGATATGGTTTAGCATCGTGTTGCTGGTGAGACCATTGAAGAAAGGGTGTTCAGTTCACTCCACTTTGCTGAACATTCTCCTTCATGATGGGATTTGTGGAACAGAATGAGCCAATGACAAATTGAATTTTGTTGTGACCATACCCTTTGTGTACTCTGCCTTCAAAAATTTGAAGGTGATGTTTATTTTTGTCGGCCCATGGTGAACATTCATGTCATACAGTCTACAAACAACAGAAAAACAAGCATTTAATTACATGGTCACATCTTCCTGAGTTTCAACAACAATAAATTTGCCGATAGCAGATGTAAATGTTGTCTCATTGCAATTCAACTATGTTGGATTGTGTCATCCACCTTCACTCATTGTCACAGTACCCGTTGACATCCGACTCTCAAGTGTGGAATTGTCTCTTATATACAAATGAGGCAGGGACATGTGAGATTCATTGGCTTACATTTGGTGGTGACAACTGCACAACGTATGTGTTAATTGCATTGTTTTCCGTGAGGTATTGCTGTTTGTGTGATTTATTTGCTAATTAGGGAGACTGTTGACCATGAATACATTGATAATTATCAAAACAAGTAATAATGGAACCCTTTGTACAATAAATGTCATTATGTTTTTTTTCCTCAGCTCTAGTTTATCAGATACTTATTAAGATTTTTAATGACATTTCTGTTTAATTTTCATTCTAATGTGCTGGGACCCAATATTTCTTGTCTTATCTCTTCAGTCAGCTAGTTAACGATCTTTGCCCCATAATACAGAATACTAGAAGACACAATTTACAGGAGGATTATTTTTGTGTGTTAAATTGTGAATGTCCCTTGTAGATACAGTACTATTCAAGATATTATAATTCTGTTTCAACTCATATGAATTCTAAGAAGTTCCTCACTGATTGAGATATAGTGTTTTGTCAGAGCTGTGTTGATTATAACAGTGAAATAGTATAGGTTAGTAAAAATAATCAATGTTTGAAAATATAAATGAGTAGATAAAAAAATCTTCTCTCTAAATGGTGGCAGGAGAACACAAATATTAAAGATGTGGACCTGTACAATCTTTCAGCAGCTGGCACGAGTTTTTCATAACTCGGCAGTTGGAAGCTGGTGGCATTACATGTGCTTGGTTCTCAACACCCATCATCATCTTTAAAGGTTTCCAGCCCTAGGCTGGGCCTGTTTTGAAAATGAGCCTTGCCACGTAGTCCTGTTTCCCCACCATTTTTCTGTGTTCACTCTGGTCCAGTTCTCCCTCTTTTTCAACACACTCCTGCAACCTTTCAGCCTTGTATACCTTGGTCTTCCTCTTCATCATTTTTTTTGCACCTGCATTTCACATATCTTCTTGGGAATCGTCTTGTTTTTCATTTTCTTTAAGTGCTCATACCAGCTTAGTCTCGATGTTTCTGTACTGCTCTGTGAGGGTTGCTCTTCCACTATTTCCCTTACACTTTCATTCTTCATCCTGTCTCTTCTTTTTATTTCTATCATACTTCTGAGGAATTTCATTTCATATGCTTGTAACCTGCTTTCATCTTTCGTCATTACCCATGTTTCAAATGCATAGGTCAGTATGGGAATGTAGTAACTTCTGTATACTACTACTTTGCTTTTTTGTGTAATGTCTTTGTTCCACACCAGGCTTCTAACACTTCAGACGAATGCTTCTACCTGTCTGCCATGTTCACTGGTACCTCTTTCATTTTTTTCATTTTCCTCTAACACACTTCCCATCTACATGATACTTTGCCCCTTCTTCCATTGTTCACCTCCAATCCTTATTCTGCCAGTTGTCTAACTGTATCTTTCTTTCCTGTTGTAATCAGGATCTCACATTTGCTTACATTAAACTTCATTATACACTGTCTCACAGTTTCTTCCCAAGCATGCAGCTGTTCCTGAATCTCCATCTCCCTGATTCCCCAGATCACCAAGTCATCTACAAACACCATTGCTTTCATCTTGTCTTCTCCAGTTTTTTCTCCCACCTTAGTCATTATTTCGTCCAAGACCACAATGAAGAGCAGAGGTGACAATACACTGCCCTGTTTCACAGCATTTCTTTGCTGGAATCAATCCGTCCTTTCATTTCCCTTTTTCACACAACTCGAACTTCCATAGTACATTTATGACACTCTTGTTTGCTGTGTCTTTTCCCACTCCATTCTTTTCTAGTGCTTTCCTGACAGATCTTATACAGATGCTATTAGATATCTTTTTTGTATCAAGGTCTTCCCCAAATTTGTAGTGGCACTCCTAGTGCCATGTCACTGCAAATATGTCAACAGTTGGCCTCCCAGGTTCCTCTCTGTTTGTTCTTGACACTTGTTTGGATTCTTGCCATGCACTTGGCCTAAATTTACATTAATTTCTGTGGTTTCAGCATTTATTTTCAGTAACTATTTCTTTTCTTTTCTTTTTTTTTTTTTTTTTAACCTGTCTCTTCCACCCCCTCCCTCTTCACCTGCCTACTATATGTAATTCACTTAGCTTTCTGCTCTTATTGATGTTTTTCAGTAATCTCAGTGTTGCTTATTACCCTGTCTTTCATCTTTAAGTTCTCAAGTTTTCAAACCTCATCCAATGCAGGCAACAACAATCAGTCTTTCTGTCTCATCCTGTCCTGTATACTCCCATTACTCACGGTTGTGGGTGACTTTTCTGTAACTCTCCCATTTCCTAAAGCTCAAAAGTCCTTTTACTTCATCCCTCTACCTTTTCCTTCAATCTTTCTGCCAGAAGAAGGAACCATTGGCTCCAAAAGATTGCAAATTTCCGTATCTTTTATATGTTTTCTCCTGCCACCGCTTGGTGAGTAGATTTTTTAAATCTATCCAGTTATATTAAACAGGATAGGTTGCTATTCATCATGTAGATGAGCTTTGGAGTGGCAGAAAGGCACATTTAAAGTGTATTTAAAAGTGAACAAAGCTCTTATTCCTGTCCTTTTACCACCCAGTGCCCTGCTTGTCACTGTTGTCACCTTCGTCTACATTAACATCCCCAATATCCATGACCTTGTTGGCATTGGACACTACCTTTCCCAGTGCCCGACTGACTCCAGACCTACAGCCTCCTTCCTTGTCAACATGACCGCTATATTGTCACTCAAGAGTTACTTCTGGTTTGGAAGCATCACTTATGACCAATTCTGCAGTGCTGCCGTGGATGCCCACATGGCACCATCTTATGCCTCCCTATTAACATGCCATCTAGAGGAATTTAACCACCCAGAATCCCAAACCCATCACCTGGTTCAAATTCATTGATGATAATCACTTAATTTGGTCCTCCTCAGCCCAAGAAGCTACCCTCCTCGATGTTGACCTTCATTTCATGGAGAACAGCACCTCTGCCCACATCAAACTTTCCAATGACCACAATACCTCCCTTTCGACAGCTGCCACCCATTCCTCACAAGGAAGTCCCTTCCATATGACCTAGACACCCATAGTCATTGCATCTGCAGCAATGATCATTCTCTGTCCAAATATGCCAATTGTCTCACTGAGCTTTGCAGATCAAAATAACATTCTCTACCTTGCCCAGAAACAGTTTGTCACCTACCATCAGCCACATGACTACTGACCAGCCACAAAGGTTCACCCTCTTCATGACTAAGTACCACCCAGGACTGGAACAGCTGAATAATGTTCTCTGCCATCATTTCAGCTGCCTCTCATCATGGTATCCACCCTACTATTGTCCCCACCTCTCTGACAGTGGTATACGACCACACACCCAACCTATGCAATATTCTTGTCCATCCCTATTCCTCCCTTGCTTCCAATCCCTTGACCCATGGCTCATATCCGTGTAATATCTCTAGAAGCAAGACCTGTCCCATTGTCCCAGGCATTTCCTAAAATATATCCGACATACATGTGTGACATCATCAAATAACCGTTTATTGGGTGTTTATCTGCAAGACAGTGTCTACACTAATCAATAACAAGACTATGTACATCAGAAAAATGACATAAACTATACAAGGTGTTATCGTTACTATCATCTTTTACACAAATCACATTAAAACATTACTTGTTACACTGTACCCCATCAGTCCATAAAGTAATAAAAAAATAGTAAAATTTTAAGATGTTGGTTTTAATCTTTCAAGTGTTGTACATAGATTGCCCCCACTTGAGTACAATACACATTACATTCGTTCAAACATGTGAAACTGCCAGAAAAAATCCTTTGGGATGTTGTCCAACTCGTGTGTAACATTGGCTAGAATATCACTTATGTTGTCAAATTATTGATTCCTCATGTGAATTCTGCACTGTCTCATTTTGTGGTAGTTTGTATTTATAACATCAAGTCTTGTCATCTGTGATGATTTTATCCAGAAAAGAATTGTCTGTGTTCTGCTTTACAATCAATTTGTGGCAGGTGAACACGAACAACAATTGTTCAGGAGTCACGGTTTATGGGACAAACCTGGCACACACTTTACCTTTATTCAAAACATTCAAGAGAATGTCTTGAATACTGGATTTAGAGATGTTGCTCCAGGCTGCATGTCCACTTAACACTGCGTGCTCACAACTGACTGGTTGAATGCACATTTGTTATTTACAGCTGTTGGTTCAAGATGCTGCGTATGGTGTCTAAATGACAGATGAGTCTGTTGATGGGGGGAAAAAACAGATTCATAGGTTGTATTTTTATGTCATAGTGTCAGAGATCATAAGCTACATAATAAGCATTTGCTATCTGAGTGAGTGACTCAGAATCAGTTTTAAGTTAATCAACAAAAATTTGGTGTTCTGAATTATAACACAACCATATGATTTAAGGAAGGGGATGGAAAATTTATAGACATACCAGCATGCGTAAGTAAGAACATGTGTTAAAGCCTGTGTGTTCCTGTTGTGTAATGTGAATAGTGATTATACCGTTGCCACTGTGCTGTGTTGTCCCCATCTTCTGTATTAAGATTTGATGTTTGTAGTGCATTCATATTAAGAATAAGTAATGTATATTAGCAAATCATTATGAGTAATGCATTTTGAACTAGTTTTGCCAGTGCAACCAAATAGCTCTTTCATGCCATTCATTTGGAGGATTTTGGGATTACCTGAATATGTTAGCACAAATATCTTACAGTTTTATAATGTAGTTTGCAATGTTGTACTTTCTGTAATGTACTAGTGCATGCATACATCTTAATTAATTTATTAATACAATCAGTGTATGAGCAGTGGTTTGAAGGATGGTTTATACAGTTTTGAAGTTCATATTTAGTATATTTGGTACAATGTACAGTGGAACCTCGCATAGCGAGTGTAATTCATTCCAGAATCTTATTCATAGTGTGAAACACTCATTAAGTGAAACAAATTATCGCATATAAATTAATGTAAAATATGATAATGCGTTCCACTGTAATATTGTGTCCTGCCCGCGACGTAATAATGTACTATTTTCCTTTCCTATCAAAATATCAAAAGTTAAAGATATAATGTAATCTTTGTGCCAGTTAACTGCACTGCAAGTCAGCGAATATGTACACCCAGGATAATGAGAACAGCGTAGCATTATCAGCTGTATTTTGTCCTATATAAGAATGCGCGCTCATCTTTTCTTTCTCTCTCTTTAGTTGTGCGCCTTTCCGACAGCATCTTACACTATCAGACTCCTATATTCTTCCATTTTGTTTCAAATGAACTGAAATTATATTCGTGTTAGGAATTTGTTTAGTTGTGTCATTATTATCGGCAATTGCGATTACCGAAATGACTTTACTATGAATATTTTACTTTCGCTCCAGAATTGAGCTGAGATTACTATAATTTCTACGTGTTTTGCCGAAATATGGCACAATTCTTTATATTGTTCAAAACTGTGAGATTAGTGTTCGAGATGTCAGATATCTGTATAAAAAGCTTACTTTGTGAAATAATAATTGCTTAATTTGGCATTTCCACTTTCATTTCATAGTAACAGTTATCAATCCCCAATTTATAAAATGTTACAGATTTTGCTTTACTACATTTTTTCTTATGTTGTCAACATGATACCCACGAAATTAATTTAGAACTGATCTGAATTTTCTCACAAGGAGAGAAGACATTTTTCCATTCCCCTGAGATTTTAAGATCACAGACTAAACATTTTTCCAGCACATTAAGAGTTTACTGATCTTCACTTCAAACAACAAAAAAGGTAAAAAAGATTAAGAAAGTGATTTGTGTATGAGAATGAGATACTTAAATTCATTTTAATTTTCATTTATTAGATTTCCTCCTGACTAATCAATTATTGATTACACATTCAAAAAAATTAACTAACTTATTAATTATATATTATTATTTATTTATTATTATTATTATACCACACAGTAAAAGTACTAAAGTTTTATCTTATTCATACCATATATTCAAAGAAAATTATGCATACAGTATTATGTACTTGATTACTCATGATACATAACTAATTATTTTTACTAGGAAGCTGTCTGTAGTGATTTGTTTCTGCCAACACTTAAACACTTGGCGAAAATGCGACACAGCATATAATCAAATAAATTTGTAGCATGCGTAGCTGCTCCTTTATTGGGGGTGACGATTTTCAGTGTATGATGCAACCGACTCCCATGCTTTCAGCATTTCTCTTATTGTGCCAGAAGATAACTGCTTTGCTTATACCGCCTCCTCCTCCTCCTCTGAACTCCTCTCCACAACTTCTGCTGTGAAACACTTAGCAACTGCATAAGTTCTTCGATGGCCATTTCTTGGCTGTGATCTCCCACATGATATCATTGTTATCCACTTCTAGTCCAATGCTCTTGGCCAAAGACACAATCTCATTTCATAGGTACTAACTCAGAAGCCTCAGAATCATATTCGACAATGCATTTCAGCCAAATCTTCTTCCAAGCAGAAGTGAGTTCTCTTGGAAACAACTTCCCACGCCTTTTCAATCATCTTGATGCAGGCAACTATGTTGAAGTGATATTTTCAAAACTCTGAGAGTGAGATTGGTAGGTTCAGTCAACTCAAAGCAATGCTTGAAGAGTGCTTTAGTGTAGAGCTTCTTAAAGTTAGAGATAATCTCTTGGTCCATGGGCTGGAGTAATGGTGTGGTGTTGAGAGGCAGAAATTGGATCTCGATGAAATGAAATTCTTCAAGGAGGTGGTCTTGTAGGCCTGGAGAATGGACAGGAGCATTATCCATAATAAGCCAGACATGGACTGGCAGATTTGTCTCAAGCAAATATTTTTTTATTGAAGGACCAAATGACTTCATTGATGCAATCACAGAAAAGATCATGTGTCAGCCAAGCCTTATTGTTGGACCTCGGTATCACATTTAACATGATATTCTGGACTTTACACTTCTTGTAGCCTCATGGAGTTTCTGAATGGTAAACAAGTAGTGGTTTAATTTTCAAGACGCCACTTTCATTGGCGCAGAATAGCAATATCAGACATCTTTCATTGGCTTATGACCATGCAGTGTATTCTCCTCTGCTGTTATAAAGTTATGCATTGGCGTCTTTTTCCAGAATTGACCCGTCTCATCACAATTAAAAACCTGTTGTGGCAGATAACCCTCAGAAGCTACGAGCATCTTGAAGTTCCGGATAAACTTCTCTGTTACCTTTGTATCAGAGCTGACTGCTTCGTCGTACCTCACAATGATGTGGATGCTGTTTCTTCTCTTAAACTTCTTGGAACACCCACAGTTTCCCTTAAACACTGTTTTGGCCGCTGATGATCCTGGCATCTTCTTAACGAGGTTGGTGAAAATCATTCTCACCTTCTCACAAATGGTGTTCTCATTAATAGTGTTGCCTTGCAATTGCTTTCCATTTATCCATATAAGGAGCAACCTTTCAACATCATCCTGAATATGAAACCATTGTTTAGATACTCTTGTCACTCCCTTTAAAGCATCTATCTCTTTAATCATGTCCTTGTTCTGGAGGATAGTGCAAATATTTGATGTTGACTGATTGTATGTGTGTGCTAAATCAGCAGTGCTCACACAATGTTCACATTTTTCAATGATTCTACGTTTCATTTCTAAGATAATTTTCTTTATATATATGAATATGGTGACCATGCAGCTCATTAGAATGAAATTACAACAAAATGAATAAGTCTGGCTGCTTACAGGTGTTGATATAAGTCAATGGGGACCGTTGAAAGTTTGTGTCCCGACCGGGACTCGAACCCAGGATCTCCTGCTTACATGACAGACACTCTATCCAACCCGAGCCACCGAGGACACAGAGGATAGTGTGACTGCAAATGGAATCTGTTCTTTTGGATATATCTGCTGCGAGTAATGAGTATAATGGGCAGGGGCACTATGAATATAGTGCGGGACAATAAGTTGCGAATGTGGGTCTCACGGGAAGCGTGCCAGAGATAAGTCTGTGCAGTCGCACTATCCTCTGTGTCCTCAGTGGCTCAGATGGATAGAGAGTCTGTCATGTAAGCAGGAGATCCTGGGTTCGAGGGGTATTCGTTTCATTGTAATTTTATTCTAACGAGCTGCATGGTCACCGATGGTATCTGTTCTTTCGGACATGCCCGAAGAAACAGATACCATCTTCATGTATATATAGTTAAGGCTCACTGGCCATTTGATCATCTTTTTCTGTGCGGATGTACAAACAGTGCTCAAACTTTTATAGGAACCGGCAGTAAAGCCGTGAGTAATGAGTATAATGGGCAGGGGCGTGCCAGAGATAAGTCCCTGCAGTCGCACTATCCTCTGTGTCCCAGGTGGATAGAGGGTCTGCCATGTAAGCAGGAGATCCTGGGTTTGCATCCCGTTCGGGGCACATGTTTTCAACTGTCCCCGTTGACTTACATCAATACCTGTATGCAGCCAGGGGTATTCATTTAATTGTAATTTCATAATTTTCTTTCTCTTATGATTGTCTTCGTGTGGCTTTATCTTCGGGGACATTTCTAAGGAGGTTATTAAAATTTGCACATTTGAACACTTGTGTAGAAAAATGTGTGATCACGAGCTGCAATAAGATGGTAGCAGAAAGAATGCTGAACCCAGACTGTGGTACATTCTGAAGATATTGTTCATATGCCACTGCCAACAGTGAGAGGTGTTCATATTATTGAATGTTTCCCCTGCTGCACATGAACGGCTGGTGACGTCACACTAAATAATCATCACTCGTTATGGGAAACATCGCTCGTTATGCGAGTCATTTTTTTACAATTTGTTTTGCTTGTTAAGCGAATTGCATGTTAAGGGAGGTGCTTGTTAAGTGAGGTTCAACTTTATACATCAGTAAAATGGTATGTATGTGATTATTATTGTTAGGCTTGCTAGAAGTAATGAGTTTGCAAGCTACTGTAAAGTGTTTTACGCTGATGATTTACATTCTGTTATGACACAGTGTGGTAAATAAAGTTCCCATTGTCCTCCTTAAATCATGTGCTTGTATTATAATACAGAATGCTGAATTTTTGTCAGCTAACTTGGAATTGATATTATGTCACTCAGATAGCAAATATTTACTCTGTAGCATATGATCCACGACAAAGTAACTAAAAAATATGACCTTTCGAAATGTCTACTTTGACTGTCTTCATATGTGTTTGAAACTCACATTTGATCTGTCACCCGAAGCATTGTGTGTTAATGTATGTGTAGTGTAACTCAGTCAGCGTTAACATCTTCTTTATGCAGAGGTCTTTCAAAGCAATATCTCTGCAGAACCATTTGTAACCCTGGAAAACTTTAACTCTTTGCCTTTGCAGCTGTTATTGATGGTTGGGAAAATATCTACTATAATTACAAAATGATGTTTCATAATTGACTGTCTTCTATTTGTTTCAATGGGTGAACAGATTATGATTACTTTGTAACTTGGAGCAGATACAATATAAATGAAGTACAGCATCTGCCTTGAAGTCTCAATAAGGAGTAATTCATTTCATTTTTAGAGCTTCTGTTGTTCGTTGCTGTTTTCATTCTTGGAGAGTGTATCTGCTCCTTGACAGTCAAGACACCACCAAGCCATCATGTCAAAATGTAAAAGGCTTACCCACAGAAGGTGAAGACATTTACTCGCCATCATGCCTTACCAAGTACTTGAACCACACACCTCTTCATTCGACTCTGCACAAACATGAAACAAAATGACTGTGCACAGTATGTCGTTTAGCTACCTATTCCCCTACCAGATATTACTTTACTATTTTGTCCTTGTCATCTTTCCTTGTCATAAATAGGGAGTGGGAAACGTTATTTGCCTAAACAGCAGTAACACTACAGATTTCCTCTTTTAAAGGAAAGATTTTGGGACAACCCTTCACTATGCTAATTATAAATGAATTTTCATAACATAAAACTGTAAAACATATGATTACTTAATTCTAACTGACCTTTTACTTGGAGAAAATACTCCGTCTTTAATAACAAGGCACAAGTCTTGCATTGAGGGAACAGAGTGTACCAGCTGCAGACTGTAGTGCACTGGAACAAATGATGCCTGTTGTGTGGGCTCTGAGGTCATACTTGGATCATTCCAGTGACTGGTAGAGAAGGTTGAGAAGACCACGTGTTCACGTGAAGTTTCAACGAATTTCGCACTATGCGGCATTGTCCCCAGAACTGATTGTGGCCCTTTGGTTCTGAGTCAGTTGGAAGGTTCTGTGACGAGCTAGGTTGTGACTTCCTGGACTTTTGCTATAAGGTTGAGAACTGTAGGGTCTCCTTAAATGAGTCAGGTATGCAATACACATGCTGGTACCTGACTGTGTGTGGGGTGCACACAAGGTTTTTTTTAGATTAGGTGACTTTCCATCAATTCCAGATAACAATAGCCTTAAGAAACCCAGAAGTATCAGTGTAAGATAAAAGAAAATGCCTCCCACAGGTGAGAGTATGAAAATCCTAATGGTAAACTGCTGAAGCACTTGCAACAAAGTTAGAGGCAATCATGAAAAGCAGTGAAGCTCAGATAATACTAGGTGCAGAAAGCTGGTTGAAACCTGAAATTGATAGTAGTGAGATTTTTGGGAAAAGTCTAAATATATATTGAAAGGATAGGTAAATGGGAAATGGGAAATGAAGATGGTGTATTTGTCGCAGCAGACAAGAAACTCAGATCCACTGAGTTAGAAATTGAAGCCGTATGTGAGATTGTTTGGGCAAGACTCAGTATCAGGGATGGGCATAAAATGATAATTGGATCCTTCTATTGCCAGTTGTCTCATCTCCTGATGTAACCAAAAACCTTAGAGAAAACCTCGGTTCACTTGTACATAAGTTCACCAGTCATTGGGTATTCATCACTGGAGACTTTAATTATCCAAATTGGTGGCCATTCATGCGGACAGACAACTTGTTGGTTGTCATGTCCACTGTGCTGCATTCAATATTGTTAGCAATTTTTCTTCACTACAGGGTTCCTTGCTTGCCAGCATCAGTATAACTATGTAACATTAATAATAATACCTCATGCTGTTTATTCATGGCTGGGATTGAACTTTTTCTAAATTTAGTTTTTTTCTGACAGAAAAGCTTTTTTGCTCTTGCCCAAATTATTCTATTTTATTATTTGCTTGTCAGTGCAGTGTCAGTCAGTCTTAGTTCTCAAAAGCCAGTAGTTGTATCGTGCTTGACAAAAGCAATGGAAAATTACTCATTGGGAATTTATAGTAATTATTATGTGTGCATCATATTTAAGCACTCCAACAGATAGAGTATACAATGAATGTTTGCAACCAACAAGGAAAAAAGTATAATTTTTATAAGTGATGTATGACTTAAGATTCATATGTGCCCAGTGATGGGTGTTGTGGAGATAAGGACTGATGAAAGTAGTAAATTTTTGTTTTGGAACACATCAAGTAATGATATTTTTTTCATAAATAGACCAAGCACAGCTCATAGTTAATGGCTTAGTTGGAGTTGCTCCAAACTATATATTAAAATATATTTCTCATTAATTGACAGAGTTTAAATTATAATGAAACATTTCACATATTTCCCACATTGACAGTCAGTGTTTCTGGAACTGTTAATACTGAGTGATGCTTTTCTGAAAGGTATCATCTACTGTCAAGACTGTGCTTTGAATACTAGTTAGTTCTATGTAGTGTCAGTCTACGAAAGGTGAAGGTTTTGTTATGTCTGTAAAACATGCATTTCTTCATTTAGCGGCAGATCAGCACAGCTTGCATCCTCATATGGAGCTCCCAAAGGCTCTGATTGTTTAGTCTAAGGATGCCTACCATTACTAAATAACAACTGTTTACATGTTCCACTGCTTACATCAGAAAGGAGTGAACAGAGTGTCTGAAACTTCAATATCAAAACATGTCTCTGAATAGCTCTATTATGCTTTGATGCGTCACTAATTGACATTTAGAATTAATTGGCAGCTTTGTCCTCTGTAGGAATAAGTTCATAAATGTTTTTCTAGAATACGCTAATGATAATATGAGTATCACCACCTAGCGAGAGTTTCATGAATGATTACAGGAAATAAGTGTGCCAAATTGCCACATTACTTTTCCCAGAAAAAAAACTGAAAGTAGCTGTTAATTTGTTTAAATTAGTCTTCAGACTTACCTCATGAAATGAATGTGTTGTAACACCAAATGAGTTTTATGAAAGCATCAGGTGCTATGACCTCACCAAAATTTCTTTATGAGAACAACTTGGCAAAAGCTTTTTTCTCGCAAGTGCTAAACTTCTGCAGATAATAGTGACCTTCTGAATGATGACTGGAGAGGCAGAACGTTGCTTCCAGGTGAAAACATTTGTGCGAACTACTATGAATGATGACAGACTTCATGCACTTGTGATGTTTTCTCTTGAAAAAGTACTGCTGAATCATCCAAATTTCAATGAAATGGTCATAGATCATTTTACAGCATAGAAAGTGACACTAGCTGATTTCATCCATAATCAAATAAACTAAGATACACAAAATGTGCATTAATATATGATAAGAATCATTTCCTTTGTTGTAACTACCTATTTAGCATGCAAAATGAAGTGCATAAAAAGGATGATAACATCACATTTTGTAACACTTTAGCACAACAGGCCATATTAAAGCTGACATCTTTTGGAGAGACATGCTATATCACTTAAATTTCATATTTTCATAAGACATAAGTATAAATATAAAAACCAACAATTACGGTTTTTTAGTTTGACAAAGATTTAAGTTGATGGTGGTTGTTTGGTTTTCTTCTATAAGCCAAGACAAAACAGCACCAGATGCAAGACAACATGGGAACATTACTGTTTCATTGTAGAAACTCATAAATGCTGCAGATTGAACACCCATAAAATTAGGTGTTCCATTTTCAGAAATGTGCAGGAAGCTAACATACACTGCATTAAAACTCCAAAATGTTTTTGATGTGTTTTGTTGTGATAAAGTGTCAGTAAATGTGATGTCAATGGATAATATGCTCTTGTCTTGGAATTAGCTTTTAATGTTATTTTGTAGTTGATTGTGAAATGGAAAGAAGACACAATTGTATGCTTTAATATCCCTTCACTGATTCCAAGAAATTCCCCTTTTGACAAACTTTGTCAGTAGCTTATGCAGTGTTTTGGACATCAAACCCATGTGATGGCAGCACTGTTGCAATTTAACGAACACCATCAGTGCCCCGGGAAGTCGTATGCAGCCTGGCTCGCTGGTTTTCAGGGTCCTTCATGCAATTGTTGTTTTGAGTGACTCAAATTTGCTACCAGATTTGCAGACTCACTAATTTGTGATGTTATTGTCCGGTTAGCACCTGATCCTGAGGTCCAAACTAGAGAATTGACCTTTTTCGATCGTTCTTTAGCTGCCATTACACAGACTGTGGAATGGCATGAGCTTATGGCAGTGACATCAGACATCTTTTTTGAAGATTGGTGGGTGGAATGTGCATGTGTGCATGGTAAACAGCCCCTGGTGTTCCATGTGGCCTTATCCATCACAGAGTTGCCTTGAACTGAAACTGTTGACAATTCCAACACAGTTGCATCGTGGTCCTGCCTGTTACCCATGTCAGGCTCGGTACGTTTGCATTGATTGTGGTGTCATAATTCGTGCACTAGGCGGTTCACGGGTCATTGGTATTGCTCTCCTTCCACTCATTGGTCGAGCCAGTAGTCTTACCCCAATTTTTGGTACATGTTAAACGAGAATGCCTACACATGAAGGCCATGTTTGTGGTATACTATCAAGTGCGCGACTTAGCAACTGATTGTGACAGTTGAAGAGCTGCAGGTCAGTGATTGGTTGCCTCTGTGCCTTCACTGGACTGTGGGCTGTCTCTGACGCCCTGAACGGGCATCCTGGTGTATCTTGCTGATGTTGTTAGTGGATGGGCACCCAGTAGAATTTCAGGTAGACACAGGAGTGATGATCAGACTCATTAATTAGGTATGTACAGGCTCTTGTGCTACCTGATGTTGCAATGGCCACTACGTCAAGTTGTGTCATATACTAAACAGTGTATCCTTATGTTGGGCAATTCTCTGTCTCTGCTTGTTATAAGAATGTGAAACAACAACTTACATTATTAGTGGTCAACTCCCCGTTGGTGAAAAATATTTTTGGACAAGATACTTTTTTTGTTTTTGGCATCCAGATAATTGACAAAGTTCGTTTTGTGTTTGTTGGTCCCTTTTCAGGATTTGAACTCATTACTACTATCTTGCAACCAGCTGTGTTAGATTACTTTTGCTGGGCAGAAAAGTTCAAGGTTAATGTTTCACTTAAGCCATCAATGGTGCCTAAATTTTGTTGCTTCTGCCTCATTCCCTTCTGTAAGCTCGCCAAAGGCTGAGTTGCACTGTTGGCAAGAACAAGGCATTGTTGCTCCTGTTTCTCTGAGACCCCCCTTTGATGGTGGTTCAGAAGCCTGATTGTGCTGTGCATGTTTTCACCGATTTTAAACAGATTGTCAGTGTGCAATGTGTCACAGATTCCTTTACGATTCTGCAGCTGAAGGAGTTATTGGCAAAGTCATTGAGAGGGAGGGGTGGTTGGGGAGGGGGGCAGTATTTTTCAAGCATTGAGTTGTGCGATGCATACGTGCAATTTCTGTTGAACACAGCCTCTTGGACTTTCTATTTACTCAAAAGAGTCTTTAGGCTTTGTCAATTTAATTGCTTGCATTTCGGAATCTTTTGTGCACTGGAAATGTTTCAACGATGTTTGGAGCAGTGGATTCCAGACATTCCCTGTTGTGTGAACTACCTTCATACATCTGGGATGTGGGCTCTACACAAGAGGAGCATTTACGAAACCTGCAGACAGTGTTCCAAAGCCTTCTGGAGAACGGCCTTTGTTGTAAGCTGGAGAAGTGTAGTTTTTTCTCCCCAAAGGTGCATTTTTCAGGAAAGATGCTTAGCAAAGATGGCCTTATCCCTACAAACGAACATATCAAAGCCATTGTCAATCTGCTGGCGTCCAGAAACCTGAAGGAAATCCAGTCTTTCTTGTGCAAGATTTTGTTTGATCCTAAGTTCATTCTGCAGGCTGCACACATTTGCTATCCTCTTAACTGGCTATGCCAAAAGGGCATTAAGTTTGTCTGCTCTGCAGATTGTCAATGTGCGTTTCAATCCCTCAAGCAGTGTTTGAGCTCTGCTCCTTGTTTGACTTCTTTTACACTGGGCAAACCTTTATCCTGGCCTGTGATGCTTCCCAGTATGGCTTTGTTGCAATTCAGTCCCATCAGAATCCGAATGGCGCCAAAAAGTCTATCACTTTTGCCTCATAGACTCTTTCTGCAGCACAGGTGGAAAAGGATGAGTCAGCTGTTGTTTTTGGGATTAAAAAGTTTCTCATTTTCTTGTGTGGGGGAAGGTTCCGCTTCATCGCTGACCATAAGATACTGGTTTCTTTATATGGCCCTAGTTCCAAGATACCAGATATGACTGCCTATTGATTTCTGAGGTGGTCCCTTTTTGTCAGTAATTGTTACATTACATTACTCCTCCACTGCCAAGTATAGCATGCAAATGCCAATGTGCTTTCGTGACTACTGGTGTAGCTTGACCCAGAGTTCAATCGTAAGGTGGCTCTTGTGTTTGCACTGGATGATACCTTGCAGCAAACTGATTTTCCATGGACAATGTGAAAGGTCATGACTGACACAGCTGCTGACCCAGTTTATAAGAAAATTGTTTCAGCTGTCCTGGTGGATCGGCTTGAGTGTGTCTCTTTGTGTGCAGATCCAGCACAGTGTACATTTTTTTCTCTTATGTGATGAACTCAGAGTCATCGATAGGGCGCTCATGCTTGCAACAGAGGAGCAGTGCTGTCGAATGGTTGCCCTCCCCCATGCTGCATCCTCAATTACTCCAGTTGCTGTATACATCGCACTGGAGTATGACTCATATGGAGGCATTGGTGTAACATCAAGTCTACTGCTGGCGATCGATTGCAGCTTCAAACTTCAGGCTTGCAGTCTGTGCGCAGAACCAGGCTGTGCCACCATGCCAGTTTTCCCCTTGACCGCCCTGCGCAGAACCAGTTTTCGTCACTGTGCCTATTTTCCCCTTGACTGTTCAGAATGTCATTGGGACAGGGTGGGTGTCTATTTTGCAGGTACGTTTTTGGGCAGCATGTGGTTGTTGGTGGTTGATGCTTCATCAAATTTCCTGTATGTAGCCAAGCTGTCTTCCATGTTGTCAACTGCCATTGTTGGTGCATTGTCAGTTATTTTTGCTATCGAGGGATCCCCCAAGAACCTAGTGTATGATAACAATCAGCAGTTTGTGTTGTGGGAGCTACAAGACTTTTGTATCTATAACAGTATCCAGCATCTGACTACTGCCCTGTTTCACTCAACTTCTAACTTGGTAGATGGAATCTGTATGTTCAAGATCCTAATGAAGAAGTCGTGTCTGCCTCTTCCTGCGATGATGCGTTGTCAAGATTTCTGGCTACCATACAGAGTGACGTGATTACCAGTTGCAGTTCGGCAGGATGTTTGCATGGAAGCCAGATTGGGGCTCCTGAATTTGTTGCATTCTGAGTCACATGTCCTGGGCAACTGTGGCCTGCCACATTTTGCCCCTAGGACTGCCATTTGTGCCTGTTCTTTGGGCCAGCATCAGGGATGGACGCCAGGTGTTGTGGTACATCACAAAGATTGGCAGTTGTTTGTGCAGGACATTGGTTGGGTGCAGGTGACCTCTCATGCAAATCAGTTGTACCTGTGCCGTGTTGGGACATCACTGTGGCAGTATTCCAGTCAGCCCAGTGGCAGTGTTGATCATGGCATTATTCCAGGTGCAGGCTCCCATTTGCAGCATTGTGCTTTCCTGTTGCCATCTCCTCCATGTCCTGTGGTGCCCTCCCTTTGCCTGTGGCTTCAGGCCCAGTGAGGCTTGCTCCTATGTCTCCCGATGTGGAGCGCATGGACTCTGACCCAACCTCCACCTCGTCTTCCTCGTCCTCCTCCTCCTCCTCCTTCTCCTGCTCCTGCTCCTAGTCTGTGGATGTGGCTCGTCTCTGCCAGTGTACTGACTGTTACCTCTGCCTATGCACTCTTCTGCCCCTCTGGCAGAGCCAGTGGCATTGGCATTGTCTTCTTCAGTAGCCAATCTGCTGCCTGGGTCTCTGGCACTCTCTCCGGTTTTGCACCAGTGGTCGGGGCCTAAGCTGGCTATTTTTGGCCTTACACGGCCTTTTCAGAAGGGAGTGATTTAGTATCCCTGCCAGTGGATATTACGATGGAGGCAGATCAGCTGGTGTAGTTATTGTAGCAGCAATTGGGGCCACATGTGATGCTTGGACAGACCTACTGATGGAAGTGGTGACAGTCAGCTGGGTGGGGCAGTTGTAATGCTGTGTTCAACCACCATGTATCGTGCCTTGCACCTTGTGCTGTGTGCTGTTTTTATGTGCTGTCATGAACTGTCCCTGCCTGTTGTGTGTTGTGATTACCCCCATGCACATCTGTATGTAGTTTCAGGTTTCTGCTTTCCTGTAGATTGACTCACATGGCGAGTTTTCATTTCCTTTTGCAGAACTCCACTCCCCAGCTTGTTGTCAAACCACCATCGGCCCATATGGTTCCTTGTGCTGACAGTGTTGTTTTTGTTTAGTGGCATTGTCACACTGGTGCAGATTCTAACTAAATCTTTTGGCTAGTGATATTGCCCACCCCAACATCCGCACCCCCCTCCCCCCACTCTCTCCCACCCACCCACCCAGAAATCTTGGTTTTGGTAGCAGGCTGATCTGTAGCGTAGGCTGCAGTCTAGATTAATTCCCATCGATAAATGTCTCAGTGCTCTCCAGTATGAAAACCACGAACCTTATGTGTAATAGACTGGCGTGATTTTTTGTGAGTGGTGTACATCTGTGTGTCTATTCTAAATTGCAGTTGCCAATTGTAACTTTGTCACTGTTTCAGTGTTGGCCCTTCTGAAATTGCTTGTGGTTTGTATTTCTACTAATTGCAATTAGACTGTGATGTGAAGTCTCAAGTCTGCTCATAACTTAAATGCACATATGCAATAATATGAAAAAACTTCTTAATCCTTAATACTCAGCCTCCTCTTCTTGATGCATATCCCTCCTTTACACCACCAGAAGATTATTATACCAAATAACTTAACATTCATTTTGTCATATAAACATTTGTTTTTCATGGCAGATTTCAATGAAAGCAGCCTTTTTGGTGCAGCTCCAGAGAATGTTATAACTGCTCTTGGGTCACAGAATATTACTGCTAATTACCACAACTTCTGCGTAACTCAAAAGGTAATTCTGGTACTAAAAACAGCATATTTCAGTCTCTTGTTAATATAAATAATAGTGATGTTTACATAGTCTGGTATTGTGTTTATAGAACTTAACGGAATTTGGCTTGAGTGGGCAGTGGCATGTCCTCTCTGTGAACCATGATATAAATGGTGTGGAATTTATATCATCTATCCAGTCAAGACTGTATCCTTTTTATGGTGTCATTTTTCATCCAGAAAAAAATGCATATGAATGGAAATCAAATAAAAACATACCCCATAGTTCAGATGCAGTGGTTGCGATGCAGTACTTTGCAAACTTTTTTGTGAATGAAGGTAAGTAATTCTTATTATTTATTTGCATTTTTTTTCACCTCATGCACTAACTTAAGGACAGGATACAAACTGCCACGTAAACAAAAAAATCTCCTGAACTTAAATGAAGATATATGATAAGAAGAATATTGTATATTTAGATTTTATAAGTAAGTTTGGTGTAGCCATTGCCAATGAGGAAAGTAATGATGGCAATGTAACCACCTTTTTATCACAGCATATAATGATGTAGTCTGAGAGGGGTGGGAGGTGGTAGGGAAATAAGGGTGAGGAGAACTAGGGCAAAATGAATACAGAAACCTGTCACAGATGATAGTGGAGGTAGAATGGTTTTGTACGCAAAGTAAAAAGAGTTCAGAAAAAATGCAAGGAAGAAATTGGACTTGAGGTTGATAAAATAAAACAATAAATCAAGACCAAAGAGAATTTGAGATTATTAATGATGAAGCTTACAAGAAGGAGAGAAAGAAAAGTAGCAGAAAAACGAGAGAAAGAGTGAGAATTGGGCAATAATGTTGAAAGACATAGTTTGATTTATATTTTAGAAGGCCATTAGCAAAGTTCATACCTTCACATGGAAGAAAAGAGAAGTCTCCAGTTTGACTCTGGAAAAGTTACACAAAGAAAACATGATGGTTGAAATCACTGGGTGCTAGATCTACCAAGCAAGGCAGTTGTGGTAAGATCTCATAGACTAAGTGTGAACAGAGTCATAGTTTCTTGAGTGAAGGTGATCAGGTGCATAGTCATGCAGTAGTTGCACATATTTCTCACTCATTTCTTAACTCTTCTGCTTGATCCCAGGCTACAGATTAATCAGAATATTTTGTAATTATCTGTTGTAATTTCCTGTTCCTTTTTTGTATAGTCAGTGACAATCTCAAGAGTTGGGCAGCATAATGTTTCCAGGAGAGAACTCTGTCCTTGTTTTCTTTGACAGAGGGGAATTTTTTGCACCTTTTATTTGTTTAAGGGTTGTAATTGTGAAACCAACATTTGTCTTTTATTATCACATGGCTGAAAACCTCGTCTTCCTTGTGCTTCCGTGTTCTCATTGTTTCTACAGCATTCCTACCTTTGAATGAGCATTAACAAACAAGGAACCCATTGTGCTGACATTCTGATTGTGTACAGTAGATCTTTCAGGTACTTATGCACTGACCATATACTAACACCACTCTTTCTGACAGTTGTTTGGCTGGTAATGGATCTTTATTTATTTAATTGTTTTTGCATCTAGTCATCAATATGAAGGGTTTTGGAAAGGTCAAATTCAAGAGGTCTTAGTGTTAAGGTAGTGATTACACACACTCAATAATGCTTGACAGAATACTTAACAATCTTAAAATATATTAGTACAACAGAAACCATTAATTTACCACTTATTGTGAACTCTATATTTTATCAAAATGATCTTGCTGATTTATAAAACCACTTGAAACATTTTATGTCTAACTTGCATATGATGTTACAGCACATCAGTGGGCTCTTAATGTTTTGTGCTTTAAAATTTGTTAAGTGAATGCAGACACATTTCAATTAAGACTTTTTTTAGTTTTGATTTGAATTATTTTTATTACTATTTTTCAGAGACAGTGGTGGCTTATTATACCTTATCACCCCATTAGTGCATAGGCTCCACTCTGTCATTTTTACTTTTATTCTTTGTCTTTGGACTTTATGTTGTGCTCATGTATATCACTATATTTAATTACTTCAGTTTTCTTAAAGACAAAAAAGAGTAATTAATTTATAGAGGTACAAAGAATAGATGGTGAAGAATTTGTGTTGTATGAAAACTTTATGACAAAAAGTTTTATAGCCCAGACCTTGTGTGACCCGTAACTCTTTTTTTGTAGCAGCAGTATTCTTCTAAGGTGTATGTCTACAACACAACCCCATGCAATGGGTAAGATGGAGATAGACTGTCCATAACATACAGTTTTCAGACTGTGGGTGGGCACCATTTTGGACAGTTCAGACAGAAAATAATAGGCCAGTGTCTATGTCATTACACAGCAGTATCCAGATAGACATCTAGGAATTTACAGCTGTTCACTTCCTCTGCCATTATCCCTCATAACTAATTTATACATGAGTGGTGTGAGCTAGGACTGTTGATATTTTAAAAAATATCGGGAATCCAATATATCAATGTTTATAAAAATATCATTATCGGCACTCACTATATTGAAAAAAGGTATCGATATCGATGGAAGAAATAACAACGTATCTGTCTATAAAAATGTTGGCCGTTAATTGAAAATATACCTCCAGTTTTAGAGATGTATGTTTAAATACTGATTTATATCTAAAAACAAAGATGGTGAGACTTACCAAACAAAAGCGCTGGCAGGTCGATAGACACACAAACAAACACAAACATACACACAAAATTCAAGCTTTCGCAACAAACGGTTGCTCATCAGGAAAGAGGGAAGGAGAGGGAAAGACGAAAGGATGTGGGTTTTAAGGGAGAGGGTAAGGAGTCATTCCAATCCCGGGAGCGGAAAGACTTACCTTAGGGGGAAAAAGGACAGGTATACACTCGCACACACACACACATATCCATCTGCATATACACAGACACAAGCAGACATCCTTTCGTCTTTCCCTCTCCTTGCCTCTTTCCTGACGAAGCAACCGTTTGTTGCGAAAGCTTGAATTTTGTGTGTATGTTTGTGTTTGTTTGTGTGTCTATCGACTTGCCAGTGCTTTTGTTTGGTAAGTCTCATCATCTTTGTTTTAGATATATTTTTCCCACGTGGAATGTTTCCCTCTATTATATTCATATCATAAATACTGATTTATTATTACATGTTCTGTACATCAACAAGCTACAGCCTGCCTATCCCCTTTACTGCGAGAAGAGAAAGGAAAACAATGCACGTTCACACTTGGTGATAACCACTTTACTAAAAATGGTAATTCCATGTAAGTGGCACAATAAAAGGTGTCTCATGGGTCTGTCGTTTGATTTTGTTACTTATAGGATTTGTAAAAATGGAACACCTACAGCCGTAGTTATGATGTTATTTATTATATGGCTACTCATTTCGGTAGCCATCTTCAGGCCTTAACTGTAGCTGATAGGGTTAACTGCAACTGTATATATGACTCATCAGTGGCCAACATCTATGAACTGGTTTTTGCAGGCTACCTGCAACAACAATGTTATTTTTCCAACCATCAACTAGTTGTTACAGATAGTCTGCAAAACCCAGTTCATAAATTTTGGCCACCAGCATCAATCAAGGCCTGAAGATGTTGTACTAAAGCACTGAAACTGGTAGCCATATAATAAATAATGTCATAAGGACAACTGTAGGTGTTCCATTCTATTACATAAGTGAGCAGTGAAGTCCCTCAAATCTCCAATCAGAAGGATTGACATACACGTGGGTTTGTCTGGAACACTTCATGTCGACTTCCCTGCTTTTTCATTTCTGCCAACGCCAGTGAACTAGCAGTTGTAGCGTCAAAAATGTGTGGTGAAGCCAAAAATTGCAGTTTCTCTTGGTAGCTCCAAGTGTTGATCATCAGCATTTCCCCTCACATGTCTCCGCCTACCGCAAAGGCCGATCTTTTCATTTGGATTTTTGTTCCTAATTTTCAGCAACTGTTTTTAAAGAATGCTGACATGAAGAAAGAACACACTAGTTGCATTAAAAATTGTTTTTTAACGCAACTGGTGTGCTATTTTTTCACATTGGAAATCTTATTATGCCATTGACACCGCCACCACCCAGTGCAATTGGTCTTCTTCTTTTGTGCCACATATACTTCCTTCACACAGTCAAAGAGAAAGTTTGGATGTAATGAAGCTCAAAAAGTAGTAAGACTCCTTCACACAGTGGAAGTAAAATTATGTTCTACTACAATTTAAAAAGAATAACTTCAAATATTCATCAAAAATTATTAAAAAAATGTAATATAAAATAAAAGTATTGGAACTTGATATTGCCATTTTGATACTGATACATCGATATATTGGGGAAAGAAATATTGGCGATATACATCGACATTTTTCGGAAAAATTATTGATATGTCCATATTTTGTCAACAGCCCTAGTGTGAGCTGCCAGTTGCAAATATTAGCTCCTGGTATTTACTTACATTGGCCTTCAGTCATTGTGCAAGGAAATATGTTTTTAATTCTAATACCCTATTAGTTGTTGAAAATTCCAGTTTCTCACAGTCTTTGCCATTGAATGAAACTGAGGTGTTGTCAGTATAATTTACAGTGTGAGATTTAAAGGAGTTTACAATATGATTACTATATGCTAGAAAAAGGAAAGGGCTAAGAACTGAGCCTTGAGGGACTCCCTTCGTCACTGTTTCACTTGTGGATTTGAATGTTAAAACCTTATTATCAATTTGATATGTAAGGTTGGTACACTGTTCCAATTTATCAGGTACGTGGCTAGTAGGTTCATTGATGAATCATTGATATTATATGCTTGCATTTTTTAAAATAATAGAAGCCTATGGTTTACTGAGTCAGAAGCTTTGCTGAGGTCTAGAAATATTCTGGTTGCATGGATACCCAATTCTATTTTACTGTATACTTCATGGAAGAAACTGGTAAGAGAAGTGGCTGAACTTAGTTTTTTCCTAAATCCATGCTGTCACTGTGTAAGCATTTCATGTCTTGAGGAAAAGGCTGAGAGTTGTAATAAGGTAACTGCTTCAGATATTTTATTGAAGGTGGGAATTACATCCATGCGGTGGCTGGGTAAGCATTGTATGTCTTGAGGAAAAGACTGAGTTGTAACAGGATAACTGCTTCAAATATTTTATTGAAGGTGGGAATTAGTGAGTTGGTCTATAATTTGAAACTACTTCTTTACTTCCCTTTGTATGGATTGGCTGAATTACACTCATTTTTTAAGGCACTTGAATACATGACTTCATTAACACAGCAATCGGTAAGAAAGGTAAGGGGTTTAGCTATTTCATTGACACACTTCTTTAATGCCACACTTGATATCAGTAGTTGTTCTTTAGCTTTTGTATAACACCAAAGTTTCAGCTGTTGTGATGATCCTTGGTTGCTTCATTAGAAATGGCCTGATACTGTATTGTGTGTCTTACAGATCTGTGCATTACACACATTCATTATCTCCATTTCATCTTGAACTAACTTTGTCAGCTTCTTTTGTAAATGCCAATGACTGCACATGTGACCAAATTATTCAGCACAGCAATGTACTTGCTCCTTTTGCTACAGTAGTCTGCCAAGGAACACAATGCAGAAAGAATTGCATGAACAACAGAAAAAAACCTGTGCTTCCAATGCATATGTGTACCTTCAAATATTGACATTAGTTTAGTCAGAGGTAGAAATTTTATGACCTCCCTTCATAGAAAGTAAGAAATAAATTTTTCATTTTTTTTAATGAAATGAAATCTTGAACAAGATCTTCCAACTATTTTCAGACAATTTAACAAGAGTATGAAATATATTTACACTTATATAAAATGTGTACCAAATTACAGTTATGTTTGTTGATGTGTGAAAATTCACAAAAGAGATATTACTGCTAGAGAAAGTATTTTGGTGAATATAATGCTTTTCATTTGATGGTTCCTTTTCTGACAGCATTAATAGCTCTTTGTGACCAGTAACAAAAGAGATATTACTGCTAGAGAAAGTATTTTGGTGAATATAATGCTTTTCATTTGATCGTTCCTTTTCTGACAGCATTAATAGCCCTTTGTGATCAGTTACTTCATAACATGTCAGATGTAAGCTCAGTAGCGCTGCTTTTGTTCTCATCTTCAGGAAGTTAATTTTTATGCAAATGGTGTCCCTTGTCCGTCCATCCTACTGGAACTACAAAATGCCACAACTCTTGAAGAAACAGTATGTGCAACTTGTGCACAAATTGTTCTGCTGTTCTGTTGGTGTACAACATTTTTAAAAGAAGTATGATGACAATATGTTTGGGTGATATGACACACATGCTAATTAATTTCGGAGAGTAAAGACATTTTGTGCACTTCAAATGAGTTAACTGTTTCTAAACCCTGAAGCTAACCATTCAGGTGAAAATTCGTGTAATTGCTCACAAACAGGTCCACAGTAAATATCATTATCACCAATGAAAATAGCATTACAAATTGAAGTATCTGTACTACATGGGCTTTTTTCAAGTTATGTTACATGAAACCAACTGAATTTCTCTTTGACATTATGTACACTGGTGAATGGCTCCAGCAAGTTTCACTTGGTAAATGGCACACAGGTTTGTGCAGACACCCTATATTTCCTGTACTATTTGCTACATTGGATTCAGCTGTCCTCATATTTGGCATTCCATTATGTGTTCCTCCATGTTCTCTTGTACTGGCTGCTTCCCATTTCTGCTTATTGACAGCAACAAATAGTCAATTCTGCAAGGTTATTCGATTTCAGGCTCACAGCCACTGCTCAGCGTGATAATATTAGTTGCATCAAGTTATGCATAGAAGTACTCATAGCAATGGCAGTTAGCAACAACCAGGAATAATAATCATTCGTTACATAGGCAAAGAAAATTCATTAAAGTTTTTAATATATGCAACATTATTTGCAAGTAAGTCTCATACCCAATGCTATTAATCACAGTGTGCAATAAGCACTATACTTCGCCTGGCATAAACTTTTGTGCTATGGAAGAAGCCACCAGTGCAACACACCAACATAACTAAAGAAATTTATAGGGAACATATGCTGACCTTTGACTGAAAATATTACTTTATACTTTCAAATAGGTCATTAATCCATTAGTTTACCATATAGGTTCGTTCAGAGATTGTTTTATGAATTTATTTCATAGCAAGACTAACCAGATTGGAATGTTACATATTCTCATGAAAGAAACTATTTCAGTTAATGCTCTATAATGTAAATGGATAGATAAAAAAATCTACTCACCAAGGGCGACAGGAGGACACGCACACACAAAAAGGTTTAACTTTTACAAGCCTTTAGAACCTGTGGCTCCTTCTTTTGGCAGAAGAGCTGGAGGGGACAGAAGAGGGGTGAAGGAATAGGACTGGAGTGATTTAGGAAAAGGGGTACAGTTCAGAAAAGTTATCCAGAACCCTGGGTCAGAGGAGAGTTAAACTTGTGTGTGTGTGTGTGTGTGTGTGTGTGTGTGTGTGTGTGTGTGTTGGTATAGCTTTCTCTCTTAAACAATATGAATAGTGCTTCTTTATTTATTAGGTGAAGCCCTGTAATATTTGAAATGAAGTTGTTCTGGCATGATAGCAGCTGATGGCCCATAACCAACAATTGCAGAGCTTTGCAAAGGTAGAAAAATTCTTATTATTCAAGTCCATATCACAAGCAGAAAGTGAAGGTAAAGGAAACCATGACAACTTGAAATTAACAGTTGATATATTATTTAAACACACTTACATGATACACATAGCTTCAGCAAGTCAATATTTCCATCATTCAAACAGATACGCTAGTACAGTGATGTTCTCTCTGTTGAGCGCAGCAGCCGAATCAGAATGAACAAAAGTTAACACATAAAAGAGAAGGTTTATAATAATCTCTGACATTACTTTCCACATTCTGTGATTCTACTGTCACTTTCACATGCCCTTTTTGAGCACAACACTTTACACTGTAATTCATTCAATATTTGTCAAATTTCCAGGGGATGGCATACTCTGCAACTGTTCATTAATTAATGAAAAGGCTGTTCTATGAGGTTCATTCAAATGAAACCTGGTCAGTGCATCTGTCTTTGTCTTACATGTAAGGTGGCACCATGTAACTGCGGGTATGGTGGCACCATCTATTGGTAGAGAGACTGACATGTGCGTACCGTTTGAGGTTGCATAGCGCCAGTGTAGTTTCACCCTGAGAAGAAGGTGGTCACACAGGTTATCATCCACTACAAAACACTCAGGCGAGTAAGCAGGAACAATGAGGAGTGATTCGATTTTTGATGACAGAGGGAGTTGGAGGGTGTGAAATGTATCGACATATGAAGGCTGTGTACGGTGGGACTGGACCTCTAAAAGCAGCTATTCGCGGACATAGATTTGTAACAGACGATGTAGTGTGTGACTGGGTCCAGGCCTGGATCCAACAGCAGCCTACTAGCTTCTTCAAGGATGGAATCAACTGGCTAGTGTCGCAATGGGATAAATAGGACGACAGTTTTGGCGACTATTTTTGGGCATGTGTACTGTATATAACTACATTTTTGAGTTAATAAAATTGTTACTGTTACTTTACACTAGTGACCGGGTTTCATTTAAATCCCCTTGTAGTTGCTCTGTAGAACTTTATATGTAGTTCACTACCAGTTTCAGCTTTTTTGTTAAGCCTTTCTCAAATAGATCTGAAAAGCGGGGAAGTAATGTCCAAAGATGTAAGTGCAAGTTTGGTAAATTTAAAATCTTGCTTGTCTAATGATGACACAGGAAAATGGTTGTTTCAAGACTGCCTTGAACTAGCCTTGAGACAACCATGTTTTCAAGACATCATTAGGCAAGGAAGCTATCAAACTTGCTTCAAATCTATCAAACTTGTCCTTGTACTGTTGGGCATTATTTCTCCACTTTTCAGATCTATTATGTTATACAGGGGTTAAACAAAAAAGTGAACACTGACTTACTGGTAATTGTCTTATGTCATCGCTAAAATCAAGTATTATGTCTTCAATAAAATCGTTTTCTTATATGTTTTGCTTGCAATGTAACATCTCTGGAAGTATTCTCAGCAGACAGGATATCTGTATGAGTTGTATGGTGTTGTATTGATCTGTAGTCATGTTGAACCACACACACTTCCACTGAGGACAAATTGTAGACAGTGTGCCCTGTATGAGTTTGCATTTGATGAGCTACACGTGCTTGTCAGTCATGATAAATGGTTAGCATCTCTGGAAACTAAACCAGACTGGGCTGGATATGGGTTTGGCATACACGAGGTTGCTGACCTAAGATCTGGTCATCACTGGTCTTCTGCTCCAGTAACATCTGGAAATGCATTGAGCACAGTAGTTAACATTTCACAAAGAGTGAGGCTCTTGGCTGAACTCCATCATATAGCACAACTCTGTTTTAAAAGCCCTTCTGTTTCAAGGTGAGGTGCATGTTGATGGCCTGTGTGCTTGTTCAGATGAAACAGTCATTAGTGGAAACCTACTGGGCAGGACTCTTCCTGAGTTCACTCCTTTTCTCTAGCTTCCTTTGGGAACATAAGAAGTGAACAAACTGAAAACTTTCCCACTGGGATGGGCCTGATAGCTAAAAAATCTGACCAAATTCCCTAGAGGATAGTCCTTCATGAAAGATAGCTCTAAAAAAGCAATGAACTATACCACAACATCGAGTATGTTACAGAGGTCATAAACTTCTGGCAAAAACATCTATTTCTCTGCAAGTCCAACTGTTACAAATTGCAAAAAAATATTTCGCAGGAAATAATTTCAGCAAGAATGTTGTTGTTACATTTAGACAGATCTACTGTGGATAGATGCTTAAAAATTAAAAGTCAGTTGAGAAGAAGGAGGTGTAACAGGAGTGAGAAATTGCTTGAATATAAATGGCTAGCTTAAAAACATGTTTATAGTTACTTTCAATTCACCTATCTTATCCAGACATTTCAGGCTTGTTTCCCTCGATTTAAGATGTGACACTGTGTCCCCAGATTATTGAGCTGTTTCAAATGCCAGAAGTGTGGGTACATTGTTGTACTGTGCAATGGCCAGATGATCTGTTGGAGAGTTGTGTATGAAACAGTTGCAACCTGTTCTTCACTGGTATGCGTACAGCATTTAGGAATCATGCAATATGAAGTCCTGGCTGTTCAGTTTTCATTGAAATAAAGTATAATTAAGTGAAAATGAGATAAATGGAAAAAAGTGAAATTACCACTGTAAGTGTTTGTACATTTATCCCACTGTGAGTCAAGATGGTCAACACATTCACAGAAAAAATGTTTGTGGTTGCTTATGGAACAATGATTATACCCAGGGTGCACCTCTTAGTCTGAAACAAATTGACAGCCATAGAAGTCTTTTTTCATGGCTCCAAAAATATGGAAGTTACATGGGGAAGGATCGGGACTGTTCATAGGATGTGTAAGAACTTCCCAGTGGAACTGCTGTAGTGTAGTTGAAACAACCTTGGGAATATGGGAGTGGGAATTTTGTTGGCAGGTTGTTTTGACAGTGCTGCAGAAGATTCGATGGGAAGCCCTTACACATACTCTACACAATCTCGATCTCTCCCCATGTGACTTCCATGTTTTTAGAGCCCTGAAGTAAGACGTTCATAACTGTTGATTTCCATTGGATAAAAAGATGCACACTGGGGTATAATCCTGATTCCATAGGCAATCTCATTTTCATTTGACTGCCCGTTATACAAGTAAAAGGATACTGTATGCTCAAGGTACAAAATTTAGCTAGACTTTTAAGTTTCCAGTATTAGCATCATCATTGGTACCTGTCATTAAAAAAGGTAAATACTGAAAACTTCTCAACTGAGTCTGTGGAAGCTGAAATAGTCGCCTGTAACTGTGACTGGTCCTGCAAAGACCATGTACTGAGATCTCAGCCAGTCATTATTTCTTGCCTGCAAACACAGGAGATAATACAGTAAAATACTGTCTTAATAAACCTGCTTTTAAGGGATTCCGACTTTTCAGAAATGTTTATGTTGGTCCTAGTGAAACTGCCATGAGAACAATGTAGCTGATACTTGTTTTTAATAAACACTGTTTTTCAGAAAAAGTTAACTTCTAAAACATAGATATGAAGCTACAAATTACATAAATTAAAACCTATATTTGAAGAAATGCTTAACATAATCAGGAATCTGCATCTATTCCTATAATATTTGACATGTATATATTTGTTGTGTTGGCTACTGTGGATGTCAACCCAACACAAACAAGGATGGAGAGATTTGTGCCACTTGCCAGTGGCATGAATCCAAAACGGTGTGGACACAACACTTTCAAATTAATAGATCACTTTATTTCTGAAAGGGAAAGAAACATTGTTGTGGACTGACAAGACAGCCAGTCCACAGTGACGGATAACCGAAAGGCACGCGTTTACACACGCCGGCTGGCATTATGTGTGAAAAAGGATACGTAATGAATGCTATAAAGAAAAGTACGTAGCTTCTGGAATACTTAACTTTAATCCATTATTTGTATACAGCATTCTTGATGATACAAGTGAGACTCTCTCTAGAAATGGTTAATGGCGCTTTGCTAGGTCGTAGCCATGGACTTAGCTGAAGGCTATTCTAACTATCTCTCGGAAAATGAGAGAAAGGCTTCGTCAGTGTAGTCGCTAGCAAAGTCGTCGTACAACTGGGTCGAGTGCTCGTACGTCTCTCTAGACCTGCCATGTGGTGGCGCTCGGTCTGCAATTACTGACAGTGGCGACACGCGGGTCCGACATCTACTAATGGACCGCGGCCGATTTAAAGCTACCACCTAGCAAGTGTGGTGTCTGGCGGTGACACCACAAACATAACTTAACTTCTCGTTATGAAGTGGTTTGTTGTGCTTCTTGAGCCTCCTACAAGAAATTACTTTTATACACTATTACTACTTGCAGACTGTATGCTAAGTATCATCTTCCTATTACTCAGTACTGATGCTCTCGAAGTCTGCAACTAAACTGGGCCCGACCAGTGATGGGCAGTTGGTTAAATCATTTTGACAGGGGGTAATAAGCTCTATGTTCCTGGAGGTGTGGCACTGTCCGCTCTTTCCATTGGCATGTGGGTCAGTGCCTTCTTGCTGCCACTTTGCAGTTCTGCACTGATCGGTGTGCAGTTGAAGCTTTGGGACTGCACGTTCCACCACCCCAAACTGCCACACTGTTGTCGTGTAGGGAGCCATTTTATGACAACAGGGGGAGAGAGGAGCTGGGTGGCATGAAGAGCTGGGAGGTGCAACTGGGACCGATGCCAAGTCCCTGGCTGCACCTCAACATCCGCCCTGCACTCTGCGGGGAATGTCGCTCAAATAACTCCTGAGAGCATGCCCACCCTCTTCCTGAGCTGGCCTGATGAAAAATGGAGCAGGCATCGATGAAAATGGTCGTGGTGATGCTGACGGCAATGGTGACGGACCTGGCTCCATGGCAGCTGCTGTGATGAGCACTGGAAAGTTAAGCTGCTGCAGTGGCAAATGCTACATTGGTTCCACAGGCATTGCTGAAGAGAAGGCTCCCAGCAGTGTCTGCACTGGCTGCAATATCCTTGTAGGATGCAAATCTGGGAACAGAAAATCTGCGAAAGAATCTAGCAATCGCCAAGCATGTCTCACAATTGAGAAGCATGGATCTTGTTCTGATGATGGTGCAGTAACACAGTGGGACATTGAATTACATATATGCAAGTGCCCAAACTTCTCTCCCAGTATCTGGTGTGACTAACAACTTGA
This sequence comes from Schistocerca cancellata, assembly GCF_023864275.1. Taxonomy (NCBI): domain Eukaryota; kingdom Metazoa; phylum Arthropoda; class Insecta; order Orthoptera; family Acrididae; genus Schistocerca; species Schistocerca cancellata. Next base: position 517,506,916 of record NC_064628.1, on the reverse strand, counting down.
ACAGAATAGAATCATTAGGCACAAAGCGATATTCGCAGAGCGTGGGGAGCTCAGTGCGCTGCAGTGGGTGCAACAACTAGAGCAGTGTATGGTAAAACTGGCCATGTAGAAGCTCCGCGAGCGATGGACCGTCACAGGACTGTGAGTGGTACATTGCGAGGAAGAGCAGCAGTGGTTGTTGCCATGTGTGGGAGGCATGTTGTTTGTTCATCTGTTGCTTGAAAGTAATGTACAAACTGCTCAGCTTCTCCATTTGACTGAGGATGAAACGGAGCACTGGTAAGGTGAGTGATACCATTGGCTGTACAATACTGTTCAAAGTCCTAAGGCATAAACTGTGGTCCATTGTCTGTAACCAACACTTCAGGCAAACTTTCCAAGCAAAGATATATGACAAAGCCTGAATGATACTACATGATGTAGTCAAGTTCATGGGCACTGCAAACAGATATTTGCTAAAAGAGTCCGCAACAATAAGACAACTAGTGTTCCAAAAGGATCAGCAAAGTCAACACGCACTTGTTGCCATAGTGATGGAGACTTTGGCCAAGCTGAAAACATTTGTGGTGGGGCCGATAGATTTTCAGCACAAGCACAACACCATGCCTGGCCATGACGTGCTAACTGTTTTGTGTGTACAATTCGCTAACTGTTTTGTGTGTACAATTCACCAATGCCCTTGGTGGAGCGATTGCAACACATCTTTTTACAACACTTTATGAATAAGCACATGCAATTGTCCAGAGTAAATCTGCAATGAAATCACACTGTGCTGGATGGAGAGGCTACGCCGAAGAGCAAAATATCGGCACACAAAAGAATTCTGAATGTCTTTTCACTGAACAAGGCCAAACAGTATGGATGTGGTACAACAAAAAGTTCAAGTCAGGATCTGCTTCCATGGCCTGTGCAATTTTCCTACAGTGCAGTGGAAAAGTCTGTAGAAGTTCAGTGTCCTGCACTTCGATCTAACAGTGAGCTACTGCAGTAGCATAGGATTCAGAATCAGGACCAACAAGAAGGCGAAAAAGGTTGTCAGCATTTACATGCTTCAATGTGGGCTGATACTATGACAATAACAAAGCCAAACATTGCAGCTTCTTAGCCATGTGTGGCACAACAGATTTGGGCAGATTGAAGAAAGATTGAAGTGGCTTATGGTCTGTCACTAGGTAAAACATGTGACCAAACAGATAATGCCGAAACTTTGTCATGCCATAGACAGTAGCAAGCACTTCCTTCTCGATTTGGGTGTAGTTACATTGAGTCTTGGTTAATAGCTTGGAAGCAAAGGCAATCAGCCTGTCATATGAACCAAATCTGTGCAAAAGCATAGCTCCAATCTTGTATGAAGAAGCGTCCATTGCCAAAACTACAGACTTAGTGGGATCAAAATGAACAATGCGTCCCTCACTCAACAAGGCATTTTTAAGTTTCTGGAATGCTTCCTGACACACTCGTTGGGCTGCATTGGGCGTAAACTGGATATAATATGTCATCTTCCCGAGAACTGACTGCAATTCCATCACATTCCTTGGGGTAGGGAAGTCCTGGCTGGCCAGCAAATGTAGTTGAATGGGATGAATGCCTTGGTGATTAATAGCATGTCGTAAGTACTGAATTTCGGTCTGAAAAAAGGTACATTTGTCCAGGTGACATTTCAAACCTGCAGCTGAAAGTCGTCTAAGTAATTAGAATAGAATGAAACTTTTGCAGCAAGCTGTTGTAAGTAGCGTAAGAATTTGGCAGGTGCGGAAGTACTGTCAAAGGGTAAGTGCAGAAATCTGAACAATCCTAAATGTGTGTTGACCACAAACACTTTCTGAGACTCCTCATCTAACAGAATTTACAAATACGCTTCGGGGAAGTTAGCTTTTGATAAGTAGTGGCCTGCAGTGAGCCTCTCCTAAATTTCTCAGGGCAAGACAATGGATAAGTATTAGTTATTGTTTATGGATTCACAGTGGATTTAAAGTCAACAGAAAAACTGTAGTGTCGTGGAATAGTAAAGAGTTGGAAATGTGGAATATTGTCAAAGTTTTGTTGCCTGTGCCGAGAGCCAGAGGCAGTAGGTTAGCCAAGAGGTAGGAGTATTGCACATATATTGGAATGTGTCGTCACGCAGGTGCAATGGCCTGGTTACATACAACAGGCGAGAGAGAATTGCTTAGCATGCGGGTTTGTGTTAGACGGAGACTTTCGTAGAGTGCAAGACAGAGGTATAGCATCAGCTGTACTGCATTTCACAACTTCGCGTAAGTCTGCCGTAACAACACGTAACTCTGTCCCAAGAACACCTAAGGGGTGAGTACGACAGATGAATCAGCAGTATAAGTGGAACGAATGCATTCATTACAAATGAGCACGATGTCAGGACGTCACTCGTGCTTCCTTTAAATACGCCATCTTTGATAGCAACAAGGCACTCGCAGTTAGACTTGCAGTTAGATGTGTACTGGGTCGCTGCGTAGTGCTCAGCTCGGTGATTGACATATTAATCTTTATTAAGGAGATGTTGCAGTAACGGCGGCCCATCCAGCAGCGGATGTGAGGGGACAGTACCAGCTCTGGTCCTCTCTGCTGCCGCTGTCAATCATCAACCCAGGATTAGCAGACATTGCGGCAGACTCGCTCGCCGCCAATGCTGACCACATAAGTGAGCCATCGTTGAGATTGTGCAGCGCCTAGGCCCTGTGCATCCTCCATCACAACTGGGTGAGCCGACGACGCTGGGGGACTGCAGCCCATTCCGCCTGTCCACCTTGGACGAGCCACCAGGAGGAGCAGGGAAGAAGACGGGGTGGGATAGAGTACACTCTGCACTATGAGAACGCCTCTTGTGCCGACAGCGCCGGGACTCCAACCCGGAGCCTCATACGTGCAGCGGCTCGCTGTTCGCAGCCGGTGCCACCAGCTACGCGTGGCTGAAGTATGAAGTAAGGACATTCTTTTGCCACGTCACAGCATGCGGCGCTGCGCTAACAAGACTGTGCGGCCGGAGCTGGTGTCATCGCTACGAGTCAGCGAGGACTCGGGGAAGGTCGTTGATGTCACCAAGCTCAGCCAGCCTGTGTTATGCGGGCCACATTGTACTCGGCAGGAATAAAGGTGTTACGAATTAATAATGTTTCTTTGGCGTTTCTGATGCGTCCACAGTCATTTCCTAGCATCCTGACAATTGGAGAGGTCACCGCTCAGCCATCCAGTCCACCGTAGGCGACCGGGACCACCTGGGCGCCTACAAAACAAAGTCTTCTAGAAGGCTTTGGTAAGATTACTAAGAAAGAAGCCCATTGAATAGGGTGGGTAGGAGCAATAACATCATTGTCCTGCCATTCTTTAAGTTCACTTCCAACTTTGTCTCCAAGTGCATGAGGGAAGGGACGTGCCAGAAAAAACATAGGTTGCACATTGTCCTTCATTATTGTGTGCCACAAAATTATTTGCTGTGCCAGGTCTGCCAGAAAATAGATTGGGAATCCCCTTAGTCTATTGAGTAACACTGTCATTTGGGTTGAAAGTTGTTATATAATCATGGAACATATTTTGTGTTCAGACATAATGAACTTTCTAGACTCTGAGAAGCTCATCTGCAGAAACCAGCACAGTTTTAGGAAACAGCGTCATGCGAGACACAACTGGCCCTCTTTGTGCATGATATATAACAGGCTCTAGATACCGGCTCCCAGACTGATGCCATATTTCTCGACTTTTGAAAGGCGTTCGACTCAGTTCCGCACTGTCACTTGTTCCAAAAAGTGTGTGCTTACAGTCTATCCGATGACATATGCAGTTGGATAGAAAGTTTCTAACAGACAGAGAGTAGTATGTCATCCTGAATGGGGTGACTTCAACAGAAAGAAGCGTAGCTTCAGGTGTGCCCCAGGGCAGCATAATAGGTCCGCTGCTTTTTACGATTTACATAAATGACCTGGTTGATGGTATTGACAGTGGCATTAGACTGTTTGCCGATGATGCTGTAGTCTACAGGAAAGTAGTATCACACAAAAGTTCTGAACAAATCAATGAGGATTTGCAGAAAATAAATTTGTGGTGTAATGACCGTCAGTTATCTCTCAATATTAGTAAGTGGAACCTATTGCATATAACAAGGCAAAAATCCCCATTAATGTACAAGTACAAAATAAAAGCCCAATCCTTGGAAGCAGTAATATCCATCAAGTATGTGGGTGTGACTATTCAAAATGATCTCAAATGGAATGATCAGATTACACAAGTAACAGGCAAGGCGAACTCTAGATTGCGGTTTATTAGTAGAATCCAGAAGTGATGCAGTCCTTCAGCAAAGGAAATTGCTTACAATACATTAGAGTCTTAGAGTATCGTTCGTCTGTATGGGACCCTTACCAGTTGGGTCTGATTCAAGAGACCGAGAATGTCCAAAGAAGAGCGGCAAGATTCATGACTAGTATATTTAGCCATCGCGAGAGCTTTACAAATCTCGTAGAAAGTTTGAAGTGGGACACACTTGCAGATAGCTGATGCCCTAAATGGAAGGGGCTGCTCTCTAAATTCTGAAATCTGATTTTCGCCGAGGATGTAGAGCATATATTATTGGCACTAACTTTCGAATCATGCAATGATCACCATTCGAAGATAAGGGAAATTAGAGCTTGTACTGAGGTGTTCAGACAGTCATTTTTCCCTTGTGTGATCCGCGAATGGAATGGAGGGGGAGGGGGGAATGACTTTGGCACGAATTGTGCCCTCTTCCATGCACCGCTTGGTGGCTAGCGGAGTATATATGTGGATGTAGATGCAGAAATAGAAAGTACATTGTCCTGAATATGGAAACAAAACGAATCAAAAGAATCTAACTAAAAAACATTTTCAAAGTCTTACAAATGCAAAATGTCACTGTTCTGGTGTGAGAGTGGAATGTGGCAGGCAAACTGCATGTACCAAGCAAGCAATGTCATGACTGTTACACACAGCAAGATGCGTGCAAGATTTTGTCAACTGTGGTGAGCCCAACTGTTATTAAGAGGCATGATTAAGCAATGCCAATGTCTAACTGAAATTGCAAATGTGTGTGTGTGAATTGCTAAGGGACCAAACTGCTGAGGTCCTCTGTCCCTAGACTTACACACTACTTAATCTAACTTCAACTAACTTATGCTATGAACAACACACACTCACACACACACACACACACACACACACACACACACACACACACATTCCCAAGAGAGGACTTGAACCTCTGGTAAGAGGGGCCGCGCAATCCGTGACATGGTGTCTCAAACCACGTGGCCTGAAACTGCACACATCGGGCAGTGTCTAAGTTCAGAAACAGTTTGTTTGACTGTCATCACACAGCACTTGGGTAGGGTGAATGTACATCCTGAATTTGGCCATTACTCGTACCGGTAGCTGGGTTTAAAATGAAAATGCACTCACTGAGTGAGAAGTGCTCTGCACTTACAGGTAGAGTTCTTTTCCTGTTGCAAGCACACAGACTGTACAAAGCAAGTCGCGTTCCGCAAAGGGCAGTCTTTTTTTTTTATGCACAGAAAAGCAGCGGGAACATGATTCAACTGCAGACACATGTGTTGACATTTGTTTACCCTGTTCACAGCGCAGGGGTCTTTTTGTGTGTGGTGGTTGGTCGCAAGGCTGCGCCTGCTTGTCACTTGGCGTTTCACTGAAGACAGGAGCTACCTCAATGTTTTCGATGGAACTGTCACATGAGTCCCTAATGTTAAATAATTTATAACACCTGTTTCAAAGTAGGATTAGAATTTTAAGAATTTGTTCATGGTTCCTACTGTATGGCACATTGTACATAATTGCATTGTGAATCATTGCATCAGTATAGTACTATCTACAGCTACATTGAAAACGACACTGTCTAGCCAAACCCTGAAGTTCAGTGACCCACTGATGGTATGGCTGTTCTAGCTTTTTCCACAACTGAAAGAACTTGTAATGAGCTGCAGCAACCTGTACCTGGTTCTCGTATTGTCTAGTGAGGGTCGAAACGAAAACTCCAGAAACTAGTAACTCCGACCTACTAGTTCTGAATAACTTCCAAGCAAGGCTGTGTACTTGTGTGTTGGCCATTGCCGAGAAGTAAGGAAGTTTGACAGTATCTTGCATTTGATGTGTAGCACAATGAGCATTGAACTGAATGTACAACTCATTCCATTCCTCTTGTTGTTCAATGAAAGCACATAACAGTGGAATGCACGGAGGCAGTGCCATGGATGTGACTGGCTGTTGTGGCGGAGTTGATGCAGCAGCAGCAGCAGCAGCAGCTTGTGCATTAATGAGCTTCTGGACTGTAATTATCAACTGTGACATTTTCTGGTTTGGAAACTGAAAAATCTACATTAGATCAAAGCCAGCAGCAGCTGGAGGTATAGACACAGGTGTTACAGGAGGTGAGTTAGAGGCCATTTTAATGAGAGGAGCACCGTGACAAAGTAATTAGAAGCAAGGCAAGTACACAAGTAGCAGTAGTATTGTGGCTAGTCTGCAAGAAAAAACACAATTAATAGCAAAGCTCCACTGACAGAAAAGAGAGAAATATAAGTGACACTCTGTGACAGAGTGGCGAAGAGTGAAAACAGTGTTGAGTCTGTAATTCGTGGTGCCAGGTGTAGTGTCAGCTTCTGTGGGAGGCAGCACCGACACAAACAAGGAAGGAGAGAAGTTGCATTGGCCGTTGGCAGGAATCCAGAATGATCTGGACATAACACTTTCAAATTAATAGATCACTATATTTCCAAAAATGTGAGAAACGTATCTTTACTTCTCGTTATAAAGTGCCTTGACTTGCTTGATGCCCTTCCTGTGCCTCCTACATGCAATTGCTTTCATGCACTATTACTACTCACAGAGTGCATGCTAAGTATCATCTTTGTATTACTCAGCTTTGTTGTCTGTGATCAAACTGGACCTGACCAGCGATGGGCAGCTGGTTAAGTCAGTGCTGACAGAGGGTGCTGAACTCTGTCTTCTTGGAGATTAGTTGTTGTCTGCTATTTCTGTTGATGCACAGGTCGGTGTACAGTCGATGCTGTAGGAGTGCAAAATATTAAACTGCTGTTAGAATAAAGGACAATCACTGCAATTGATCCTGTTGGTCACTAGATAACTCTTAGCGTTTAGGTTGATAATTTCATAGTCAGTTCCAGTAAATTCACAGATAAATTGATGTACTTGAGTATACCTGTGTAACGATCATGATATGAAGTCTTTACATGTAGCATACTGATGCATTTAAGCTTGGGTTTAAAACGGTGTCATCCTTGAAATTAGGTGGTATGTTGAGAGAACCTACAAAAGGTCTGAACTTATATCTTTTTTATGAAAGACCTCTATATGCAGGAAGAAACAGGTGAATTGAAGTGGTAAGCTAATAAGAATGCATAAATTGAGGTGGCAGTTTTTGCACAAATTTGCATGTCTGCTTTCTGACATAGGTCATAAAGTTTGATATCTCAAAGTTTACTTATGATGAAACCAAAACAAGAGGACTCATCCCAGTGTGTATGATAGTTTTAGGTAATTATGGTTAGTAAATGATGAAAACTTACTGTTCAGCAGAAGTTTATTATTATTTGCAGTGTCAAAGACAATCAGTCTAACATGGTAAAGAAGTATATTTGGTGCCATCTTCCAACGAGATATTGAAAAATATGTGGACCTTTCTGAATGCAAAAGCTAATTTTTTTTCTGTGTTGGCAGAGGAAGAGTAATTGTGCATCATCTTTTGAAGATTTAGAAATAGAATAGTTACAAGGAAAGAGAAGAGGGAACTTAATTATAGATGAAATGTTATGTGAAATAAGGCCTTTGAAACCACCTTGTAGTTCAAGGCTGGAGATTTGGCCCATTGAATGGCAGGTTGGTTCAGATAAAAGAGCATCATAACCTCTCTTGTAAAAATTTTTCTCTTGTAAGAATATTTCAAAAATATTGTGTTAAGGAGAACAAAGTCATGGAGGCAGAAAGAGCAACAAAAGAATAACAGCGGCACTGGGTGTTAATACTACTGGGATGAGACAGTGCTGTGTTGAATAATTTTAAAGTTTAAAGTTATCTGATGTTTCAAGAATATGGAAGGCATTTCCTTGCAGCTACAATTTGAATTGGAAGGTCTCAAAACAGTTGTACAATATTTCGTAAGGATATAGATGAAGGAAGATGGTTCTTACTATTGACACCTAGCATTCACATTAAAAGTTAACCTAATTATTCAAATTATAATGTTGTGCAGATTGTATAAATACCTGCAACTATGAATGTGACCATAATTAATTGTGAAAGCAATAGAGATTTACTCCCTTGCCTGTTGCAGCTCACAATATGAATAAAATTGTACAACCTAAAAGTTATGCACTTGTTAGACAGTATCTAATGTTGCTTCCATTTTAGCAATATGCATTTTACTTCCAAGAAACTGCCACATCATAAAGGTATATAGATAAATCACTATCTAACAGTATTCTGTTTCTTTTATTTTCAGCTCGTAAGAACTTTCACAGCTTTCCATCAGTGGAATCTGAAGAGTCTGCACTTATTTATAAATATACTCCTACATATACAGGTGATCATCTTATCTATGAACAGTGTTATTTTTTTGATTACTAACAGTTACAGGTGTACTCGCCCGACATTTCTGAAAGAATAATTTGTCAATAAATGAGATGAGATGGAGCAATTCACTATTTTGTCTTATATTCCTTTATTGCTAATTGCTGGTAAGATTATCTTCTTAAGGGTTGATTGTACCTTCGTAGGGTGAAAAATATAAAAAAATTTTTTTTGCTCGTAAATCTTCCTTGGAGTGTATTTTACTAAAGAAATATGTTTTCTGAGGGCATTTTATCCATTAAAGGCTTTAAATATTCATTTACTTGAAGGGTGGCACATGTTGCCACACCCCCCTTTTGCCTTCTGTCAACTTCTTGAGTTTCAAAAACCTAATTTGCTGATTTGTGAAAATATTTCATGCTCACAGTTGGCTACCCTGTTCGTGCACTACATTCACTTGTTCCTTGTCCTTCCAGAACCGAAATGTATGATTTAACAGTGTCATATGATCTAGAATTCCTGAAACAGTATGTGTAGGTAAAGATACATTGAATTTGTGTGTTCCTGATGCAGTTCTTTCATTTAATGATGGCAATGTGGTGAGAGTTAGGCTGCTTCAAAAGTTAGGCACACAACTTGGGGAAAGTGTGGTGATGATATTTTCCGAATTGGATGCTGTCCATCTGAAGAAAGTAGATTATGAAGTAACTATGATACCTAGGAAGGCAAGAATGCACTCAAGGAATGCTAAGAGCCTGAGGGAGGATGAAGAAAATGCAGATGACCCAGGATATGGTGCAGGGTTGTCTAAGGTCAGTAACAAACTACTTTCATCTTTAAAGCTGGATTCCTGAGATTTTTAAAAATAGGTACTTTTCTCTCAGGAATATACCATCATAGAACAGTGAAACTTACACAACTTACAGTAACTGGGCTGAACGTCAATGATGCATTTTTAAAAAAAGTTCAGTTTAATATTGTAGAAATTATGAATTAATAAAGCTTAAATATGTGGAAAAAATTTTACAACTTGCAAAAAATTCTCTAAAAAATAAATTATGCAAGCGACTTATCTACAAAAATAAGTCAATGGAGAGAGACTCTTCCTCCACCAGCCATTTAAATTTTATAATATTATCATGAACCGTTCATGAGATAATGTACCTAAAATTGACAAATTTAACATTTTAGGTAAATAAGGCACAATCTCCTCTTAAAAACAGTAGTGGTAGTAGTAGTAGTAGTAGTAGATCTATGAACAATGGACCTTGCTACAGTCAGGTGGCTTGTGTGCTTCGACATTACATATAGCCTTACTGTAAGTGCAACCACATTGGAGAGGTTTGTGTTGAGAAACCAGATGGATCCTGAAAAGTGGCAGCAACCTTTTATTAGTTTCAGGGACAACAGCCTGCATTATTGACTTAGTGGGCCTTGTACCATTAGCCAATATGGCCTTGCCACATTGTTACTGTGTCAGATGAAAGCAAAGGCTAAACTGCAACAATTACATTTCCTGAAGATATACGAGGTGCTTTCAAGTTCTAAGGCCTCCGATTTTTTTTCTAATTAACTACTCACCCAAAATCGATGAAACTGGCATTACTTCTCGACGTAATCGCCCTGCAGACGTACACATTTTTCACAACGCTGACGCCATGATTCCATGGCAGCGGCGAAGGCTTCTTTAGGAGTCTGTTTTGACCACTGGAAAATCGCTGAGGCAATAGCAGCACGGCTGGTGAATGCCTGGCCACGGAGAGTGTCTTTCATTGTTGGAAAAAGCCAAAAGTTACTAGGAACCAGGTCAGGTGAGTAGGGAGCATGAGGAATCACTTCAAAGTTGTTATCACGAAGAAACTGTTGCGTAACGTTAGCTCGATGTGCGGGTGCGTTGTCTTGGTGAAACAGCACACGCGCAGCCCTTCCCGGACGTTTTTGTTGCAGTGCAGGAAGGAATTTGTTCTTCAAAACATTTTCGTAGGATGCACCTGTTACCGTAGTGCCCTTTGGAACGCAATGGGTAAGAATTACGCCCTCACTGTCCCAGAACATGGACACCATCATTTTTTCAGCACTGGCGGTTACCCGAAATTTTTTTGGTGGCGGTGAATCTGTGTGCTTCCATTGAGGTGACTGGCGCTTTGTTTCTGGATTGAAAAATGGCATCCACGTCTCATCCATTGTCACAACCGACGAAAAGAAAGTCCCATTCATGCTGTCGTTGCATGTCAACATTGCTTGGCAACATGCCACACGGGCAGCCATGTGGTCGTCCGTCAGCATTCGTGGCACCCACCTGGATGACACTTTTCGCATTTTCAGGTCGTCATGCAGGATTGTGTGCACAGAACCCACCGAAATGCCAACTCTGGAGGCGATCTGTTCAACAGTCATTCGGCGATCCCCCAAAACAATTTTCTCCACTTTCTCGATCATGTCGTCAGACCGGCTTGTGCGAGCCCGAGGTTGTTTCGGTTTGTTGTCACACGATGTTCTGCCTTCATTAAACTGTCGCACCCACGAACACACTTTCAACACATCCATAACTCCATCGCCACATGTCTCCTTCAACTGTCGATGAATTTCAATTGGTTTCACACCACGCAAATTCAGAAAACGAATGATTGCATGCTGTTCAAGTAAGGAAAACGTCGCCATTTTAAGTATTTAAAACAGTTCTCATTCTCGCCGCTGGCGGTAAAATTCCATCTGCCGTACGGTGCTGCCATCTCTGGGACGTATTGACAATGAACGCGGCCTCATTTTAAAACAATGCGCATGTTTCTATCTCTTTCCAATCTGGAGAAAAAAAATCGGAGGCCTTAGAACTTGAATGCACCTCGTATAGATGTACTACATGATGATAGCATCCTCGTGGTTAAGATATCCTGGCAGTCAAATTGTCACTCACTCGGATCTTGTGGTGGAACTATTTAGGAGGATGTTATCATCAGCACAAGTCTACAGAATGCAGAGTAGAATGTTAGGCCTATTAATTGGGAAACTTAAAAAAGAGGTTGAAAGAAGATGTAGTGAAGTGTTGGTGGTAGAAAGAACAGAATTCCTGGTCAGATGGATACATGGTTATCAATACAGAATCAAATAAGGGTATGCAAGAGCAGGTCTAATAATGAATAAGAGAATAAGAGTTCTGTTCAAATGATATGAACACCATAGTGAACGGATCATCACAGCCAAGATAGACACAGTATCAAGACCCACCATAATAGCACATGTATGTGTCTACATACATGTGCTGATGATGTAGAAGTTGAAAGAATGTAGGAATAAATACAAGAAATTATTTAGCTCATCAAACTCTGTGTTACTTTTCTTTAGCAGAGGCACAACTTTTATCTGTTTTGAATATTTGGGGATAATTCCCTGATGTGGATATTTGTTAATGTAGCTTGTATCCTCTGTGTACCTAGTTCAGCACCTATACTGGTACTCCATTTTATACTACTGTCTGCACCCCCATGAACCATGGACCTTGCCGTTGGTGGGCAAGCTTATGTGCCTCAGTGATACAGATAGCCATACTATAGGTGCAACCACAACGGAGGTGTATCTGTTGAGAGGCCAGACAAACAAGTGGTTCCTGAAGAGGGCCAGCAGCCTTTTCAGTAGTTGTAGGGGCAACAGCCTGGATGATTGACCAATCAGGCCTTATAACATTAACCAAAATGGCCTTGCTGTGCTGGTACTGTGAACGTCTGAAAGCGAGGGGAAACTACAGCCTAGTTTTTCCCCGAGGGTGTGCAGCTGTACTGTATGGTTAAATGATGATGGCATCCTCTTGGGTAAAATATTCTGGAGCTAAAATAGTTCCCCATTTGGGTCTCCAGGTGGGGACTACTCAGGAGGACGTTGTTATCAGGAGAAAGAAAACTGGTGTTCTATGGATTGGAGCGTGAAATGTCAGATCGTTTAATCAGGCAGGTAGGTTAGAAAATTTAAAAAGGGAAGTAGCTAGGTTAAAGTTAAATATAGTGTGAATTAATTAAGTTCGGTGGCGAGAGGAACAAGACTTCTGGTCAGGTGAGTACAGGATTGTAAATCAGAATCAAATATTGCAGGAGTAGGTTTAACAAGGATTTTAAAAAATGGGGCGGCAGGTCAGCTACTACGAACAGCACAGTGAATGCATTATTGTAGCCAAGATAGGCATGGATGCCACACCTACCGCAGTAGTACTAGTTTACATGCCAACTAGCTCTGCAGATGATGAAGAGATTGAAGAAATATGTGATGAGATAAAAGAAACTATTCAGATAGTGAAGGGAGACAAAAATTTAATATTCATGGTAGTCTGGAATTCGATAGTAGGAAAAGGAAGAGAAGGAAAAGTAATAGGTGAATATGGGGGTAAGGAACGAAACAGGAAGTTGCTGGTAGAATTTTGCACAGAGCATAACTTAATTATAGCTAACACTTGGTTTAGGAATCATGAAAGAAGGTTGATAGATGGAAGAGGCCTCGAGATATTGGAAGGTTTCAGATAGATAATCTAATGATAAGACAAGGAACCAGGTTTTAAATTGTAAGACATTTCCAGGGGCAGATGTGGACTCTGACCACAATCTATTGGTTATGAACTGTAGATTAAAACTGAATAATCTGCAAAAATGTGGGAATTTAAGGAGATGGGACTTCGATAAACTGAAAGAACCAGAGGTTATAGAGAGTTTCAAAGAGAGCATTAGAAAACGATTGACAGGAACAGGGAAAAGAAATATGGTAGAAGAAGAATGGGTAGCTTTGGGAGATGAAATTGTGAAGGCAGCAGAGGATCAAGGACGAGAGCTAGTATAAATACTTGGGTAACAGAAGAGATATTGAATTTAATTGATGAAAGGAGAAAATATAAAAATGCAGTAAATGAAGTAGGCAAAAAGGAACACAGATGTCTCAGAAATGAGATCGACAGGAAGTGCAAAATGGCTAAGCAGGGGTGGCTAGAGAACAAACGTAAGGATGTAGATGCATAAATCACTCAGGGTAAGATAGATCTAAGATAGAGACCTTTGGAGAAAAGAGAACCACTTCTGTGAATATCAAGAGCTCAGATGGAAAACCAGTTCTAAGCAAACAAGGGAAAGCAGAAAGGAGGACGGAGTTTATAGAGGGTCTATACAAGGCTGATGTACTTGCGGGCAACATTATGGAAATGGAAGAGGACGTAGGTGAAGATGAAATGGGGGGTATGATACTGTGTGAAGAATTTGACAGAGCATTGGAAGACCTAAGTCGAAACAAGGCCCCGGGAGTAGACGACATTCTATTAGAACTACTGATAGTCTTGGGAGAGCCAGCCTCGACGCAACTCTACCATCTGGTGAGCAAGATGTGTGAGATAGGCGAAATACCTTCAGACTTCAAGAAGAATGTAACAATTTTAATCCCAAAGAAAGCAGTTGTTGACAGGTGTGAAAATTACAGAACTATCAGCTTAATAAGTCAATAGTAACACGAATTCTTTACAGCCGAATGGAAAAACTGGTAGAAGTCAACCTTGGGGAAGATCAGTTCAGATTCCGTAGAAATGTTGGAACACATGAAGCAATACTGGCCCTCCGACTTATCTTAGGAGATAGATTAAGGAAAGTCAAACCTACGTTTCTATCTTTTGTAAACTTAGAGAAAGCTTTTGACATTGTTGACTGGAATACTCTCCTTTAAATTCTGAAGATGGCAGGGGTCAAGTACATGGAGCGAAAGGCTATTTACAATTTGTACAGGAACCAGATGGGAATTATAAGAGTTGAGAGGCATGAAAGGGAAGCAGTGGTTGGGAAGGGAGTGAGACAGGATTGTAGCCTCTCCCCAATGTTATTCAATCTGTATATTGAGCAAGCAGTAAAGGAAACAAAATAAAAATTCGGAGTAAGTATTAAAATCCATGGAGAAGAAATAAAAACTTTGAGGTTTTTTCCGATGACATTGTAATTCTGTCAGAGACAGCAAAGGACCTGGAAGAGCAGTTAAACAGTGTCTCTGATGTTGGTCGAAGTGGAGACGATATTAAATGTAGACTGGTGGTGGCAACGAAAGCGTTTCTGAAGAAGAGAAATTTATTTACATCGAGTATAGATTTAAGTATCAGGAAGTCTTTTCTAAAAGTATTTATATGGAGTGTAGCCATATATGAATGTGAAACATGGACGATGAATAGTTTAGACAAGAAGAGAATAGAAGCTTTCGAAATGTGGTGCTACAGAAGAACACTGAAGATTAGATGGGTAGATCACGTAACCAATGAGGAGGTACTGAATAGATTTGGGGAGGAGGAATTTTTGGCACAACTTGGCTAGAAGAAGGAATCGGTTGGTGGACATGTTCTGAGGCATCAAGGGATCACCAATTTAGTATTGGAGGACAGCATGGAGGGTGAAAATTATAGAGGGAGACCAAGAGATGAATACACTAAGCAGATTCAGAAGGATGTAGGGTGCAATAGTTATTTGGAGATGAAGAAGCTTGCACAGGATAGAGTAGCAGGGAGAGCTACATCAAACCAGTCTCTGTACTGAAGACAACAACAACAACAACAACAGTTTCTGTTACAGTTTTACGGGCTTCATCCTTTGTGGTTGGTAGTAACATCATTGTACTTAGCACATAATTATTTGCTGATATTAATCCCCCCCTCTCTTTTTTTAATTAAATGTTATTTCTTTGTAGTACTTGAGAAATACTCATTCATGAAGTTTGCTAGCAGGTATGAATAATTTATTACTTACTTATTTCCATCCCTTATCTGCAAGTTGTTATGCTTTTGTTTCCCTCTCTCTCTCCATTATCTGTTTATTTTTGATGTGGAAACTGTTGGAAATGTCTTTTCAAAATTCAGTTTAAATAGTGTTGAATTTTGTGTTTACATTCACTTCTCTACACACTATGCCATACAGAATTTCACATCTACATTGGTTTCTTTATACACATTTTCCCAACTTTGATTTTGCTAGGTCTCATCAAAATTTTTGCATTTTGATTTTTGATAAAAGTCTTTTGCAGGCTTGATGTTTAGACCTTTTTCGATATCTGATTTTACTGTTATTGTTTGACATGACACAGTCTTTTACAAACACATCACTCTACTGACAGATTGTATTTGTGATCACATAATTGAATACTGATGCTGTCATTGAGTTTCATCTGTGATTTTGTGCTTTATGTTTATGTCTCCATATAAAATTATGTTGACTTTGTGACTGAAACTGTGTTTAGAACTTCTGCTGTTTTATTAAAAATGGTGTTATTGACACACCCACAAAGTGATTAATTTTTTATCCATGTCAAGCCTAGTTATTCAGCAGTTGATACTTGAAAGTGTTTGTCTTTGCTAATCGCTCTATGGTCATGTCTTGGTGTAAATGATGTTCCTTTTCTAACACAAATGCATGATCCACCATCCTTTGAAGAAGTCCTGCAGCAAGAGTCTGTCCTTTCATGTTAATGGTAATACTATTATTGGAATTCTGTTTCTCTATAACAGTGTTCTGTGACATGTAGTACTGTGCTATTCAAAGACTGGATCTGAACTTCAAACACTTTTATTGATTGTATATTCTGATGAAAGATTATTAAGTCCGTGAAATGTCCAATCTACATTTACATCTACATCATTCACTAACCTGTTCTATTCGCAAATAGAGTGAAGAAAGGATTGCTGTCTATATGCCTCCATATAAACCCTAATTTCTCTTATGTTTTCTTCCTGGTACATTGCATTGCATTGTTGGCAGTAGAAGCTGTTCTGTATCAGTTGCAAATGCCAGTCCTTGAAACTTTCTCAATAGTATTTTGTGGAAAGAACATCATCTCTTCCAGAGATTCCCATTTAAGGTCATGTATCATTTCAGTAAAACTCTCATGTTGACTGAACCTGCCAGTAAAAAAATCTAGCAGCACACTTTTGAATTGCTTTGATGTCTTCCTTTAATATGACTTGGTGGGGATCCCAAATACTCGAGCAGTACTCAAGAATGGGTCGCACAAGTGGTCTGTATGTGGACACCTCTATAGATGAGCTACACTTCGTTAGAATTCTCCCAATAAACCAGATTCGACCATTCATCTTCCATACTACTGATGTTATGTGCTTGTTCCATTCACGTAGCTTTGCAATGCGTAGATATTCCATCAACGTGACCTTGCAAAGGAGCACATCAATAATACTGTGTTCAAACATTACAGGATGCTGTTTCCTCTTCATCTGCATTAGATTACATTATTCAACATATAGAGAAAGCTGCCATTCATCACACCAAACATAAATTCTGTGTTTGTATCCTGCTAAAGTCAGCCAGTGACAAAACTTTCCTGTCAGTGACAACATCGTCAGCAAACAGTCACAGGTTGGTGCTCAGCATATCCATCACATCATTTATGTGTATAGACAACAAGACTGGTCCTATCCTACTTCTCTGTGGCACTCATCATGATTCCCTTGTCTCTGATGGACTACCACCATCCAAGACAATGTACTGTGTTCTATAACTTACCAAGTCTTTGAGCCACTCACATGTACGAGAACCTATTCTATTTGCTCAACCCTTTCAGTGGGGAATTATGTCAAAACACTATCTATAAATCTAGAAATATGGAATTTGCATGTTGCCCTTCATCCATGGTTTGTAGGACATCAGATGAGAAAAGGGCAAACTGAGTTTCACACAAGCAATGCTTTCGTAATCTGTGCCAATTTGTGGAAAGAAGCTTTTCTATCTCAAGGAAATTTGTTATATACGTACTTAGAATATGCCCAAGAATTCTACAGTAAACAGATGTTAAGAATACTGATTTGTAATTTTGCAGGCTCATCCTTTAACCATCTTACATATGGCCATCACTAGCACTTTTTTCGAGTCACTTGAAACTCTGCACTGGTTGAGAGATTTGTCATAAATGCAAACTAAGAAGGAGTCAGTGCTGAATTGGTATTCCCTAAGACCTGGTGACTTACTTCTTTTCAACTCTTTCAGTCGATTTTCAGTGCCAGATATATTTATTTCTATATCCTCCATATGGTAGTCTTAGCAACAGTCAAACAATGATACGCCTGTAGTATCCTCCTGCATGTATGATTTTTTAGACACACAATTTAAAGTTTCATATTTCTTTTTGCTGTCTTCTATTGCCACGCCAAATTGGTTGGTGAGTGAATTAATAGAAGCCTTTGACTTGCTTAGAGATTCTATGTAGAACCATAATTTTCTCACGTTAATGGCAAGATCTGTAGCTAAAATATGATTGTGGACGTTATTATATACTTCATGCATCAATCTTTTTATAGCCCTCACAAATTTCTACCAACTTTTGCTTGTCAAAATTTCTGCATTCTTTTTGAACTGATGATATAACAATCTTATTCTCCTCACCATTTACCAAATTTAATAATTAAACCATGTTTGGTATTTTCCATCCTTAATTCAATTACAAGGCACACACTTCCCCAAAGCACAATTTACAGTCAGTTCAAACTCTCCCCATATTTCCTGTATACACTACATATTTGAACTATGATTGATTGATTGATTTTAACAGGAGAGCTAAAACAGCTTAGGTCTGACCCACCACTGCCCGCACCGAAACTAGGTTTATTATGTGGTATCGCTCACTGTATATCTAGTGAAGCCAACCAGTGCCCTTAAATAGTGCAAGGAGTCCCTCTACCAGTTTTTGTTAGACACAATTTCTTCAGGTCTAGTTGTCCCGAAGATTCTGTATCTTTTACTTTCCAATGCCATGCATTCGAAGATTAGGTGTGATGCGGTTTGTTCACTCTCATCACAGATCCTACATTTAGGATCCTCTTCCATTATACCCATTGTGTGTAGGTGTTTTTTGAAGTTTCCATGGTCGGTCATCAGTCCAGTCATGAGTTTGATTCTTTCCTGTTCAATCCCAGGATTACAGAGCTTCTTTTAAAACATGGCTTGGGCATCGTTACCTTACCATATTTTTGTTTATGGACCTTGGTCCAATATCCTACGTGCTGTTTCCTAAGCCAGTTCCATAGTTCTAATTTGATCATAGGCTTGGTGATTGTCAAGACAGGTTCCGGTCCAGTAAATGGAGTTGTTGCCCCCATCCTAGCTAATCTATTGGCTTGTTCATTGCAACAGATCCCTGAGTGGCCAGGAACCCACAATAGGTACACCCTATTGCTTCCCCTTAGCTCCACCAGAGCCCTGTGGCAATCTGCAACATTCTTAGATCTTGTTGCAGGAGCTGCCAATGATTTCAGGGCTGCCTGGCTGTCTGAATAGATGTAGATGCTACAGTCATTGTAGCACCTACTCATATTCTCCTCCACACATGCCCTGATTGCAGTAATTTTGGCTTGAAATACAGAGGCCAGTTTCCCTAGATGCTGCTCCAGTCTTGGCTGAACCCTGTACAACCCTGCCCCAACGCCTTGATCTGTTTTCGACCCATCGGTGAACCAAATGATGTCCCCTTTATGGTGTTGAACTGTTTTCTCCAACTGCTCCCTACTTCCAATTATTATGTTGTAAGGCTTGTCGAAGCAGTTGGGAGTTATTATATAGTCAGTGGGCTTTTCCCAGCCATACCTATATTAACCTCACTCACTATGTTGTGTGTGATTCTGGATATCTGAATGAAACCCAGTTTTGGCCAGTTTTAAGTCTGTATGCCCCAGCTGCTGCCTCCATCTTTAGCCAAAGGTGAAGTGTAGGCATATCCAGCATGGCTTCCATTCCAGCAGTTGGTGTATTGCTAATTCTGCCCGTTATGGCTAAGCAGGCCAATCTCTGCACCTTAGCAAGCTCTTAAGCTCTTTAGCAGCAACTTACTGTTCTACCTTCTTCCACAACACTATGGCTCCATAGGAAATCCTAGGCCTAACCACTGTGGTGTATATCCAGTGCATACCCTTGCGGCTCAGGCCCCAGTTTTTCCCACAAGCCCTCCTAGTACTCACTAAAGTGCTTTTTGCCTTGGAGCAGATACTCTTAATATGAGGGGTCCAAGTTAGCTTCTCATCCAAAGTTACCCTACACTGTCCCGTTCACAGGTAGAGTTTCATCGAAGAGCTTTAGATTCCAACTTGCATGCTGACTAAGTCTCTCTGTAAATGGCACCGCAACAGTCTTCTTAGGATTAACTCTCAGATCCTGTTTAATGCACCGTTTTTGCACAATGTCCAACCCTCCTTGTGCCATATTCCTGACTGTGTCAGTGAATTTGCCAAGTATTACTATGACAAGGTCATCTGTGTATCCTTGGCAGAAGCATTGTCTGGAATTTAGTTCCTCAATGAGTTCCTTCACCACTAGATTCCACAATAGAGGAGACAAAACTCCTCCTTGTGGGCAGCCTCTAGTGGTCTTAATTGCCATCTTTTCATTCATCATGGTAGCCTCTACCTTCCTTCCACTAAGCATGACACTGGTCCATCTACATACAGTGGTCCCCAGGTCATGCACCTCTGCTGCCCTTACCATGGAACTGAAGGTCGTGTTGCTAAAGGCCCCCTCGATATCCAGGAAGATGCAGGGGCTATTTCTTGGAAGTGAAGTGCTTTTTCCACCTTCCCGACGAGTTGGTGGAGAGCTGACTCACATGATTTACCTGGTTGGTATGTGTGTTGGTTCAGATGTAGAGGGACCCTACATAGCCTCCTCTTCCCAACGTATACATTAACCAGTTTTTCCAATGTTTTGAGAATGAAGGAGGACAGACTGATTGGTCTCATATCCTATGGAATGAAGACAACCTTCACTGCCCTCCAAACATTGGGAATGATTCTTATTGCTAAGCTATCGCTGAATAGCCTGCATAGGACTCTTATAAGCTTTCCTCCTCCCTGTTGCAGGAGTGCTGGAAAAATTCAGTCTGGGCCAGGTGACTTGAACGGTTGGAATGTTCCCACCGCCACTGGATTTTGTTGAAGTTCACACACTCCTTGGCCGATTCCCAGTCCTCTCTTTGAGTGCCTGAGAACCGTTGTCTCTCTGGAGTCACATACAGGTCTGTGTTATCCGGCAGAGCATATTGAGGAAAGTGAATTTTGAGGAGCAATTCCAGTGTCTCATGTGCTGTCTTTGTATATTCCCCATCCTCCTTCCTCAACGTACCTCCTGGATTAGTTGGTACTCAAGTGACAATCTTGTGAAATCTGGCTTGTGCAGCCATGCCTTCCACTTCCTCACAGAATACCTTCCAGGATGCCTCCTTTGCTTGTCTTATTGCAAGATTGTAACTGACAAGGGCCTCACAATATTTAGCCCATTGTCATTTATGTCTTGCAATATTAAACAGTCTCCGTACCTGTTTTCTTTGCATTTACAATTTGTTATTCCACCAAGGAACACTCTTATTTGTGCACTTCCTGGTGATTGTGCAGTTGCCCTGATATGGAGTCACTATGGCAGAGGTAACAGCCTCTGCTACTTGCTCAAATTCTACTGGCTTCCTTATTGTGGTTTTAATTTCCGATAAGCCTAAGTCAAGGTCCCTCCTATATGTCTCCCAGTCTGTTTTCTTGGGATTTCTGTAAGTCATGGTCTGTCCGATTCCACGCCGGCCGTGGTTCTAGGTGCTTCAGTGTGGAACCGCGCAACTGCTACGGTCGTAGGTTCGAATCCTGCCTCGGGCATGGATGTGTGTGATGTCCTTAGGTTAGTTAGGTTTAAGTAGTTCTAAGTTCTAGGGGCTGATGACCTCAGATGTTAAGTCCCATAGTGTTCAGAGCCATTTTAACCATTTGTCTGATTCCCATTTCAACCTTGAATTTAATGTACATGTGGTCTGATGAGGATGGCTCCAACACCACATGCCATTATTTGACATAACTACCTATCGTCATGGAACTAAATGTTATGTCAATTACTTCTTCCCTTCTGCTATTCCTGAATGTAGGTTCATTGCCCCTATTCAGGACCTCTAAGTTGTTAGCTAAGAGGAATTCAAGAAGGTACTCACCTCTACTGTTGGTGTCCTTGATGCCCCACACTAGGTTGTGGGCATTGGCATCACCCCCCACCAGCAGTTGGACACCTTGCTGATGGCAAGTCTCTACCAGTCTCCTCACCTCCAAGGGAGGGGGAGCACTGTTTTCGTAAGGAAGGTATGCTGAGGCCAAAATAATTTCCCTCATGATATCTTCCTTACATTGCTGCATTTTGATGGTCACTAAGTCCCTAGAGCAGAGATCCATCATTGGCATGAAAGAAATGCCATTTTTAACATAGATGCATGTTCTGGAGTTTCTTGGGTTCCTAGCATATCAGCTTACATCCAGTGCCTCCGAGGCCCGATAAACCCCCTTTGTATAAATAGGGTTCTTGTACCAGGGCCATGTCCACTTCCTGTCTCCCCAGGCAGCGGCTCAGGGCAGCAGAGGCCCCTTAATCTGCAGCACCTCCAGGCTCTGTCTTACTGCCATCTTTGAGGTCTTTGAGAACCCTAATGGTGACCTGTGAGAACCCTAAAAACAGTTTCAGGTCCTGCTCCCGCATCGCCTTCAGGGACTTCTCACCAACCTCCACCACCAGGGTACGTCCTTCTGGAGCAACCTTCTGGTTAATCACTCTCCAGTCTTCTGTTGGGACTTTTGGGTTCTGGGCACCTATTTTCCCAAACAGAGTCTTGGGAGAGACTTCCTTAAGGATTTTTGGTACCCATAATGATATCTTTGCGGTCTTAAGAAGCTCCGCTGCTGTCTTGACCAGCAGCTTCGCATCTTCCCACAGGGGTGTCATGGGCACCTTGTCCTTGAGCCGTTCTACTGTGTGCACCCCCTCACAGACAAATATGAGTGCACCACGATCTAGATATACCCTCCTGAAGTTGGGACCTGGGCCAGCATCCCCCCCAATATTTTCAAAGAGCGCCATCTGTACAGTTCCTCCTGCTGCGAGGTAATGGCCACCAGTGGATAACCTTCCTGGATAACTGCCATCCTAAAAACCGAGGCTGCAGTACTATAGGTCTGTTTCCCTATTTCTTGCCTCGGTTTTTCTGGACTCGCTTATCCAGGGAGAAGGGTGTCTTTGATTCCTCCTTTATCCGCTTACTACCTGTCTTTGACGTTGTGGAGGTCTGCATGTCCCCTTAAATCTGAGACAGTTTTTTCCTGGGGGTCTTGGGTTCTAGTCCATTTACTTCCCTCCACTTGTGTTTAGGAAGCCATTCTTTTCCTTCCTTTTCCCTCTGTTCCCTGAGTAGCTTCCTCCTTTGAACCCCAGACAAACCTTTGATCTTAATCTAGTCTAGCTTCTTGGTTACAGTTCCCACTTCTGGCTCATGCCTAGACCCTGATTCAGTAGTGGAAATGCCTTCCATCAGTTCAGATACCTTAATGTTTGGGTATCTGAGGTCTCAGTTTGCCCCCCAGTTTCTTTTTCTGTAGTCGTGTCCATGTTTGTCCCACGAGATTTGGGGATCTAGAGGGTCCACACCACGAATACCCCGCGTGGTGTAAAGCTAACCACTCAGGGAGATCACCCGGTATCCCTGAGGCTCTGTTTGTGACACATCTTCCCATGTGCCAAGCACCTCTCAGCATGGATCGCATCACACCATGGGTTGGGTCAGGGAATAGGGTAGGACTAGGAGTGGATAGGGAAGATGGGACGTTGTGGGACACTCTTAGTCTGACCCATCGGCTGAGGCCTTTCTGGCAGTAGGTCCTCTACCTTCGGCATAGTCCTCAGCTTCCCGCGGATACACAAGCCTATCCACCCTCATGGACAGTGCTTCATCAAGGTGGTGTCCCCAGGAGAGGTTTGAACTATGAGGGGCATTCGATAAGTAATGCAATGCATTTTTTTTTCTTGGCCATTTTCAGTTGAAAAATATGTGGAATTGGTTGTGGGACATTCTGGAATATTCCTGCTTCAGCCCCAGTGCTTTCATGAAGTTCTAGTAGGTGGTGGCACTGTAAATAGTTTTCAAAATGGCGTATGTAATGGAGGTGTGCTCCAAGCAGAGAGCTTTTATTGAGATTGTTTTGGTGGAAAATCAGGGCATTGCAGATATTCATAGGTGCTTGCAAAATTTCTTTGAAGGATGTGGCAGTGAATAAAAGCATGTAGCATGATGAGTCATTGGGCAAGGCGTCTGCTGTCATCATTGCAACAATGTCATGCTCCCTCATGGTCAACAATGAACTCTAAAGTGTATTGTGTGACCCTCAGGAAATTGAGAAAATGACTTCAGCGTGTTTGTCACCACAAAAATGCAAATGAACTTCTCCTTCTCTGTGACAACACTTGGCCTCACACCAATCTGTGCACCTGAGAGGAGCTCACAAAACTTCTTTCTCATCCACCCAATAGCCCGGATATTGCACCTTCCAACTTACATCCGTTTGGCCCAATGAAACATGCACTCCACAGGAAGCAGTATGCAGATGATCTACATCTACATCTACATCTACATCCATATCCATACTCCGCAAGCCACCTGATGGTGTATGGTGGAGGGTACCTTGAGTACCTCTATGGGTTCTTCCTTCTATTCCAGTCTCATATTGTTCGTGGAAAGAAGGATTGTCGGTATGCTTCTGTGTCGGCTCTAATCTCTCTGATTTTATCCTCATGGTCTCTTCGTGAGATATACGTAGGAGGGAGCAATATACTGCTTGACTCCTCGGTGAAGGTATGTTCTCGAAACTTCAACAAAAGCCCGTACCGAGCTACTGAGCATCTCTCCTGCTGAGTCTTCCACTGGAGTTTATCTATCATCTCCGTAACGCTTTCACGATTATTAAATGATCCTGTAACAAAGCGCGCTGCTCTCTGTTGGATCTTCTCTATCTCTTCTATCAACCCTATCTGGTACGGATCCCACACAGCTGAGCAGTATTCAACCAATGGGCGAACAAGCATACTGTAACCTACTTCCTTTGTTTTTGGCTTGCATTTCCTTAGGATTCTTCCAATGAATCTCAGTATGGCATCTGCTTTACCAACGATCAACTTTATATGATCATTCCATTTTAAATCACTCCTAATGCGTACTCCCAGATAATTTATGGAATTAACTGCTTCCAGTTGCTGACCTGCTATATTGTAGCTAAATGATAAGGGATCTATCTTTCTATGTATTCGCAACACATTACACTTTTCTACATTGAGATTCAATTGCCATTCCCTGCACCATGCGTCAATTCGCTGCAGATCCTCCTGCATTTCAGTACAATTTTACAATGTTACAACCTCTCGATACACCACAGCATCATCTGCAAAAAGCCTCAGTGAACTTCCGATGTCATCCACCAGGTCATTTATGTATATTGTGAATAGCAATGGTCCTACGACACTCCCCTGCGGCACACCTGAAAACACTCTTACTTCGGAAGACTTCTCTCCATTGAGAATGACATGCTGCGTTCTGTTATCTAGGAACTCTTCAATCCAATCACACAATTGGTCTGATAGTCCATATGCTCTTACTTTGTTCATTAAACAACTGTGGGGAACTGTATCGAATGCCTTGCAGAAGTCAAGAAACACGGCATCTACCTGTGAACCCGTGTCTATGGCCCTCTGAGTCTCGTGGACGAATAGCGCGAGCTGGGTTTCACACGACCGTCTTTTTCGAAACCCTTGCTGATTCCTACAGGGTAGATTTCTAGTCTCCAGGAAAGTCATTATACTCAAACATAATACGTGTTCCAAAATTCTACAACTGATCGACGTTAGAGATATAGGCCTATAGTTCTGCACATCTGTTCGACGTCCCTTCTTGAAAATGGGGATGACCTGTGCCCTTTTCCAATCCTTTGGAACGCTACGCTCTTCTAGAGACCTACGGTACACAGCTGCAAGAAGGGGGGCAAGTTCCTTCGCGTACTCTGTGTAAAATCGAACTGGTATCCCATCAGGTCCAGAGGCCTTTCCTCTTTTGAGCGATTTTAATTGTTTCTGTATCCCTCTATTGTTTATTTCGATATCTACCATTTTGTCATCTGTGCGACAATCTAGAGAAGGAACTACAGTGCAGTCTTCCTCTGTGATCAGCTTTGGAAAAAGACATTTAGTATTTCGGCCTTTAGTCTGTCATCCTCTGTTTCAGTACCATTTTGGCCACAGAGTGTCTGGACATTTTGTTTTGATCCACCTACCGCTTTGACATAAGACACAAAAATTTCTTAGGATTTTCTGCCAAGTCAATACATAGAACTTTACTTTTGAATTCATTGAACGCCTCTCGCATTGCTCTCCTCACACTACATGTCACTTCACATAATTTTTGTTTGTCTGCAAGGCTTTGGCTATGTTTATGTTTGCTGTGAATTTCCCTTTGCTTCCGCAGCAGTTTTCTAACTCGGTTGTTGTACCATGGTGGCTCTTTTCCATCTCTTACGATCTTGCTTGGCACATACTCATCTAACACATATTGTACGATGGTTTTGAACTTTGTCCACTGATCCTCAACACTATCTGTACTTGAGACAAAACTTTTGTGTTGAGCCGTCAGGTACTCTGTAATCTGCTTTTTGTCACTTTTGCTAAACAGAAAAATCTTCCTACCCTTTTTAATATTTCTATTTACGGCTGAAATCATCGATGCAGTAACCGCTTTATGATCACTGATTCCATGTTCTGTGTTAACTGTTTCAAATAGTTCGGGTCTGTTTGTCACGAGAATGTCTAATATGTTATCGCCATGAGTCGGTTCTCTGTTTAACTTCTCAAGGTAATTTTCAGATAAAGCGCTTAAAAAAATTTCACTGGATTCTTTGTCCCTGCCACCCGTTATGAACGTTTGAGTCTCCCAGTCTATATCTGGCAAATTAAAATCTCCACCCAGAACTATAACATGGTGGGAAAATCTACTCGAAATATTTTCCAAATTATCCTTCAGTTGCTCAGCCACAACAGCTGCTGAGCCAGGGGGCCTATAGAGACATTCAATTAAAAAGTCTGAGCCTGCTTTAACCGTGACATTCACCCAAATTATTTCACATTTCGGATCTCCGTCAATTTCCTTCGATACTATTGACTTCTGATCGCTATAAACACGCCTCCCCCTTCACTGTCCAGACTGTCTCTGTGGTATACATTCCAATCTGAGTTTAGGATTTCATTACTGTTTACGTCTGGTTTCAGCCAACTTTCTGTCCCTAGTACTATATGGGCATTGTGACGGTTTATTAATGAGAGCAATTCTGGGACCTTTCTATAGACGCTCTTGCAGTTTACTATTAGTACATTAATATTGTTATTCCCTGTTGCATTTTGCCTATTCCTACCTTGCAGCGTCTCAGTAGGTGTCTTGTCGGGCCTAGGGAGGGAATTCTCTAACCTAAAAATCCCACATGTGCACTCCACACGTAGTCCGCTACCCTTGTAGCCACTTCTTGCGTGTAGTGTATGCCTGACCTATTCAGGGGGACCCTACATTTCTCCACCCGATAGCGGAGGTCGAGAAATTTGCACCCCAGATCTCCGCAGAATCGTCTGAGCCTCTGGTTTAAGCCGTCTACTTGGCTCCAACCCAGAGGACTGTGATCGGTTCTGGTAATGATACTACAAATAGTTAGCTCAGATTCCACCCCGCGAGCGAGGCTTTCAAACTTCACCAATTCTGCCAACTGCCTGTGCGAACTGAGGACGACCTCTGAACCCAGATGGCAGGAGTCATTGGTGCCGACATGAGCAACAATTTGCAGTTGGGTGCACCCAGTGCTCTCTATCGCCGCCGGCAGGCCTCCTCCACATCTCGGATGAGACCCCCCGGCAAGCAGACAGAGTGAACACTGACCTTCTTCCCCGGCCTTTTCGCTAAGGGGCTCCATCACCCACCTAACGTTGGAGCTCCCAGTAACTAATAAACCCCTCCGCCCGTGTGCCTGCTCAGACCTTGCTGAAGGAGCGGCCACATGTCCACTCACAGGCAGAGCAGGCGATGCCACACGGCCAACTTCCACATTGACCCTCCGCCTCGTGCGGTGCGAACGCTGCTGAACCCGCCACTCCCCTTGGGGAGAGGGTGCCCCAACCGCACCTGGTACCTGCGAAGATGTCTCGACAGCAGGGACAGTGGGTGAAGCATGTAACACCTGGGGTGTACCATGCGACGCACCAGACTCCCCACTGCCGCTACACTCCGAGGCAGCAGCCTTAAGACGGCTGACCGCGGCCATCAACACATTCAGCTGTTCGCAAACAGTGGCCAGCTCCTCCTGCGTCCGTACACAGCTGTCACACATCCTATCCATCCTAAGAAATCAATTTACTGTAGAGAGTTAATCAACTTTTAACTAGACTGCTAATTCACTAAAGGCGGCTGATAGTTGACTAAACTGTGGTTGCCAGACACTTCTTGTAGAAAACAATGAAAATAGCACTACCTGTCTCTGGACCATACTGAAAACAAACACTAGCACGACTGGCACTATGATTGACTAAAGGGACTCTCTCTGACTGTATTCAAAACAAACACGAAATCTATGGAACAATATTATTAGCACTCGACAATTAAAGCTTCCTAAAAGCAAAAACACACGGAAGAAGAAGTGACAAGCAAGAAAAATACAGTTAATACTTAAATTAACGTAGCTCGCTGCACAGCAGACGTGAAGTAGACGGCAGTTATGACGATGGGGAGGTTACTGATGCAGTAAGATGCTGGCTCTGACGTCTGCCAGTAGAGTGGTACCATGCAGGCATGAGGACCCTACCATTAAGGTGGCGTACGGTGATGCATGAAACAGAGAGTATGTTGAAAAATAGGGTGTTGCATCCAAAAGTGTGGGAAATAATATGTATTGGAATACTGAATAAAACAAACCTACATTCAGAAAAAAGTGTTGCATTACTTATTGAGTGCTCATCACAAATGATGTCCATTTTTTCCAGTATAAAAAGCTCCTAGCATTCTTGGTAGATTTATTAACTGTCATAACCAAATCACTTTGGTAATGCCATGATCACTAATCTGTCTTTACACTGACACTGTTGGTAAGGTTAAGCCTGTTTGTAGCTCCTAGGTGTAAAATATTTCTATTGCTTCTGGGTTGTTGAACTAGCTGCTCAAAATACACTCCTGGAAATTGAAATAAGAACACTGTGAATTCATTGTCCCAGGAAGGGGAAACTTTATTGACACATTCCTGGGGTCAGATACATCACATGATCACACTGACAGAACCACAGGCACATAGACACAGGCAACAGAGCATGCACAATGTCGGCACTAGTACAGTGTATATCCACCTTTCGCAGCAATGCAGGCTGCTATTCTCCCATGGAGACGATCGTAGAGATGCTGGATGTAGTCCTGTGGAATGGCTTGCCATGCCATTTCCACCTGGCGCCTCAGTTGGACCAGCGTTCGTGCTGGACGTGCAGACCGCGTGAGACGACGCTACATCCAGTCCCAAACATGCTCAATGGGGGACAGATCCGGAGATCTTGCTGGCCAGGGTAGTTGACTTACACCTTCTAGAGCACGTTGCGTGGCACGGGATACATGCGGACGTGCATTGTCCTGTTGGAACAGCAAGTTCCCTTGCCGGTCTAGGAATGGTAGAACAATGGGTTCGATGACGGTTTGGATGTACCGTGCACTATTCAGTGTCCCCTAGACGATCACCAGTGGTGTACGACCAGTGTAGGAGATCGCTCCCCACACCATGATGCCGGGTGTTGGCCCTGTGTGCCTCGGTCGTATGCAGTCCTGATTGTGGCGCTCACCTGCACGGCGCCAAACACGCATACAACCATCATTGGCACCAAGGCAGAAGTGACCCTCATCGCTGAAGACGACACGTCTCCATTCGTCCCTCCATTCACGCCTGTCGCGACACCACTGGAGGCGGGCTGCACGATGTTGGGGCGTGAGCGGAAGACGGCCTAACGGTGTGCGGGACCGTAGCCCAGCTTCATGGAAACGGTTGCGAATGGTCCTCGCTGATACCCCAGGAGCAACAGTGTCCCCAATTTCCTGGGAAGTGGCGGTGCGGTCCCCTACGGCACTGCGTAGGATCCTACGGTCTTGGCGTGCATCCGTGCGCCGCTGCGGTCCGGTCCCAGGTCGACGGGCACGTGCACCTTCCGCCGACCACTGGCGACAACATCGATGTACTGTGGAGACCTCACACCCCACGTGTTGAGCAATTCGGCGGTACGTCCACCCGGCCTCCCGCATGCCCACTATACGCCCTCGCTCAAAGTCCGTCAACTGCACATACGGTTCACGTCCACGCTGTCGCGGCATGCTACCAGTGTTAAAGACTGCGATGGAGCTCCGTATGCCACGGCAAACTGGCTGACACTGACGGCTGCAGTGCACAAATGCTGCGCAGCTAGCGCCATTCGACGGCCAACACCGCGGTTCCTGGTGTGTCCGCTGTGCCGTGCGTGTGATCATTGCTTGTACAGCCCTCTCGCAGTGTTCGGAGCAAGTATGGTGGGTCTGACACACCGGTGTCAATGTGTTCTTTTTTCTATTTCCAGGAGTGTAGTTTTGAAGGATGTGTTCATAACTGCGGTACAAGACAGTCTGTCTGTACCATCTGTAATGAATCCGTAGACTTCCCAGTCTATACTTGGTAAATTAAAGTCACCTCCAAGTAATACTGTGTGATGAGGGTATGTCCGCACTCCTGCATAGACTTTATCTGAATTATTGTATAGCTACTATAGTAAAATCGGTTGGCCAATAAAATATTTGATAATTAACTTGAGTTCTTCTAAGCTGGTTACTTGGGTCCAGACAACCTCTTGTTCAGACTCAATTTTGACCTCGATACACACAATATTTTTGTCATTTACAATGAACACTACCCCCTCCCAAAATATCTAACCAGGTTATTCAATATGAAATATTTTGAAGCTTTCTGCTTTGGGTTTAACCCAACTTGTTACTTGTGTCAATGAGATCTTCTTTTTTATGACATGTAGTAAGTGTTCCTTTTGGTGTATGAGTACCTGTCTTGTAAGTGCTTCCTGCAGAAGTTTGTAAACTGATAGAGATATTCTTTATGCAGGGGAACATGTTGTATGGACTTCTCCCAAAAAAGAGCTACTTATTCGGAGGGATTTCCATTGAGATGGTGAAAACTACAACAGAAGACACTCTAAATTTTCTTTAACAAGTGTTTGATTAAGCGAGAAGACCTTCAAAAAATTGAAAAAAATAAATAAATTTGATAGCATTTCATAAGAATGGATTTTTTAAATAAAAAATGTTGCAACAACTACAGGAACATTATCATTACTGTATCAGCAAGAAGGCTGTATGGCCGAATTATAAAAGAACATCTGGAGAATGATATTATGATAGAACAGACACCATACATATATAATTACGACAATCACAAGCCAAGGATCACTTCTGTGTGGATGCACACATACGCTTGAACTCATGTGAGAATAAGCCTTGCCACGAGCTCTGAGATTAATGGGCAGGGTGCACTACTTTCTTAGTGCGTGGAGTAAGTTGAGAATGTGAGTCTGTTGTGGGGGCATGCTTTGGATACGTCTGTACAGCCGTGCTAATTCCTGTGTCCTTGGTGGCTTAGGGGTTAGAGTGTGTGCCTAGTAAGCAGATCCCGGGTTGAATCCCGGTTAGGCGCACATTTTCAACTTTCCCCGTTGATTTCAGTCAGTGTCGCATACACAGCTGATGTGTTTAATTCACTGAAATATAATAGAACAGAGTGGCTTTACTGCAGGCTGATCTTGTGTAAATAATATATTTACTATAAAAAAGACAATTGTTAAAAGAAGAGCCAGTGGAAGAAACACTTATGTGATTATTATAGATTTACAAAAGTGTGTGTGTCACCACACCAATAAAGAATCTACATATATCATTATTTTGTTGAGAACACAATAAACAGGTTATGTGTTGATGCAGTTAAAAAATTTCTGAGGTGTTAGAGACTTGATTTGAAATAGGAAAAGAAATCTCCCATGCAATATGACTGACCAAAGACCTAAAAAAAGGGCGCTATACAGCACAATACTTTGTTTAAATATTATCTGAACAAAGTCCTTAAAGTGTGGATGAAAAAGTGTGAAGGAATGAGCCTGTAGATAGATGGGGTTAGCTGTCAGGTTTACTATTTACCAATTATAAAATAATATTGGCTGCAAATGACTGTAATATGAAGTGCATGATGAAGAAAAATCTTAGAACTGTCCAATAAAACACAACAATTTTTTCTATTGGAAGTACATAACATGAAATTATCAGAGGTGGAAAAACTGTTAAGCCATGTCAAAAGTACAAATATCTTAGATCAGGATTCCAGTAAACAAGAAATAAGACAGAAGACAACACAAGTTAAATAAGCAGTCTTTGGTCAGATAAAATTGAGAAAGAGGCAAACAAGGTTATATAAATCAAGAAGACAAAGCATTACTCTGTATGGGGTGGAATTGTGGGAAATGCCAAAATGAGGTAGAAGGAGACTTGACTCTATCCAAATGATTGGAGAACTTGTAGTTTTGAGGCAATGGAAGATCCCAAATAAAGAGACCAGGAAGTGAGTGGAAACCCTTAACTACATCATGGAAGAGGTGGAAAAACGGTATTTATAATGAGATGAAACCATAATAGAAAAATCAGGTGGAGGAGGATATGCGATGATGAAATCTGAAAGAAGGTTTATATAAGAACTGAGAGGCTTGGATAGAAGTTGGTGATAAATAGTATAAAGAGGTATAAAAAGTTTCACAAAAGAAACACATCTTCCTACCAATTGCAAAAGGTATTTTACAGTGCGTGGTCCAAGACACAACCAGTATGCTTTTACTAAATAGCTGCACTAGTAATTGATTCAAACTCCTGTGTGGTGGTTCATTGTGGGGATTCCTAGTGAAACCCCATATGTTGATAATCCCAACTGCTACCAGCAAAATATGTGCATAGCTACCATTAAACCATTTTCCAAACCGTCATAAATCCATCTCACAGTTCCATTAAAATGTGACCAATCATGATGCCAAAACAGCTCAACAATGTGCATGTTGATACCAGATGTCAAGGAGGACATTTTGTTTCCTGTTTGAGAACATGGTATACTCTATACATTGTAGAATCTTTAGATGGTTACCTGTAACTATTCTGTTTTTGGAATGTTAAAAGGAAAGCCTTGGCATTTATACATGGAGAACTCTTAAATAAAAAAAAGACAGTTTAATTAGTTGATGCAGTTTCAATGTACCACTATTAGAAATGATGTCAGTGTTTCTGTTAGCATGGTCTGCAAGGTATTTGGTTGCAGCCAGCTGTGTAATTGTATCTTCTGTAGTTTTCTCTTCTACCAGGATTTATGAATGGCTAATGTGGAAACATTCAAAAGCCGAGTGTTGCTCAGTGGCAGTGGAGTGATGCATGATGGGAATTTTCCTAGAGACAAAAAGAAAAAAAAATTAAGAACAGATGAGAGTGGAAGACAGTTAGGACGGTAATGAAAATTTTAAACGTAGATGGTCCGGGTAGATAGCAAAATGTGGATGGAAAAAAGGCATAGGAAAATGTGAACTTCTTTTTCAGTGGATGAGCACATTCTAAAGTCAGGGTCATAACCTAGCATTTTGTCTTTGAAGAGAAATGGATTAAAGTGTTTTGATATTCTGACTTTCTTTTTTGATGTACAAGTGCCTATGTACTGTTTGCTACCACATCGGCATTTATCTCAACAAAGTCTTTGAAATGAGAGGTTGTACTCATATTGTTACTGGTAGTGCCCAGAATGATGGAAGGTTAACTTTACTTGGTTCCACTGGTCTTGCAGCCAGTTAGACAGATGAAGGCTGCTGCTAGGCAGATGACTTGATAGCAGTCGTCCCACTACAAGAGCAATGCGCTCCTTGGAGAAACGGTGCTGTGGTTGACATGGGTAGCTGTAATGACACAAATGGAAGGTAGTTGACCGGCACAGACAGATTTCCTTCACTACCATCGTAGCCTGATATCATTGACATACAGCACTAAATGTAGCATGTTGTCTGGTTTTGTATACAAAAACAGATTTGTCAATCAAAGTTAGTGACTCAAAAAATAAAACACAGCATAGCAGTGACAACAAAGAATGTGAAAATAATGCCACTGTATACTGCTTTGTATGCTGGGCTATGGTTGTTAGTGATCCGAAACAAGTAAATATTGGTCCAACATTTTCTACACCTTACGACTTCTGTTGATTCTGCTGTTCCCATCAGCCACTGTCTAATACATTCTTGGAGTGTGAAGTTAGTAGTGTTTGTGTCCAATGCAGTGCATGAACATAGGAATAAAGTGCACATGTTGAGTGTCGGTGTCAGTGGTGTTGAGAAAGAGTTGAAATGGCTAAAATGGAACATAGCTCCAGGGCCAGATGGAGTCACTATCAGTTCTGTACTGAATTTGTGGCTGAGTTAACCTCTCTTTTAATCATAATGTACCATAGATTCTCGAACAAAAAAAACTGTGTCCTTAGTTGGAGGAAAGCCATAAGTCACACCCGTCTTCAAGAAGGTTAGAGAAGTGATCCACAAAACTACGGTCCAGTATCCTAGACATTGAATTGTTGTAGAATCTTAGAACATAATCTGAATTCAAACATAATGGGGATCTTGAACAGAATGACCTCCCCAAGCTAAATGGCATACATTCCAAAAACAATGATCATGTGAAACTTAACTTGCACTTTTCTTATATCACATTCTTAAAGCTATGGTGAAGGGAAACAGGCAGATGTAGTATTTCTCGATTTCTGAAAATCATTTGACTCAGTATCACACCTACATTTACTACTGAAAGTACAGTTAAGTGGGGTATCAAGTGAAATTTATGAACTTCTTGACAGGGTGGATGCAGCATGTTATCTCGGACTGAGGATCATCAGCAGATGTAGAAGTAACTTCACATGTGCCCCAGGGAAGATTTTTGGGACATTTTCTGTTTGTGTTGCATGTTAATGACCTTGCAGACATAATTAATAGTAACCCCAAACTTTTCATAGTTGGTGCAAAGATGAGCAATTTGCTTTAAATGTTCAGAGATGTTAAGTTGTGGACTTGATAAAATGAAAAAAAAAAACATGATATCCAACAGTTACAATATAAATGATCCAGAAATGGGTCAACTCGTACAAATATGGGGGTGTGACAGTTTTAGCGATATGAAATGGAACTACATTAGCTCAGTCGTAGGTTAGGGAATTGCTGTCAGTCTACAAAGGAGATTGCATACAAAACACTAATTTATTTATTTAGCAGCTTATAATGTACATCTATGGAGTAAGTCCAAGTACATATTTGCTTTTTTCAGTTTTCCAATAGAATACATTACTTTTACTGATTCTAACTATTTTTTTTTGCTAAGCCATTTTGCCATAACATTTCTGAAAATTAACATCATAGTTACAAAATTTTAGATACTGTAAACTGAACAGATTTTATGAGGCATACATAATCTATGTACCTAAATTACAGAACATTTATTTGCAATAATTCTATACTATGGGTCCATCATTTTATATACATGGTATAATGCAGTCATATAGCACATACATATTCTAGATCCCATTTTGTTTACATTTATAAAAAAAATTAACAGCAATAATACTGTAGAAAACAAAATCTTTAGAAAAAAACAATGCTGTTAAGAAGTTAACACATTTTCCTTTTTCTTTTTCTCTATACCTGTGTACATTTTTTTGGTGTACTATGCCTGTTTGCATGAGTTATTTTCATTTGAAAGAAATTCTCTGACTGAATATAAAGGGGTTTCTAATAGCTGTTGTTTGATTGACTGTTTAAACTTATCCTTCGATTTGGCATTAGTGATGTGTGGTGGTAAAGAGTTGCACAACTTTACTGCCATGTAACCACTGCTTCTCTCATATTGAGTTGTTATGCTGTGGAATTCTTTATTTCTTGGTGTTTCTGGTGTGGTGGTGGTGTACATCTTCATTTTTGTTGAATTTATCTTTATGATCCAATGCAAGGAGCAGAATTTTATATAGGCTCAAGCTGTAGATGGTTAGAATCTTATATTTTTTGAAAAGAGGCTTTCAACTATCTCCTGTTCTTTTGTTTCCTATTATTGTAATTGCTCTCTTTTTGTAATTTGAATATTTTAATTGCCTCAGTCGAGTGGCCCTATATATCTCTACCATAGCTCATTATAGCATTGAAATATGAAAAATACACTATGCACGCATCATCTTCGGTTATTAGTGACTTAATTTGTCTCAGAGCAAAAACAGCACTGCTAAGTGTATTGCTTGTATTGGAAATATGATCTTTCCATCCTAAACAACTGTCCACGGTGATCCCTAAAAATTTAGCACTTTCATCTACTCTTACATCTAGCTCTTGCAAATTTGTCAGTTCACTTGTTCTTCTTTTGTTGTTTCTAAGTAGGACTGCATTAGTTTTCTCATAATTGAGAATTAACCTATTCACTTCAAGCCAGTGGGTGATCATTTCAACTGCTTGATTGCTTTTACTTATGGCCTCCTGTAAGCTCGGTCTCACAGTTGTGCTTGTTGTGTCATCTGCGAAGATTATCAATTCACTGTCTACGTTACAAGGTAAATCATTTACATGTATAAGTAAAAGGAGGGGTCCTAGAATACTACCCTGTGACACCCCATGTTGTATATCTTGCAGTTCAGATAGCTGTTTCCCTTGATTGTGTGATACTTCCACAGCTTGTTTTCTGTTCTGCAGAAATGACTTTATATCAAGAGCAGATCCTCTAATTCCATAGCGGTGTCGCTTCATTATTAATATGTGGTGATTGACAAGATCAAAAGCTTCAGATAAGTCACAAAAAACACCAACCGGGATTTGGCCTTAATCTATGCCTGCAGAGATTATATTAATAAGTTCAAATGCAGCTGACACTGCAGATTCTTCCTTCTGGAACCCAAACTGTCTACCATTAATGATACAGTTTTTATGAAAACATGCCATTAACCTAACAAATATTATTCTTTCTAGGATCTTTGGCCAAATAGGAAGGAGGCTAAGTGGTCTGTAATTATTTGGGCACATGTGAACACCTTTTTTGAATAGTGGTAGTACTCTGGCAGTCTTCATTCTATCTTGGAAGATTTGTTTTTTGAGACATGAGTTGAGTAAGTGACAGAGGGGTTTAGCAATTTCCCTAGTAGTTAGCTTCAAAATTTTACTTGACAGGCAATTTATGTCTGTGGATGCTTTATTTTTTAGTTTCTCTATTATTTTTCTTATCTCTTGTTCAGTTGCCGAATACAGGTAACATGAGTGACTTTTGTTTATCCTCAACTAGTTTTTGGGCTTTTAGAGAATCACTACTGTTACCCTGTGTAAGTTGTTGGCAGATGCTGATAAAATATTGGTTAAAAGTGTTGCTAATGATTATTGGATCTTCTGTTACAACATTATTGATTTTTAGGCTTAAGCTTTTATTGTTATTTCCTGCTGACTTTCCTGTTTTTCTGTTTATCATCTTCCAAGTGCTTCTGACTTTGTTGGGAGTTTGTGTAATAACATTTCCATTATACAGTTTTTTGCAGCTATTAAAGTTATTTAAATCTTTTTGTGGGCTCTATAATATTCAACAAAATGAATAGGCCTATCTAGAGCTTTCCAAATTGCATGAAGAAGTTTCAACTTTTTACCGGATACTAATAGACCTTTGTTAGCCATGGCAGATTTCCTCGCTTTTTCTTTATTGGTTTAGTTTCGATTGGCAAACACTTTTCAATGATTTTTAAATAGGTACCTAGGAAACTGTTATATTTATCATTAACACTATTAGATAAGTACATTTCTGGCCACTTTTCATTTTGTAGTTTTATCTTTAGGTCTGTTATCTTAAAATTTCTCATATATCTGTAAGGGATAAAGCTGAGTGAATCTAATTTCCTTACTTCTTGTATTATTACTGTCTGTGAGATGTGATCTGATAAATTCGTGTCTTCTCTAAGGCTATTATATCTACCAAACTAAATATTTGTAATTATGTAATCAATGGCAGTTTGAGTGTTCATACTTATTCTCATATAGTTTTTAATTGTGTTATGTAAACCACACATTAGAAGTAAGCTCTCTAGTTCTGTTCTATATTTTGATTCAGATAGGGAGTCAATATGCAAGTCTCCACATAAAATTAACTTGTTCTTCGAAAATAGTGATAGCAGCCCATCAAAGTTTTTTATGAACACACTGAAATCACCACTGGGGAGCTCTGTATAAAAGCATTATTACATAGGTTACATTTTGAAGTTCAAAATGTTTTTCAGTTGCATACCTTTCCAATGGAATTGCAGTTACAGGGCAGGAGATGCAATCTGTAACATATATGCAGCTTCCACCATTTTTTAAATTCTTTCTGCAAAAGTATGATACTAACTTATAATTGTCTAAGTTTATACAAGTTATTTCATTGTTTTTAGCCAATGTTCAGTTACACAGAGAACAGTAGGACTTATACCACTGCTTTCTATATATACTTGTAAGTTTAAGAGTTTGTTTTTGATTGATAGAATGTTTTGATGTGTAATAATTAATGTATTGACTAAGATATTTACTCCTCCTGTACTGAACTTTTGGTCCTTTTTCTGGCTCCATCAGAAAAAAAATCACTTAAGTGAGCTGGAGTTACCGCATTCCTCTTCTGTAGATGAACCATTGTTGGCTCTTTTGATTCTGATCACTTCACTTCTGGTGAGGGTGTAATCTTCCCTCTTGGCACTTCTCTTCTGTTGCTCATCATTAGATTGTGATTTTGTTGTCTTCTTTTTCTCCTGCAGAGGATTATTTGATGTTTTTGATGTCAGATTCACTTCTTCAGTAGCATTGGATTGGTTTATACTTTTTGTATTGTTTTCCGTTTCTTTTGTTTCCTCCAATGAAGAATGACTCATGCGACTTGTCCTAGAAAATTGCTTGATTGTGGGGGATCCATACCATGTAGAACTAAGACAGGATAAGGAATGTGTACAAAGATGGAAACATGAATTGTCAGAGGTTTGTGAGACACGTGGGGAGACATGGAAAATTCTGAAGCTATAGATATTCTGTGGCTCTCTGAACACCATGTACCAAGGATAGAGATCTTAAATACTATGGATTTAGAGAAGCCTCATTTTCATGTAGAGTTAACATAGAAAACAGAGTTGCAACATATGTTAAAGTTGGACACAGAGTCAGAAATATTAAAACAAGCAGTTTCTTTGTAGATCAAAATCCAGAAACATGTGCTTATAAGTTGTTACTGCAGAATACTTCTCTTGTAATTGTAACAGTCTATAGATCCTCTCTAGGATACTTTCAGCTATTTATGAGAAATCTAGATGATTTATTGAGCAATCTTTCAGACGAGAAGAAACAGTGCTTTAAGTTTCTTAAAAGATTCTGACAGGAAAAAAAAAATTGACTCGTTATTTGGTTGTTGGAATCTGATTTTATTAGTGGATTTTGCAACGCATGTGCAGCCAGGTAGCAGGGCCTGATTGATAACATTATCACAGACAGTGCTCAGGCTGAAACAATCAACCTGTACTATATTTGTAGTAGCCACCAGAAAGATCGCGGGAGGCGCACATTGGCACGGCGCGTCATGGACGGTAGTTGCCGCAAGTAGAGTCCCGTCCACCAGAGGGCACGCGAGAATTCGGACGCGCCCTCTGCCGGCGTAACAACAAGAACAACAACAACTCCGGCAGGACAGGCGGAGCGCAGTCAGTCAACATCGGGCATGCCTAGGACACAGTCCCGGTCTACGCTAAGTGAAGTGCGACGTAACGTGAACAGTGTTACTACACAATTGGCGACGAGTAGGGTCGTTCTTTCGCGTGTTGCGTCGTTGTTCCGGTTTCGCAGTTTCTCCACGGCATGGAGGATTTGGTGCGGGTTTTGGTTGCGCAGCAGACGGAGCTCATGGCCACCATGAAACAAGTGCTTCCGGCGTTGCTCTCCACGCCGTCTGCTCCGGCGCCGTTCCCTCCTCCCTTTCCCCCGTATGACGAGACGGCGGAGGATTGGGACGCATATGAACATCGCCTTCGGCAGCATTTCCAGGCGTTTCATGTTGCCGATGCGGAGGTATGTCGTGCTCTCTTCTTGTCTTGGATATCTCCCTCGCTGTATCAAGTTTTGCGGCAGCTAGCGCCGTTGCAGGAACCCTCGTCCTTGTCTTTTGACGCATTGTGTTCGTTGCTGTCTTCATATTATCGCCGCCGCACGCATGTTGTGGCGGCTAGGGTCGAGTTCTATCAATGCAAGAAACAGCCCCATCAGTCTTACCGGGCGTGGGCCGCAACCCTGCACGGTCTTAGTCGCAAGTGTCATTTTGTCACGGAGCAGTCGCGGGAGTCGTATGCCCATGTTATGGTACGCGACGTCATTGTTCGTTCGGCCCCTGATAGGGAGGTCCGGCAACGGGCCCTGCAGTTAGAAGACCCTTCCCTCGAAGTCCTGTCCATTGCTCAATCGTATGAAGTCTCTCACGCAGCAGGTCAACAGCTGGAAGCGTGGTGCGACGTCGCGGAGGTTCAGGGCGGCGCGGCCGCGTCCACTGTGTCCGGGGTGGACGACGTGCGAGCGGTACAATCTAGAGATGGGCAAAACTGTTCTTTTCAGAGATTGGATCAGAACTGTTCACTCCCTGAAATGAATTAGCTCTTTTTCATGACTCACCACTCATTTACAATATAAAATAAATGGAAGGCACATTGCCCTTTAAACTTGGTTTATTCCAGTACTATACCTGTATTTTGATCTTATTTGATCCTATTTTGAAGTAACACAGATAA
This sequence comes from Schistocerca cancellata, assembly GCF_023864275.1. Taxonomy (NCBI): domain Eukaryota; kingdom Metazoa; phylum Arthropoda; class Insecta; order Orthoptera; family Acrididae; genus Schistocerca; species Schistocerca cancellata. The sequence goes on along the minus strand of NC_064628.1, from coordinate 517,466,625 downwards.
TGAGTAAGAATTTTGTATTGTTTATTGAAATTTCCACGATATGACAAAGTTTTTGATTATTGATTTATTTTGCACTATCGTGGTTTTTTGGGTGATCGGAAAATGTTGTAACTTGAGATTTACATTAACAATATATTTGGCTATAACGTATTAAAATTTCATTAACCTCATACAAATACATCGCAAGCCATATATTTTTAAAGTGAACGTTTCCTTACGAAGACGCCTAAAATCGCAAAATCCGTACCAGAATAAGAAAAAAAAATATAAATTTGACTGTAAAACGAAAGTGCTGCATATAGCCTTACGCAGAATAAAACAAGGAAAATATTGGTGTATCACATTTTGCGATACGTTTATCGGTTCGCTAGTAATTAAAGCGTAAATTCGAGTGTCTATAATAAAAATCCTATAGTAAGAGGAGTCATCAGGAACCTAAACTAATCAGTTTAAACAAATAAAAATAAAATAAAAACAATTGATGTATACATAACATAATAATGTAATATACATAGCGGCATTACTACGAAGAACAATATCCAGTGGGGACGAACTCCGATGCAGAGGCGCTGAGTCGAGCCGCGAGCTGTATTACTGCGTGAGCTGAGACCGCAGAGACCACAGTGACACCTGAGTCGCTTTGCTCGACGCTCTGGCTAGAGTCGAGACGGTGGGGCGAGCGTTGAGCGGGCGAGTTCCGAGGGAGGGGGTAGCGGTGAACTCACCTGCTCCGAGACAAATAGTTCGTTCCCTTGCGAGCGGGTTTTTGCAAGTAGTTCCTATGTTATCCGCTAGGTGGCTCTCTGTCCTGTTGCTCGCATCAACTGCCCAGAGGGCAGGACGTGCGACTGAAACGATCGCCGACAGAGTGCGATGCGAAGTTACGCTGCGCCAGACACTGCGCGGCAGACGACGCACAGAGACGCCACAGCATATGTGAAACACAAAATCCAATGGGGCACTGCACAATGCAGGCAGCCAAGGTAGAAGCAGGGCAGAGGCTGGCGCTGGCTGTGTTGTGTGGCGTGCACTGTGCTGTGACCAGCAGAGGCGCTGCTGATATGCTCCGTCTCTCTCTCTCTCTCTCTCTCTCTCTCTCTCTCTCTCTCTCTCTCTGCCGTGGGAAACGTTTGGAGCTACCGTTCTTTTTTTCTGAATCACTGATTGTTCACTCCTTTGAAAGATTGAACTCTATGAATTAGTTCAAGAGCGGATCCCCCATCTCTAGTACAATCCGGCCGTTACGGCCGCTCCCGCGCGGCGCGTAAACAGAATTCCGGCCGCCGGCCCCTGTTGCCGTCCTGTGCGTCGTGCTATATACATCACGATCGGTCGAAGTGCCCCCAGCGTTGGGCCGTTTGTCGCAAATGTAATAAAAACGGTCACATTGCTAAAGTTTGCCGCTCAGCCTCAAAAGAATCGAAGGAAGCAAGTACAGAGGACGTGGACGTTGACATTCAGGAAGTTTCATCGGGCCAGGCTCCCGACGCATCGGCACGCAAACTCTTTATCGAGGTGTCAGTTCGGTCGCGCCGGTTACAACTGCAAGTAGATACGGGCGCGGCAGTTTCGTTGTTGAATGCACAAACGTATTCCGACCTTGGATCGCCCCCGTTGGCGCCAGTTTACCGGCGTCTCCGCGGTTATGGTAAACAGTTCATTCCCCTACTGGGTCAATTCACTACCGACGTGACTTACAAATCAGTCACTCGGCCTATTACTTTTATTGTTGTCAGTGATGCGAGCTCCGCTAACCTTTTTGGCCTGGATGCCTTTCAAGCTTTCGGTTTTTCTATCGCTGACACCATACAGTTGGTCTCCGAAGACGTTCCCTATCACTCATTGGAATCTTTGATCTCAGACTTTCCAGATATTTTTGAGGAGGGCCTGGGGCGTGTTTCAGATTTTGAAGCTCACTTAACGTCGAAGGCGTCGGCTCGCCCGCGTTTTCTACGCGCGAGGCAGATCCCCTTGGCTCTCCGCCCTCAGGTAAAGGAAGAGCTAGACCGGCTGACAGCCCTAGGGGTCGTTCTTCCCATTTCTTCCAGTGAGTGGGCTTCGCCCCTCGTTATTGTCAAGAAGCCCTCGGGAAAATTACGTCTTTGTGGCGATTTTAAGGCCACCATTAATTCCCAATTGGTGGTGGACACCTATCCTTTGCCTCGTGCTGATGAATTGTTCTCCGCCGTGGCGGGAGGCCACTATTTTTCGAAAATCGATCTGTCAGAGGCTTATCATCAGATACCACTTGATGAGGACTCCAAACGGCTGGCAGTCGTCAACACCCCGTTTGGCCTTTACCAATACCAGCGGTTGGCTTTTGGAATATCCAGTGCCCCGGCGATATTCCAGCGTTATCTTGAGCATGTCACGTCGACAATCCCTCATTGTATTAATTACCTGGATGACATAATTGTCACGGGCCGCAGCACGACGGACCACTTGCACAACCTTCGCACCCTCTTTCTCAAATTCAGGTCTGTGGGCTTGCGTTGCAACCTGCATAAGTCAACCTTCTTCCAACCGTCCATTGAGTATGTGGGCTACACCATCTCTCGGCATGGCATCCAGCCACTAGGAAGTTTGGTCCAAGGTATCGTCAACCTTCCTCGGCCCACATCGCTGAAGGAGTTACAAGCTTTTTTAGGCAAGATAGCCTATTACCACCGGTTCATTCCCAGGGCTTCCACTATAGCCCACCCCCTGTACTGCCTTCTGCACAAAGGTGTTCCTTTTGATTGGTCGCCTGCATGCGAGTGAGCGTTCACCTCGTTGAAGGGCCTCCTCATGTCAGCCCCTTGTTTGGCTACTTTTGATCCCCATAATCCGTTGGTCCTGGCTACGGATGCTTCGCAGTATGGGGTGGGGGCGGTCCTGGCCCATCGCAACGCAGATGGTTCCGAGCAACCACTGGCGTTTGCGTCGAAAATGCTTAGTCCCGCGCAGGCCCATTACTCCCAGGTGGAAAAAGAGGCTTTGGCCATTGTCTACGCTGTTACCAAGTTTCACCCTTTCTTGTATGGCACGAAGTTTCAGTTAATCACTGACCATAAGCAGTTAATATCATTATTTGGCCCCGCCTCTCAGATTTCGGATAGGGCGGCCCACAGACTACAGCGCTGGGCCTTGTTCCTCTCTAAGTACCATTATGACATTCGTTTTCGCCCTACAGGCCAGCATGCCAACGCCGACGCTCTTTCCCGTCTTCCGGTGGGCCCGGACCCTACATATGATCGAGAGGAGATTATGTGTTTTCATTTGGATGTGGCGTCCCGCCAGGCGGTTGATGGCTTCCCGATCACTAGTTCTCGAGTCGCCAGGGAAACGGCGGCTGACCCGGTTCTGCGGCAAGTAGTTCGCCTCATTCAGCAGGGGTGGTCGTCCCGCCCTCCGGGCCGGGCCTCGGACCCTCTTTGTAATTATTTTCTTCTACGAGACCGTCTCTCGGTCTTGGAAGGGGTTCTCCTTCTGGCTACCGATGATACAGCTCCTCGCGTGGTTGTTCCTGCAAGTTTACGACGGGAGGTCCTCAAGTTATTACATGCGGGGCACTGGGGCGTTTCCTGTACTAAAACCTTGGCTCGCAGACATGTGTACTGGCCCGGTATTGACAGAGAAATTGAGCACTTGGTGGGCGCCTGTTCCCAGTGTGCGAGCCAACAAGCATCTCCCAGGGCAGCGTTCTCTTCATGGCCGCCGGCAACCCAGGCTTGGGAACGTGTTCACATCGATTTTGCGGGGCCGTTTCTCAATGGCTTTTTGCTCATTGTCATTGATGCGTATTCCCGATTCCCATATGTGGTTCGCTGCTCCTCAACCACTTCAGAAGTTGCAATCCAGGCACTAGCAAAAATCTTTTCTGTGGAAGGTCTGCCAATCACCCTGGTCTCAGACAATGGACCGCAGTTTCTTTCGCAGACCTTCCAGGATTTTTGTAGGCACTTCGGTATTCGGCACGTTTGCTCTCCTCCCTTCCATCCACAATCGAATGGGGAAGCTGAGCGCATGGTGCGCATCTTTAAGACGCAGATGAAAAAGTATGTGCACGAATTTCCTGCAGAGGAAGCACTGACGTTTTTCTTGACGCCATACCGGACCACACCAATGGGAGACCGCAGCCCCGCAGAGCTCCTCCATGGGCGTCCACCTAGGACTCTGCTGCACCTCCTCCAGCCTGTTCCTCGCCAGTCTTCCCAAAACGGAGTACCTGGCTTTCCACTGGGTATGTCAGTCTGGGCCCGTGGGTTTGGTCGCAATCCACGTTGGATACCGGCGGTGGTCCTGCACCGCCATGGCCGCCGGCTCTATACCTTGCAGGTGGGGGACCGGGTGGTACGTCGTCACCAAAATCAGCTACGTCCACGTTTGGGCACCCACCCTCCGACCTCTCGGACACCGGCTTCCCCATTGCCGGCACCTGTATTGGTTTCACAGGGGACGTTACCTCCTCTCCCCGCTGTGACTCTGCCGCACTGTGATGGTTCTCAGCCTTGGCAGCCTTCAGTGGCTCCAGCACCGGCATCGCCATCATTCGAGCTGCCCCAGCGAGAGCCGGCCCCCCTAGCCGGCCCGGTTTCGCAGGGGGCTAGTTCCCCTGTGGTCGTCCCTTCCCCTTCGTCCCCGCCACTGGGTCTTGCCCCTCCTGAGGTGGAACAGGATCCAGAGTTCGACAGCTTGTCGCCCGTTCTGTCCTGGGCTCCGGTTGTGGGACGACGGGGGCCTCTTCGTGTGGGTCACTTCCAGCCGTATTCGAAGGTTCTGGCTCGAGGGTTGGCAGATTCCCTCGACTCCGGCCATCCCATGGATGTGGAAGTCATCGCTCCTGCCCGACGCTCCACCTTCCGACGCAGTGGATCACAGTGGCTTCACCCCCCGAAGGAGGAGGAGTGTAGTAGCCACCAAAAAGATCGCGGTAGGCGCACATTGGCACGGCGCGTCATGGACGGTAGTTGCCGCAAGTAGAGTCCCGTCCACCAGAGGGCACGCGAGAATTCGGACGCGCCCTCTGCCGGCGTAACAACAAGAACAACAACAACAACTCCGGCAGGACAGGCAGAGCGCAGTCAGTCAACATCGGGCATGCCTAGGACACAGTCCCGGTCTACGCTAAGTGAAGTGCGACGTAACGTGAACAGTGTTACTACAATATTTGTTTATGGACCATGTGATCATGATGGACAGTTAATGGAAATAAACAATATATTACCTTAAGCACTGCACCATGTTCATACAAAGCAGCAGGTCTTATTGATGAGGACAGGGTACAATGTTTTAAGACTAAGTTAAATGAGTTGGTTTGGGAACATTTTAATCCATTTTAATCCATAATAGGGAATAACTTGGGATAGAGATGAGACAGAGCAAAATGTTTTTGATAAAAATTGTAGATGGCGAAGAGGGTCATGCATTGCTGGTAATGGCTTTGACATTGAACGTGATTTTCAAGGTGATTTGGAGATTAAAGATATGTTTTAAATGAGAACCCTAATATTTGATTTAAGATTTGAAAAGAGTGGGACATTTTATGTATAAACTGATGCCTCTGAACAAAGAAAACAAGTTCTCGTACACCATCTCAGTTTGTGAAGGCAGGAAAAATGGATGAGGTGCTGGCATTATATTGTAACATAATTTATGGTCATAATAGTCTGCTTTCATTATTAAATTTGAGAATCAACATGTCTCAGAATCCTAACGGCTAGGAGATTTCATGCTTACGGTATCACATGTATTACAAGAACAAGCACATTATAAGTTTGAAGAATGCCTTACATTTTGCCACTGGGCCATACACCATCAAGAGGTATTCACATCATTAATGTTTTCAGATGAAGCCACAAGTACGGTGAATTAAACAGGCACAACTGTCATTACTGGTGGGATGTCCATCCACACTGTACAGAACTGCTGACAATCAACATCGCTGGAGCCTTAATGTGTGGTGCGGATTTGTAAGTCGTTGTCTGATTGGTTCATATATATATATATATATATATATAATAGAAGGAAACATTCCACGTAGGAAAAATATACCTAAAAACAAAGATGATGTGACTTACCAAATGAAAGTGCTGGCAGGTCGACAGACACACAAACGAACACAAACATACACACAAAATTCAAGCTTTTGCAACAAACTGTTGCCTCATCAGGAAAGAGGGAAGGAGAGGGAAAGACGAAAGGATGTGGGTTTTAAGGGAGAGGGTAAGGAGTCATTCCAGTCCCGGGAGCGGAAAGACTTAACTTAGGGGGAAAAAGGGACGGTACACACACACTCCTGGAAATGGAAAAAAGAACACATTGACACCGGTGTGTCAGACCCATCATACTTGCTCCGGACACTGCGAGAGGGCTGTACAAGCAATGATCACACGCACGGCACAGCGGACACACCAGGAACCGCGGTGTTGGCCGTCGAATGGCGCTAGCTGCGCAGCATTTGTGCACCGCCGCCGTCAGTGTCAGCCAGTTTGCCGTGGCATACGGAGCTCCATCGCAGTCTTTAACACTGGTAGCATGCCGCGACAGCGTGGACGTGAACCGTATGTGCAGTTGACGGACTTTGAGCGAGGGTGTATAGTGGGCATGCGGGAGGCCGGGTGGATGTACCGCCGAATTGCTCAACACGTGGGACGTGAGGTCTCCACAGTACATCGATGTTGTCGCCAGTGGTCGGCGGAAGGTGCACGTGCCCGTCGACCTGGGACCGGACCGCAGGGACGCACGGATGCACGCCAAGACCGTAAGATCCTACGCAGTGCCGTAGGGGACCGCACCGCCACTTCCCAGCAAATTAGGGACACTGTTGCTCCTGGGGTATCGGCGAGGACCATTCGCAACCGTCTCCATGAAGCTGGGCTACGGTCCCGCACACCGTTAGGCTGTCTTCCGCTCACGCCCCAACATCGTGCAGCCCGCCTCCAGTGGTGTCGCGAGAGGCGTGAATGGAGGGACGAATGGAGACGTGTCGTCTTCAGCGATGAAAGTCGCTTCTGCCTTGGTGCCAATGATGGTCGTATGCGTGTTTGGCGCCGTGCAGGTGAGCGCCACAATCAGGACTGCATACGACCGAGACACACAGGGTCAACACCCGGCATCATGGTTTGGGGAGCGATCTCCTACACTGGCCGTACACCACTGGTGATCGTCGAGGGGACACTGAATAGTGCACGGTACATCCAAACCGTCATCGAACCCATCGTTCTACCATTCCTAGACCGGCAAGGGAACTTGCTGTTCCAACAGGACAATGCACGTCCGCATGTATCCCGTGCCACCCAACGTGCTCTAGAAGGTGTAAGTCAACTACCCTGGCCAGCAAGATCTCCGGATCTGTCCCCCATTGAGCATGTTTGGGACTGGATGTAGCGTCGTCTCACGCGGTCTGCACGTCCAGCACGAACGCTGGTCCAACTGAGGCGCCAGGTGGAAATGGCATGGCAAGCCGTTCCACAGGACTACATCCAGCATCTCTACGATCGTCTCCATGGGATAATAGCAGCCTGCATTGCTGCGAAAGGTGGATATAGACTGTACTAGTGCCGACATTGTGCATGCTCTGTTGCCTGTGTCTATGTGCTTGTGGTTCTGTCAGTGTGATCATGTGATGTATCTGACCCCAGGAATGTGTCAATAAAGTTTCCCCTTCCTGGGACAATGAATTCACGGTGTTCTTATTTCAATTTCCAGGAGTGTATATATATATATATATATATATATATATATATATATATATATATATAATGGCAACGTAAATCAACATAATTTTCTAGAAATGTCAAAAGACCATTCACCTGGCTTACTTGAAGATGTTGACTTAGACCAGACAGAGAATGTGGGTGTAAATGGTTGGTGCCCCCCACATTACTAACGGACCGTAAGGACAGTTTTGAATGAACAGTATCCACGTGAATGCATTGGACATACTGATCCCATTCTGTGGCCTGCATGTTTACCTGATCTAACTTCCCCTGACTTTTACCTTTGGGTGTATTTGAAAAATACTTATTACGAGCAGCAGCTAACGACAAGACAAAACATGATGGAACATATCTGGAGAGCTTGTGCAGCAGTTCCGCAGCACCCGTACAACACAGCGGTAGCTCGACGATATTCTGCTCCTTTTTTTTGTTGCCCTTCATGGCAATCCTTCCTGGGCTTATATTTCAGCAAGATTATGCCTGCCCGCACACAGCGAGAGTTTCGACTGCTTGTCATCGTCCTTGCCAGATCCTACCTTAGCCAGCAAGGTCGCCGAATCTCTCTACAATCAAGAATGTTTGCAGCATTTTGGGCAGGGTCCTCCAACCAGTTGGGGATTTTGATGATCTAACGCGCCAATTGGACAGAATTTGGCATGATGTCCGTCAGGAGGACATCCAACAACTTTATCAGTGCCAATCCGAATAAGTGCTTGGATAAGGGCCCTAGTCAGTTTAACACGTTGCTCAATTTGTGAAGCTCTTTCTCTTGAATAAATAATCCAATTTTTCTGAAATTGTTATCATTTATTTATCTGTACGTGTACATCACATCTACGGATTCCCGTCCCATTCAGATAATTCCTTCGTGGTGTGTCTTTTTTTTGTCTTAGAATGTACTTTGTTTTATACGTACATAGACATACTAACATAGTTAAAAAATTGCTTTCATGGTACATAAATTTCATGATCTTTTTCTTGTTTCACGTCGAGCGTAGCATTTGTGTAACAGATACAAACAAACAAACAAACAACTGTTCGATTAGCACTTCATGAAAGCTAAGAATTGGTGTTGTTAGTCAGTTACTAAGAATCTAAAATAGTTCAGCAAACACGTTTTAAATACTTGACGAGGAACTATGGTAAGGTGACAGGTGACGTCAGTGGTTGCAGGATGATGTCTGTCAGAAGGATAGGACCCAGGCGACGAGTTGGAAGGTTGGATTGGAATGAGGCATCACGACCCAACCGGATTGTCACTCGTACGGGCAACAGGGGTCCAGCATGGGCCTGGTTTAATGAACTATCATACAGTGGAATCAGAAATGTCTTCGCACAGTTCATAACGGTTGTGCTGAAATAAACGATATTACACAACGCAAGTTTTTTTACAGATCATATATAGATTATGTAAGAAATAGAATTAAGAGAACCAGATGTTTTTTATTACTATTTTGGGGACATCGCTTTAGTGTTTATTTTCTATAACAGTTTTTCGTTTTATTTTATAGCGTAATTTTTTTTGGGTCCTTATTTATTATGCACCATAACGTGCATTCAGTACGTCCCACATTTCATTACGTTTCATGGCGGGCACATCATGCTCCCTCGTTAGTCCTATTATCATATTAGCGCTGATCGCGTCATAGGAACATGTTTTAACGGTACCATCTGTGCGACACAGCGCCAACAATCAAATTCCTCCTGTGTGCTAAGGCTCACAGTCAGGTAGTGATGCAGTGCGGAGCTACGGTGTTCGTGTGTGTTCTTGTGAGTGATTCTTCATCCAACAACGCAAGGACATCCTTCTGCACACCAAACCACAGGCAACTTGCAACTCACGAGTTGGAACCCAGGTAAGTGAGGTTTCATTTGTTTACAGGATCATTGTCAGCAAAACTGTCCTGTTGCATTACGCAAAACATGCCAGACACTGGATATCTCTCACTCGTTACTCAGTGTATTAATACCCTTACTCCAGTCACAAGAATTTGTTATTAGGTGTATGAACAGATTCCACAATAGTTTCGATACTGGTCTTCATTTTAGCGTCTTATTGTTTATGCTACACAAATATATTTCAAACTACTGACATAGTTTGCCATATTGCAACTAAAATCTTTTTATATTTGCACGAATGATTTTAGTGTCATATCTGACAGTACACTCTCTTGCCATTATTTACAAAATTATGTATTTTGTATCCCGCCTGGAAGGCGGCGAGCGGGTCTGCTCCTGTAAACTGAAGGGAAGGCCGAATGTGGGAAGTGAGTAGGAGCAGGAAAAGGTGAAATGCATCAGTACTGCGTTTAACTTTATAACACCTTTACTATAGGAAGAATTAGGATTACAGTAGGCTTAGATAACTTTGGCTGAGATGAGCACGTAGGTGCGAAGCTGTATGTCAAATTACAAACGCAAAATCTGTAGTGGCTCAAATAGAAACAATGTTCCTTGGTCGTCTACTAGGAATCAAATGGACTGAATCTGGAGCGGCGCTCGTAGAGCTGCACAGCGCCGGCTAGAGGGCGCTGTCGTCTGTGTCGGTGTCGTAGTGCCAATCTACGAACTTGCGCCTACGCCGTGGCATCGTAACTATCGATACTACAATACACACAGCGTAAAATACCCTTTTTTCGGTGAGCTACTGATTAGATTCAGGTGATTCCGTTTTAGAGATGTAGCGCTATACGGACTCACCACGAAAAGTTTGGTCCATAGTTTGTTAGCTATCCTCTAATGCGGCTCATCTGCTCAAAGCAGAAAAATTACCGTGTACGTGTAGAAAAAAAATACACGCAATCGGAGGGGCATTATATCTCATTGTACGTACAAGTTCCTCACTAAAATATTCGTCCATCATTTAACTTTATCTACGTATCTATTTACAGTTAATGAACTGGAATTTGGCTCATTTAGGCTCCTGAATTTTCATTTTATAAATGCAGTCCATTAGAGAACTATACTGCTGTACCAAACCATGAATTATATCGTCTATGTTTACATTTTGTGCTCTGTTTGAGAGCTCATATTAACGTTAGTCATTTCAATGTCACTGTAAAACAACCAGTGATTATTCATAAAAATCTTAAGAACTAATATAAACACACATAAAAGCACTAACTTTTGCTATGGGAAAAGTAGTCATCATTTTATTAAAAAATCTACTCGTTTAGTTTGTAGCAAAGAATATGGGAGTTTCCTCGTTTTTTTCGACTTATTCTAGTGTTACATTACTGTGCTTCTTGATCTATAGTACTGTAGGCATCAGTGTGACATATGAATATGCTGTACATGAAGTACATCTTCTTACAATCTACATGTATAATTTTGTTCTTTCTGGTTTATATAGTTACACGGAAACATATTTGTTTGCAAATTTATGGCAAAACAGTTCAGAGTTTTATGTACCATTCTCTGTACATAAATTAGTACACCCTAGTAAGACCATTCATATGAGAACTCGTTTAGAGTATATTTTTACATGAGTTACTAATTAAAGATTTATAATTTTTACACTTTCTCAATTCAGACAAAAGCAATCATCTCTAATACTCGTACAGATACCTTTTCAAATCTTTGTGACTTTAAAGTACTTTAATTTTGTTTTCGGAAAAGCCAAAGGGTAGCTCCCAGATGCGGGATCCATACGATCTTATATGGTCCTTTGTACGGTAGTTGTTATTTACTATTTCTTTTCTGTAGAACTGATGATCTTTGAAGTGATTCTAATAGCACCGCTTCTTCAACTGAGTATTCTTATACACGCCCTATCTTTCTATTGTACCCATTCCTTCCTATCCTAGTCTGTTCAGTGGCTATTTCTTACTTTTTCTTCCAGCGTTAATTGTTCTTTCGTCAGGAATGGCAGTAGGTTTACCCAATCGTTAATTTCTGTATTGTTCATTAAGGGATCTGAGGGTGTGTATGGGGTAGTGTGAATTGGCAAGTTTTTTACCATGTGCTCAAATCCTTCGATAAATTCGACCGAACTTGTATGTTGTGTACTTGTAAAAGTTCATACAAAATGATTAAATTCTCTAAAATATGTTCAGTTGGGTTACTTTGCCGATGAAATTTTGATATTGAAATGTGTTTGATGTCACAAGCCTGTAGAAAATCTCTCCATTTTTTGCGCGTAAAGTTTGTTGCATTGTCTGATAGGAATGATCAGGAATGTGACAGGCCTGTGCGTATGCAGTCCCTAAGAATTCTTCTGATGATGGCAGGCACTGTGGTCGTCTTTATTGCATACAGTTTGACATATTTCGAGAAAAGGTCATGTAGGGCCACTAAGTTTTTAACTCCACCTCTTGCAGAGGGTACAGATTCAGAAACGTCGACGAATACTACTTGCAAAGATTGAATTGGTAATATAGGGTGTAGTTCTTTGTACCAGTCCTTGTTTCTGGGTTTAGTTCTCTGACAGATCTGACAAGTTTCCAACAGTTGCTCTACACACCTTCGCATATTAGGAAAATAAAAATAAAGATCCTGTTTCCTTAGACATTTTGATGATAATAGTAGTAACGTGTATGCCAAACTAAAATGTTCCTGCAAGCATGAGGTGTAAACATACACTAATTATTGTCTTTAATATTACAATACATTATTTTACATTTTGTACTGTTGTTGGAGCTGTACAGATGGATTTTGTGTGAGTAGTCTCTTTGTGCCATCAAGGATCTGCATCCTGTAGCATGACCATGTTAGTACATTTATCAAAATGGTATTGCCAATGATGTGTGTCTTTAGTAGGAGAATCAGGTAATCAGGTAATTTGTTCTGATATATCAGCAACATCAGGCCTTGCGGTACGTGTGACAAGGTATCCGCTGCTGCGTTATCCTTACCATGTACTTGCATTATGTCAAAACTATATTCTTGAAGAAAGGCTGTCTTGTGATTCGAGTATGAACTAACTTGCAGCTGAAAAATCTGAGTGCTGGTGATCGCAAAATACCTTACAGTGTCTGCCTTAAAGGTAATAGTTAAACTTCTTGAAGGCCCATATTACAGCTATAGGTTCTACAATGAAGAGCCAAAGAAACTGGTACACCTGCCTAGTATCGTGTAGGGCCCCCGCGACTACGCAGAGTGCCGAAACACAACGTGGAATGGACTCTACTAATGTCCGAAGTAGTGCTGGAGGGCTGTCCATAAATTCGTAAGAGTACGAAGGGGTGGAGATCTCTTCTGAACAGCACGTTGCAAAGCATCCCATATATGCTCAATAAAGGTTGTGTCTGGGGAGTCTGGTGGGCAGCGGACGTGTTTAAACTCAGATGAGTGTTCCTTGAGCTAGTCTGTAGCAATTCTGATCGTGTGGGGTGACGCATTGTCCTGTTGGAATTGGTGAAGTCCATCGGAACGCACAATGAACATATATGGATGCAGGTGATCAGACAGGATGCTTACGTACGTCTCACCTGTCAGAGTCGTATCTAGACGTATCAGGGGTCCCATGTCACTCCAACTGCACACGACCCACACCATTACAGAGCCTCCACCAGCATGAACAGTCCCCTGCTGCCATGCAGGGTCCATGGATTCATGAGGCTGTCTCCATACCCGTACACGTCCATCTGCTCGATAGAGTTAGAAACGCGACTCGAGCGACCAGGCAACATGTTTCCAATCACCAACAGTCGAATGTCGGTGTTGACGGGCCCAGGTGAGGGTTAAAGCTTCGTGTTGTGCAGTCATCAAGGGTACACAAGTGGTCCTTCGGCTCCGAAAGCCCATACCGATGATGTTTCGTTGAAAGGTTTGCACGCTGACATTTTCTGATGGCCTAGCATTGAAATCTGCATCACTCTGCAGAAGGGTTGCACTTATGTCAAGCTGAGCGATTCTCTTTAGTCGTCGTTGGCCTCGTTCTTGCAAGATATTTTTCCGGCCGCAGCGATGTCGGAGATTTGATGTTTTACCGGATTCCTGATATTCATGGTACACTCATGAAATGGCCGTATGAGAAAATCCCCACTTCATCGCAATCTCGGAGATGCTGTGTCTCATCGCTCATGCGCCGACTGTAACGCCGCGTTCAAACTCATTTAAATCTTGACAACGTACCATTGTAATCGAGCCAACAGCAGCGCCGTATTCTGCCTGTTTGATACCTCTGTATTTGAATACGCATGCCTATATCACTTTCTTTAGAGCTTCGCTGTAGTTCAGTAGCCAAATATGCACATCCGCATACTGAAAGTGTTCTCCTTGCAAAACTAATCATCTTTACTTTAACCTTATTGCCCTTTACAGGCATTTGAAACAAACACGTTCTAAGTCCAGAAAAAGATGCGTCTGTGCCAGTCTAAATTCATGTCGGGGTGATAGGATTTTAGAATTTACAAAAGCAGTTTTTATATCATCAAAATCTGTCTGACGTTTTTCTGTCCAACACAATACTACATTTTTCTTTAACAAATTTAGCAGTGCCGTGCTTTTGAGCAATTGACCTGGTACAAAACGACTGAAAAATGAACATAAATCAATGGAAGCCTTTAGCTGTAGCTTTGTCTTAGCAGCTGGGAAATTCTTTATTGCACTTCTTTTGATAGGATCAGGTGTTATTCCTGAGGGAGAGGTAATATGTCCCAAAAATTTATTTTCTTCTCTACCAGGTTTTGACTTTGGAGGTTGACTGTCACTCCAGCCTGTGAAAATTCGTATAAGAGTATGTCTTATACAGTAAATCAAAATTTTCCTCCCACGTTAAAGTAGCAGTTAAGATCTCGTCCAAACCTAATGTAGGAGGTTGGGTCCTAGAACTGTATTTAGAGAAGCAATGAACGCGCTGGAACTTACTTTGAGTCCAAAGGATTGTACACGAAAATGATAACTTCTACCAGTAAGAACAAAGCTCATATACTTTTTACGTATATTCTATGATTCTTTGGACGCAAGACCTGTTATTATGAACATCTGAGATCAGTGCTAGTAAAAAATTGCACGCTATGGAATTTATGCATCAGTTCACCTAAACTTTCAGGCTGTGTACGAGCTGGCACAATTATTTTGTTAATGGTGCATGGATCTTGGGCTAAACGAATTTAGCCATTAGGTTTTTCTGTAGTTAATAATGGAATAAAACGCAAGGAGCAAGATGGTTCAGTGACATTCCATCAAAGCATTAGTTTTATTCCCCAGGTGACAGCCTCTCATTTCGCTCTTGGGGTGGAGGAGGAGATTCGGCAAAATGTGTCGTGACATCACGTTCATATAGTATACATTTATTACACATGGTTTTTCGTCAAATCGATATAAATACTTCATCAGTACATTTCATAACGTATGTTGTTATTCTGAACAAAAATACGTAGAATTCGTTGCTTTTATCATTGATGTAAGCTTCATTATGTTCATTCTTGCACTAGAGACTTCAATAACTATTTACAGGAGCACTCTACGTTTTCAAGATTTTACTTTAATACCCTGTTGTACTTGCCGTATGTTACTGACTCTTGCGTTAAGTCAGCTACTATAACAACTTCGGTGGCCAGATAGCCCCTACCCAAAGGAAAGTCTCATTTTATGTCCTTTTCCCAGAAAAATTCCATGCCAAGCAAACATTCAAGTATGAGACCCTTCAAAACTAGATATAACATATTTCTATTTCCAATTGCGACATCTGCTTGTGTGCCACTTGACAGGCTGCTACTTCGCACCGAAAGCCCCAGTTATACGCGAGATTTGGACTGGATATGTCGCCACTTGATTTCCTTAATCTTGGTAAATAACTTCTGTAATATAACATCAACAGTGGCGCTTGTGTCTACAACAACTGAAGTATGAGTTTCACCAACTATGGCCTTGATTGAAGATTGAAGTAACACCTGAGGTTATTAGAACATGTGTTTATATCCATAGTTAATTCATCTCTTATATAAGTACCTGTATCGTATCTTTAACAGATTGGCCTGATTGTTTTGATTGCTCCCACACTGTCAAACGATCATTGGAGGGCTAATGAGGTCAGAATTAGTTTGACAAAGCTTCTTTATTATTTGTCACCTATAATTCATTGTTCAATTCAATGATATTTACCGACAGGGCGTGATTTTGCCATTTTGTACGTGGTGGGTGGGTATTACTTACATTTTCTTGGTTCTGATTCGCATTATGCGAATTGCAGTAACTGTTATTCCCATAAAACTGTTTTCCTCCTTTACCTAGGTAACCAGGACGATACCAATTATTGTATTTTGTACTACTATTATGATTCAGGTTCAGCGATCCTTACGCTGCACGCAAACCCAAGTTACATCGCAGGCTCGGTAGCGTGATTGTCATTCCGCCGACCGAGCTGTGGCACTACGGGGCAGCTGATTTTGCAGCGGCGCGTTATTGTAGCCGTTAACTGTTGCTATTGACCTTTACGTCCTCATGTATCATGTCTGTTGAATCTAGTATTGACAAAAATGCTCTAAGTACTCATCCGGTACCTGTGCTAATTTCTCACGAATATCTAAAGGCAACTTCGCCTTCCAAATCCTTAACATGTCTTTCTGAGAAAGAAGCTCTTCCCAATAACGAGTTTTGTTTAAATTTTTCTCAGAATGTCTATGGAGACTACCCTGTTTAGTATGGAAGCGTTCAAGATTGGGTACCTATTTCTTAAGTCTTTCCCGAGGGCATTTTGACGAGTACTTTGCCAGAAAGGTTCTTTCAAGCTGTTCCTAAGGTTGACAAAGTTTTACTGTGTCCGTAGTCCAAAGGGTGCCACACTTTGTTCGTATAATGTTGCGAAACGGATCTTCTGTTGTTTAGTCCAGGATTGAGGTAGCACACCCATTAGCCTTTATGAATTCAGCAGGATGTGGCGTAAGGCTATCCGAAGAAGAAGACGTGGAATTTTCTGTGCGTATTATACTTTCTTCAGGAATACCGAAGATAGTGAAGGCATTGCTCCGCCGTTGTGGTATACGGTTTGGCAATGAATCACTTGAATTCATTCTATTACCTTACGTTGCGTGATACGCAGCAGGGCTGATGTGTGTATCACGTTCTTTATCAGTATATGACGAAGTACCCCGAACTATGCCCCTAACCGCAGGCAATTCAGTTCCACTGTCGTAATTAGTGCAGTCACCTGTCACATTATTCCGGTAAATTTTTGTTTAAAGCGACTTACTTTATCAGTTCGGACTTCACCGATTGGTCAGAACTGTCTCCTTCAGACATAGCTACTGTGATCGTTTCACTTACAACTCGTCTTAATTCTGAAGTTAATTTATCATTAATTTGCCTTTGCTTTGTGTGAAAGCAACTCTGAAAAGTCATTAACAATGTGCTTACACCGATCATTAAATAGCTTTTGTACTTTACCACCCTGTTCTTCCAGAAAAGTATCGACCTTATTTTCTGACTTGACTGTAGTTGCTTTCAATTTTTTTATTCTTTAGGCAAAGTCTGCACGATTTCCAGGAGACCATAATAACCCTTCTTTAATTGTGAGACATCATCTGCTAAAGTATTATACTGCGGTAACAAATTGTTAAAATTGGTATTCAGTTTTTTCTGAATCTGAATTGTTTTCGTAATTCATTGGATTGTTTTTATAATTTATTGGATTGTATTTGTAATTCTGACATTTTTTGTTGTTGCGCCAATTGCTTCTGTAGCTGCGCTATTATGTTGTCCTCCATTGCCTTTAAATTTTTAACATTAGTGTAACTGACACACTTGGCTTATCACTTCGAGAATGAGATTTTCACTCTGCAGCGGAATGTGCGCTGACATGAAGTTTCATTGGCTTATCACTTATTTGCACGTTCGTCTTACATGAAGTATTGTGCATTTGAACATTCACCTCATATGAAACGTCTTCACGTTGAACGGATGAACTACAAAAAGGATCATGTAGCTCAGAATCGACTTCACATAAAAGATTATCTATTGAAGTATTTGCATCGCTTTCAGAGCGCAGTCCAACACCGTGTTCTGAAATGTGTTAATTTTCAACTTCCGTTCTTCCGTAGCCATTCATATTTTTACCATAACACGACTGGAAGCAAAATACTTTGGAAACAATTTTAAATAAATTATGATTTGAAAAAGTATCTACCTGCTAACAGTGCTCAATATCTGCCTTTTCGTCGAGATCAACAATGAAGCATCGCGCGTGTAGCAAGTAGCAGTGTAGCGCGACTTCCCCATTATAGCTGAAGAGCCAAAGAAATGGTACACCTGCCTAATATCGTTTAGGGCCCCCGCGAACACGCGGAAGTGCCGCAGTACGACGTGGTTGGCCGGAACTGACACCATGAATCTTACAGGGCTGTCCATAAACCGTAAGAGTACGAGGGGGTGGAAATCTCTTCTGAACAGCACGTTGTAAAGCATCCCAGATATGCTCAATAATGTTCATGTCTGGGAAGTTTGATGGCCAGCGGACGTGTTTAAACTCAGAAGAGAGTTCCTTGAGCCACTCTGTAGCGATTCTGAACGTGTGGGGTGTCGCGTTGTCTTGCTGGAATTGGCGAAGTCCGTGGGAATGCACAATGGACGTGAATGGATGTAGGTGATCAGACAGGATGCCTACGTACGTATCACCTGTCAGAGTCATATCTAGAGGTATCAGTGGTCCCATATCACTGCAACTGCACACGCCCCACACTATTACAGAGCCTCCACCAGCATGAACAGTCCCCTGTTGACATGCAGGGTCCATTGATTCATGGGGTTGTCTCCATGTCCGTACATGTCCATGCGCTCGATACAATTTGAAACAAGGCTCGTCCGACAAGGCAACGTGTTTCCAGTCATCAACAGTTCAGTGTCGATGTTGACTGGCCCAGGCGAGGTGTAAAGCTTTGTGTCGCGCAGTCATCAAGGGTTCACGAGTGGGCCTTCGGCCTTCGATGTTTCGCTGAATGATTAGCACACTGACACTTTTATATGGCCCAGCACTGAAATCTGCAAAAAATTGCAGAAGGGTTGCACATTTGTCACGTTGAACGATTCTCTTCAGTCGTCATTGGTCCCGTACTTGCAAGATCTTTTTACGGTTGCAGCGATATCGAAGATTTCGGATTTCTGATATGCACGGAACGTTAGTGAAATAGTCGTAAGGGAAAATCCCCACTTCATCGCTAACCGGGGGATGCTGTGTCCCATTGCTCGAGCGGACTATAAAACCACGTTCAAACTCACTTAAATCTTGATAACCTGCCATTAAAGCTGCAGTAACCGATCGAACAACTGCGCCACACTTTTTGTCTTGTAACGCCGGAAATGCATATCCTCCCATTTCCATCTACTGCACTGCAAATTTTTTTCCTTATTTTGTTACCTGAAGATATAACATTTCTGTGTCTTTATATATTGTAATTGTTTTACTGTTTGTATGTATATATATATATATATATTTATACATTTATGTTGATTTGTTTTGTGAATATTATTTGTATTTATACGCTGGGTCTGGCCTAGGGAAAACTATGCTATCGAACGAATACATCGATAGGTCGTGTGGAGAACAAAAGTGTTTAGGATCTTTGGTAGTGTTAACACTGTCGCGTGGAACGCGGGCAGAGGGAGAGTCTGCCTGGAGTAGCGAGTGGAGCAGGTGTGTTGTGTGACGCTCCTGCGAGTTGCCGCGCTTTCGGGGTTTGGCAGCATGTAATTGCGCTCGACTTGCTATGATAGTTTCTGACACGGTGTCGCGGACGGGAAGCATTAGCTGGCGCACATCAAGAGCCCGTTTCGCCTGGTGACCGTGTCGAGAAGGAGGCGTGCCAACATCCAGCTTCTGCAACAGCGACGGCCGACAATGAGTGACTGTCGCCACCTCCTCGATCGATGGCTTCAAACCTTCAATCAACCAACAAGGAAGACTGGGAGCACGTAAAGTTTTAGAACTGTATGGCAGACCTCAGCTTTTAAAACTGTTCAAATCACAAAATTACAGCAATGTAGCATGAACCTTTGTTGCTCATTGTCCCAATTGCATTACCAAGCAGGGTCCCTTCCTTTTTCGGAATGAACCTGAGTGTCGTTGAAATTCAAACGCCAGCATTAAAGCAATATTATTCTATTTCACTGCTTTAATTTCAAATTTCAGTAAAGTATTCATAGCTGGCTACAATATTTAGATTACACAGTCACAAATTAAGAGTGCGAGTTTTGTTACCGTATTTTAGCTTACCTGTGACTGCAGCTCAGCTTGGTACATACTAAATTTTACTATTGTTAATTGTTCAGAAACATTTAATTCAAGATCAAAGTTAAATCTCTTATTTCTAAATTGCGTAGATTCTAGTAGCTTTTGAAATGATTGTTGAGGTAGTCCAAGACTAACCGTATTTTACTGAATTTCGATGTGCTTCAGAAAGAAAGCTCACTATTAACTTCAGTCACTAAATTAACTTTCAGTTTTCCACTTTTATTAATTCTTTTGCTAAATTAAGTCAGAGTGTAGCGAAATTTATTACTTCTGACAAACTTTCAGTTTTCACACTACACCTTCAGTTGCCACGCTTCTAGTACTAATTATATGTGTAATAACCTTTCCTTTTCAGTTACTATAGTAATTGTCCATAGGACTGGCGACCGTAATTTCCCCCAAATCTCAAATATCTAATTACCACTAGTTAATTGTTAACGTAACGGCCGCACATTTACTTTCTTTATTAACTTTACCCCTTTTCAAAATTAATTTCCACCAGTTTCATTTGCATTTTTCCTTTCATTTAGATGTAACCCTTTCCTCCCTCTTTACCGACAAATTAACTTCGGTGACGATTGCTTTTCCCAAATTTCCATTAGGTACACGCGGTTTAATTTTTCACTGTCATTAAGGTCGATAAGTGAGGGGGAGGTTACAGTCTGATATAGGCGTTGCTGACCGCAGTGCCGTATTCTGCCTGTTTACATAGCTCTGTATTTGAATACACATTCCTTTAGTTTCTTTGGCGCTTCAGTGTATCTTGTGATGAGGAACCTGTTGCTTAATGCAATTTATCTTGCTTGTAGTTTTTTTCTTGTAATGGACCAAAATTTCGATGTCACAATGTGTAAGAACTTTAGGATAAAAAATATCTGTTGTCGTTACTAACTGGTAGCGTGCTTTAATTCTTAATCATGTTTCCTGTTAATTTTATCTCGTAAAAATAATTTCATTTTCGTTTCATGGAGTGATTCCTCTCATTTCCATCGTAATAAATTTCACGACTCCGTCTACGTATTGGACTGTCTTGCAAATGATTAAATGTTTTTTGTTTTATATGATCAGCAAAAGAGAAGAGGAAAATATAGTAACGGGGAACGAATTTGTTAATCAGCACAATTTGTGACTATTGGTGCTAATAAAGTGATACATGACCGTGGAAAGAATCGTAAGTATTTCAAAGCTAATATTTGCGTATAAGAGCAGTGTTTCTTAAAATGGGCCGGATTTTGGAAACCAAATTCGAAAAGAAACACAGGTTCTTTTACTGATCGTACAGTATGGAGCAGTTGCTGATTAAAAGCTTCATCTTATTAGCAACATGAACGTCGATTTCACTCCCCGATCACAGTTTTGAAAAATACCTTCAAAAGCAAGGTTCAGACAGGAAATAATAATATTAACCAACTGTAATTCGGGTTTAGATCAAATATAATTAATAAAAATTTACACAGAATTACCATCTGCTATCCGTGTAAGACAGATAAGGCGCCAAGAGACAAGCGATAAAAGAAGAAGTCAGACGTATAAAATGTTTTTCAGACAAAAATATAACAAGAACATTACAGAGACTATAATGTTATAACATCTGAGATCTTTGGAGGCTGTGGATTCATTTTTCTCGAATTTTAATGTCATATTACAATTATCAGGAGGTGACGCTTAGATTCCTTGAATCGCTTGTGCTCTCCTTATACTTGTGCCGTTCTTCGATGAATTTCCGTTTTCCGCAATCCTTTTGCAGCAAGGAAACTAACTACTCCTCTTTGCCCTTCTTTTGAAGCCTCCATTTCACCTTCTTCAGCATGACTGAGTGTAGTGGACAATCGACATAGGTACGTGTCCGCTCCGTCGTTACGTGGGCATGCGCCCATGCCTCTCTAGCGGCGAGTTTTGGCCTTAGCGGTCAGTTAGGGACCAGGTATTCTTCCATAGCCAATGGCATTACGGCATTATGATCTCTTCAGCGGTTTCTACTTTATAGCCTCCGGCTCGTTGAACGCACCATATATTGGACGGTCAGAAACAGTGTGAAAAGCTTGTAAGGGTGTTGTAGGTTAGGTTGTGCTGAGAAATAATAGTTAGTTAGTTGATTGCGTGTTCCATTAATCAATAGCACGGTACGGTAGCCGTTATGATGTGGAACGTAACAAAGTCCACAAGAATGCACATATGTTACAAGATTTTTTAATATGGGGTGGTCCATTGATCGTGACCGGGCCAAATATCCCACGAAATAAGCGTCAAACGAAAACACTACAAAGAACGAAACTTGTCTAGCTTGAAGGGGGAAACCAGATGGCGCTATGGTTGGTCCGCTAGATGGCGCTGCCATAGGTCAAACGCATATCAAGTGCGGTTTTAAAAATAGGAACCCCCATTTTTTATTACATGTTCGTGTAGTACGTAAAGAAAGATGAATGTTTTAGTTGGACAACTTTTTTCGCTTTGTGATAGATGGCGCTGTAATAGTCACAAACATACGACTCACAATTTTAGACGAACAGTTGGTAACAGGTAGGTTTTTTAAATTAAAATACAGAACGTAGGTACGTTTGCACATTTTATTTCGGTTGTTCCAATGTGATACATGTACCTTTGTGAACATATTATTTCTGAGAACGCATGCTGTTACAGCGTGATTAACTGTTAATAACACATTAATGCAATAAATGCTCAAAATGATGTCCGTCAACCTCAATGCATTTGGCAATACGTGTAACGACACTCTTCTCAACAGCGAGTAGTTCGCCTTCCGTAATGTTCGCACATGCATTGACAATGCGCTGACGCATGTTGTCAGGCGTTGTCGGTGGATCACGATAGCAAATATCCTTCAACTTTCCCCACATAAAGAAATCCGGGGACATCAGATCCGGTGAACGTGCGGGCCATGGTATGGTGCTTTGACGACCAATCCACCTGTCATGAAATATGCTGTTCAATACCGCTGCAACCGCACGTTAGCTATGTGCCGGACATCCATCATGTTGGAGGTACATAGCCAGTCTGTCATGCAGTGAAACATCTTGTAGTAACATCGGTAGAACATTACGTAGGAAATCAGCATACATTGCACCATTTAGATTGCCATCGATAAAATGGAGGCCAATTATCCTTCCTCCCATAATGCAGCACCATACATTAACTCGCCAAGGTTCCAGTTGTTCCAGTTGTCACAGCCATCGTGGATTTTCCGTTGCCCATTAGCGCATATTATGCCGGTTTACGTTACCGCTGTTGGTGAATGACGCTTCGTCGCTAAATAGAACGCGTGCAAAAAATCTGTCATCGTCCCGTAATTTCTATTGTGCCCGGTGGCAGAACTGTACACGACGTTCAAAGTCGTCGCCATACAATTACTGGTGCATAGAAATATGGTACGCGTACAATCGATGTTGATGTAGCATTTTCAATACCGACATTTTTGAGATTCCCGATTCTCGCGCAATTTGTCTGCTACTGATGTGCCGATTAGCCGCGACAGCAGCTAAAACACCTACTTGGCCATCATCATTTGTTGCAGGTCGTGGTTGACGTTTCACATGTGGCTGAACACTTGCTGTTTCCTTAAATAACGTAACTATCCGGCGAACGGTCCGGACACTTGGACGATGTCGTCCAGGATACCGAACAGCATATATAGCACACGCCCGTTGGGCATTTTGAGCACAATAGCCATACATCAACATGATATCGACCTTTTCCGCAATTGGTAAACGGTTCATTTTAACACGGGTAATGTATCACGAAGCAAATACCGTTCTCACTGGCGGAATGTTACGTGATACAACGTACTTATACGTTTGTGACTATTACAGCGCCAAAGCGAAAAGGGTGGTCCAACTAAAACATTCATATTTCTTTACGTACGAATATGTAATAAAAAATGGAGGTGCCTGTTTAAAAAAACGCAGTTGATATCCGTTTAACCTATGGCAGCGCCATCTAGCGGGCCAACCATAGGCCATCTGGTTTGCCCCTTCAAGTTAGACGAGTTTCGTTCTTCGTAATTTTTTCGTTTGATGCTTATTTCGTGAGATATTTGGCCCGGTCACTATCAATGGATCAGTTAAAGATTTATATTTCTATTATTATTTACTCCATTCCCTTAAATGGCACAAAATGAATATACTATATTTATAGATTTATTTATTGCTATTCAAGAATTCATCTATGTTATAGTAGGAGTTGTCAAAAATATATGATTTCAATTTATTTTTGAAGCTATTACTGCTGTCTCTCAGACATTTTATTTCATCTGGTAATTTGTCGAAAATTTTTATAGCAGCTCGTTTTACCCCTTTCTGTGCGAAAGACAGGTTGATTAAAGGATAGTGTAAGTCTTTCTTTTTTCTGGTATTATAATCATGAATGTCACTGTTGTTTTTAAACTGGTCCATGTTGTTGAGAGCAAATTTCATTAGTGAGTAAATGTACTGTGAGGCTGTTGTAAGAATTCCCAATCTTTTAAAAAGATGCCTACAAGATGTGCGACTATGAACCCCACACTTTAATCTAACCACTTTCTATTGAGCAGTGAATACTTTTTGTCTAAATGAGTTACCCCAATATATTATTCCATATGACATCAGAGAGTGTAAGATGCAAAGTATGTTAGCTTACTAATTGCTATGTCCTCAAAATTTGAAATTATTCTGATTGCAAAAGTTGCTGAACCTAGTCGCTTTAGAAGATCCAAAATATCAATTTTCCAATTAAGATTCTCATCTATAAGTACACCCAAAAACTTAGTATGCTCTACCCTGTCTACTGACTTCTGGTGATGTGTTATATTTATTGAAGGAACTGTACTTTTCGCAGAAGAAAATTGGATTTTTTCAATGTTTAGAGCATGCCCTTTTGCAGGAAACCAATTAATGATTTTTCCAAGGTCCTTACTTGTTTCATTTTCAATTGGAGTTTCTTTTACTGGATTAATAATGATGCTTGTATCGTCAGCAAACAGTGTCAGTTCAGCTTCCTGTTTCAGATAGGAAGTGAGGTCGCTCACATACATCAAGAACAGAAGGGGACCCATGATTGGACCCTGTGGAACACCTAATGTGATTTCACCCCAGTTAGATGAAGTGGCAAACTTATTTAAATCACTTGACCCGTATAAGGGAACTTTTTGCTTCTTGCTTTGTAGGTATGACTTAAACCACTCATTTGCTATTCCATTTGTATACCATAGAATTGTAATTTTTGTAACAACGTCATGGTTCACACAATCAAATACTTTGAACAAGTCACAGAAAATTCCTATTGGTGATATTTTGCTATTTAAAGACTCTATTATGTGGACAGTGAAGCTGCATGTTGCTGTCTCAGTGGAACAACATTTTTGAAATTCGAACTGTGATAGTAAGTATCCCATTACTGTTGAGATGGCTAACCACTCTTGAGTACATTACTTTCTCGAAGATTTTTGAAAATGCTGTAACCCGGGATACTGGCCCGATAAGAATTGACATCTGTGTTGTCCCCCTTTTTGTGGAGATGCCTAACAATCGCATATTTTAACCTGCCTGGGAAAATACATTGAGTTAGTGATTCATTACATATGTGACTCAGACCATCAGCTGTAATTGCCCCACATTGTCCGCATTGTTTTAGTATCTTATTAGAGATGTCATCTACTGCAACAGAACATTTATTTTTGAAAAATTTAATAATTTTACTTATTTCACAAGAGGTTATTAGGTGAAACTTAATCTGACTAAATTTTTTCAAAGGAGACTCTTCCATGTACTGTCTGGCTTTTTCTTTTGAACTGTTCTCACCAATTTTTTCTCCTACACTTAAGAAATGGTTATTAAATACATTAGCTACTTGTGTACTGTTGGTTACTATGGCCTCTTTTTCTTTAATAGTAATACTACCTACCCCAGTGCTTACTTTTCCTGTCTCCTTTCTAACAACATTCCATATTGATTTTATTTTATTGGTGGAGTTGTTAATTTCTTCTCTAACATACAGATTTCATGATTTCCTTACAACTTTTCTCAGTATGCTACAATAATTTTTATAGTGTAAAACTACTTCTGGATCTTTACTAGTTCTTGCTGTCTCATACAGTTTTCTTTTTCTTTCTGAAGACACTTTAATACCTGTAGTAATCTAAGGTTTCTTTGAAAAGTGTGTGGTGTTACATTTAGTAATTTTCTTGGGGGAAACAATGTTCAAAAAAGGATATAATTTGTCAAGAAATATATTGCATTTATCATTGGCATTTGGCTCATTATATACATCTTCCCAATTAACATTTCTTAAGCTTTCTTTGAAGTGCTATGTAGATACCGGATTGAGCGACCTCACACTTTTACACTGTTAAGAAATTAGCGCACGCAACGGCCTGATTGGTTAATTTCAATGCTTATTAACTCGTAAACGTATCGAATATTTTTATTAACAATTATTTCCGAGTGCAAACTACCCTGCAACACTCGTACAAGCTTTTCAGTCAATTTCTGACCACACCTTACGCAAGACGATCAAAAATTATTCATTCGAAGGCTGTACAGTCCAGAATCGGTATGCCAATCAGGAATAATCGCCGTGAGCATTAAGGTAATCATCCCGCTGACGCACCAGATTCAAGATACCCGTTTAGTAAAATCGCATAGGGAGAGATCAGGACTACGGGGCGGGTGCTCTAGTGTTTCCCACTGAGTTGACGTAACTTACGCGTTACAACATTTGCGATATGGGGACCTGCGTCATCATAAAGCAGCAACACCCCTTGTGGTGAGGTGGTTTCCGACAGATATGCTGCCCCATAGACATGCTTAGGTCTCCGATGGATGTCTGCTGGTGTTTGTCCTTTGGTAACAAAGTGAAGGATAACAGCAGGTTGGTCCTGTTTGGATGCATTTGGTATTTACGTCGCCATAGTTCACGTTTCCGCATTTACCGCACGCACATCGGAACAACACGAATGCCATACTTACGTTGCAGATACTCTGCAGCAACGCACTCAAACCGAAACCTTTTGATCGCCTCTTATATATTCCATAATCAGCTGGTTTTGTGCCGTCCCGTTTTTACTGTAACAGCGGCTATTTTGTCTTGTACTGCGCTTAATGTGACCACGTCTGAATGGTAACCATTGCGTACGGTGACTTGTCTGAGAATAGCAATTTCTGTATGAAAAATGAGTTGGCGTAATAGCTGTTTGTGACTTTATTTTATTTAGTTTGACTTTAGGCAACATTGATCACACAGGCAGTAATAGTTGTAACAAGTCAGAATTAACACTGTACTTTGATTTCAGGTAAAATGACAGAGTAAGCTTAGCTTTGGAGATGACCAAAGCGCTAAGTAAGGAGATTCCATTTCATACAAGCTTATTCTTGTAATGTTTTCACATACAGGATCTTATTCAAGATAATTTGAGTCTACATGTACACAACCAGACCGTAATTTAAAAAAATTACACAAAGGAGCAATAATTTCTTTTGTTAAATATTGGGTTATCAAATTATACTTACTCATATAGAACTGGTAGAGTAAGGAGGTAAAACTGGTAGGTAGGGGAAAAGCGCTTCCAACCAGTTTCCCGTGCGGCACTTCTTGTGCTTTGTTGTACTTGGTGCATGGAAGTGTTACTCGATTCAGCTCTACCACGTTAGTTTTATCCTCATCACAATGTCCAGGAACTAGAACTTTTATTGGATGTAAATGTCCTTCCCAGCCTTGTACGAATGATAGACGTCACACGACGGTGATCTAGTTTCAAATAGTCTAACCACGGCCGAGGAGAGATGTCCTGTTTTTTGGCCGCTAGGTGTCTGCCGTCATGTTTCTGAGACACATGACATTCACGGATATCTTCATGGTAACTTGTTTTCTTAATCGTAGTTTTGAAATCAGATGAGCGATTGGTCTTAGATGGATTGTTCTTTAGTAATGCTTCTCTTTTTTAAGTGGTAGATCATTTCCTCGTGTAAAATTCCATAATGTCCTTTTATTCGTAGCAAGTGGGCATCTGTCATTTTTCCTTGTTTGTGGGATATTCTCCAATATATCGAAAATGCATCTGTTTGTCTTCTTGCTGAATTTTGATTTTTGTAATTTCTGCACAACGCTATGAGAGACAGACAATATCGATGTCAACTTACATGTCTGTATGATGTAATAAATGGTCTCTTATGGCCAATAGCTCCGCTGTATAGATAGAAGTTTCAGTGTTAAGGGCAACAATTTCGTAAGTGCCATTAGAGGGACTGAAGAAGGTTTGTCCCATTCCCTCTTCTGTTTTAGAACCGTCCGTGTACATGTAAGCGTGTTGTGGCTAATATCGTTAAATTAATTGCTCCAGTTCGTAATTGAAGCTCTTCCCGTTTCTTAAATCGTGTGGCAGGTATGTCACTGGTGCTGCAGTAAAGAAAATGTCAAACAAATACCGAAGGAAAGGTAAGTTCGTGTGCTGTAAGATTGTTGGTGACAGATTTCGCCATTTCCGGTAGCTTTTTACCAGCAGTGGAGTTACGTTTGTGCTTTATCTGTGAGGTGCATGTGTTAGCATCAGAATTTAGCCGCTGTCTTTTGGGCATAATGATTAGATATCGATAAACGACTCAACGGAAATGTACGTGGCAGTATCTGACTTCGTATCGTTGCTGGGATTTCGGAAACTTTGACTAACAGTGCGTTGGCGGGAGTTAATTTAATGGCTCGAGGAGTTACGCCGATCATCCGGTATTGGAGAACATATAGTTACTGCAAAACGAGGTTCGGTGCGTCGCCATAGACGATGCTTCCATAGTTGTAGCTAGAGCGGATCAGGACGTTCTACTGAGTCAAAAGTATCGTCGGTTTCGCTCCTCATCAGACCTTAGCATCTGTTAATATATTCGTACTTTTTTCCACCTTCCTTATTAGGCACTGAATATTGTCATTCCACAATTGTTTGCTGTCAAAGTAGAATCCAAGTAGCTAAGCATGCGACTACTGTATGGGAAATTTGTAAGGCCTAAGCCGTCTTTTCCTCTAGAATATCACCACCGCGGACTTTTTTGACGACAGAGTAAGTCCATTGCCCAACTGCTGTTTGGCAAGCTCTTTGCACGGATCGTTTAGCCATAACTTTGTCACCCAGAGACATGGTGAATGGGCGTATATACTGTAGATTAGTGCTAGTCAACCTGGTCCCTACAGTCCACTAGTGGGCGTTCCAGCTTTTCTTATTTGCGTCAGGCAGTAGGGACTTAAAAAACATTTTCATTAGATTTTGATAAAGTGTGTGGCAAATAATTATTATTATATGCTGCAACTTGCTGAATCTCTGCATTATAAATTTTATAAAGTGAAGTTACTTCCCTACTTTATAAATCACCATGATTGTGGAACTGGTGCGTGGTTACAAAATTTTACTGCTAATAGAGATGCAAAAGTGGATAGTAAGTAAAAAAAAAATTGCATACCACTGCTGTAGGTGTTGGGACAAAATATAGCCTCTAGACCTATGACATACAGGGCGTACAGTAAAGGACTTAATGCCGCACCTTCTTCTTCCGGAATATGTGGCATTTTCAGTTTTTTAATTAGCTCTGGTCCAATGGCACAAATAATCTATAAATAAAGCCGTTAGGTATTCGTTCGTCAGAATTGTTTTTTCAGTATCTAATGATAGGGTTGTGATACTGTCTACAGTACTTCTACCCTTACGAAAGCCATGTTTTGTTCGTGGTAGCGGTTCCTGATTTTTTTTAGCTACCATTCTAAGCGTAGCTTGATGCGACGTTTAAAGATGTGCCCGGACGTCACGAAGCGCCATCGGTCTATGTGATGTTGTTTTTTTAAGATGGGCACTAATGTTTGAATTGTCCAGTCTTCTGGAACCATACCGTTCTTCCAAGTATCGTTGAAGATACCCACAAGAACGCGTTTAACGCTGTCGGACAAATTTCTTACAGAATAGTGGACATGTTCGTAGCTAGGTGAAGTGTCAGCTGAGTATTTCAGAGTTTGTGTAATTAATCGACAGAAAACGGTTTGGTTAAACTACCACAAAGGTCATTAGTGCTACAAGACGACGTGAATTCAGATGGCACATACATTGCTGTGGGGGAATTTACAGTGTCAGCAAATTATTCTGCCCAGTTTCGCAGCTGCTTGCAGGGCACCCGTTCATTTTGAGCGAGGGTACTATTGCCCAAATCTGGCCGAGGGCGATATTTTTTGCTAATTTTTGTTAAAATTTATTCCAGTGTTCTTTCTTAAAAGTCTGGAGAAAGAGATCGTTGACTGCATTCGTCCTTTTATAAGTGAGGTGCTTCTCCTGTTTGCATGCTGTTTGAATCGACTACATACGTGCCTCCTTTTTGTCGGCTCGTGTCTATAAACACGCTCTTCTGTGGAACAGAAAGGTAATGATGCTGCTGAGTGTATATGATCCCTGAACATCGTATATCTCGTTTGTGGGGACCGCCCGTTAGGTAAAGACAAAATGTTTACATTAATTATTTCGCCATATTTATACCAATCATCTTTCTTTACGTTCCATTTGTCGGATTAAAAGGCACGATTGGGTTCTGATGAGTGTTCAAATAATAATTACATGTGGCTTTATTATAGCTACCAGTTTCGGTCTAGCAACAGACCATCTTCAAGCGTAAAAAAAAGACATTAATTGCAGCACATGCGTCCAATGATGATAATTCGTATCTAAATCAGCGTTGTACATTAACTTACCGAATGCACGGAAGTGCCCCATTGAAACAAAGTCCTCTGTCACCCACGGTGGCCAACTATTTTATATAAGAGTTTGAGGAAAAAGCACTGGAGTCAGCAAGTCTCCAACCTTCTTGCTTCTGGCGGCAGGTAGACGATACATTTGTGGTGTGGCTCCACGTAATGGAGACATTACCTATATTTCTCCAGCATTTGAACTCGCTCGGTCCGAATATTCAGTTCACCACGGAAGTGGAAAAAGATGGCATCTTACCGGTCCTGGATGTCATGGTTAGAAGAAAAGCCGTCAGTAAGCCGGTCATAGTTATACCGCAAGCTATCTTACACAGAGTTATGCGCTATGCGATCAAAAGTATCCGAACACCCACAAAAACATACGTTTTTCATATTAGGTGCATTGTGCTGTTACCTGCCAGATACTTCATATCAGCGACCTCAGTAGTCATTAGACATCGTGAGAGAACAGAATGGGGCGCTCCGCGGAACTCGCGGACTCCGAAAGTCGTCAGGTGATTGGGTGTCACTTGGGTCACACGTCTATACGCGAGATTTCAACGCTCATAAACATCCCTAGGTCCACTGTTTCCGATGTGATAGTGAAGTGGAAACGTGAAGGGATACGTACAGCACGAAAGCGTACAGGCCGTCCTCGTCTGTTGACTGGCAGAGACCGGCAGCAGTTGAAGAGGGTCGTAATGTGTAATAGGCAGACACCTATCCAGACCATCACACAAGAATTCCAAACTGCATCAGGATCCACTGCAAGTTCTATGACAATTAGGCGGGAGATGAGAAAACTTGGATTTCACTGTCGAGCGGCTGCTCATAAGCCACACATCACGCCGGTAAATGCCAGACGACGCCTCGCTTGGTGTAAGGAGCGTAAACACTGGACGATTGAACAGTGAAAGAACGTTGTGTGGAGTGACGATTCACGGTACACAATGTGGCGATCCGATGGCAGGGTGTGGGTATGGCAAATGCCCCATGAACTTCATCTGCCAGCGCGTGTAGTGCCAACAGTAAACTTCAGTGGCGATGGTGCTATGATGTGGTCGTGTTTTTCATGGAGGGGGCTGGCACCTCTCGTTGTTTTGCGTTGCACTATCGGAGCACAGGCCTACTTTGATGTTTTAAGCACCTTCTTGCTCCCCACTGTTGAAGAGCAATTTGGTGATGGCAACTGCATGTTTCAACACGATCGAGGACCTGTTCATAATGCACGGCCCGTGTCGGCGTGGTTACACGACAATAACATCCCTTTAATGGACTGGCCTGCGCAGAGTCCTGACCTGAATTCCATAGAACACCTTTTGGATGTTTTGGAACGTCGACTTCGTGCCAGGCCTCACCGACCGACTTCGATACCTCTCCTCAGTGCGATTCTCCAAGAAACCTTCCAGCACCTGGTTGAACGTATGCCTGTGAGAGTGGAAACTGTCATCAAGGCTAAGGGTGGGCCAACACCATATTGAATTCCAGCATTTCCGATGGAGGGCGCCACGAACTTGTACGTCATTTTCAGTCAGGTATCTGGGTACATTTGATCACATAGTGTATTTGGTGGCCACAAGCTGTTATCAATCTGCACAACGCGATAGTGTCTTACGCTCTTTGGTACATACACATGTGGTCTCAGACACCGACAGTGTGCACTACAACACCTAAAAACGGTGTTCCGACAGAACGGCTATTCTGATAGACATGCCATGCATTCGATTCTAAGCAAGTTCAAAGCAGGGATGTGAATGACGATTCGGAGGCACCCATTGCAACAGCGTTCTTGACGTATTTTGGCAGCATGTCTTCAAGAATAGAATGAATCCTCAAGTGTGTTTTCCGTCCACCAGCAAAACTGAGGACTTTGTTGTGTCCTATCAAAGAGGATATTGGCTGTGGAAAACGTGGCATATATCAGATGCCAAGCGAACGGGGAAATCTTCTACTGGGCAGACATGTTGAACCGTGCAAGAACGTTGTGTTGGAGGCCATCATCATACACACCTGGGCCAAACTGATAAATCAGCTGTAGCTGAGCATTGCCAGAAGACGGGGCATACCATGTTTTACGAGAAGACTGATGTTTCATCTTCAGCGTCATAGTTCTGGAACTGACGTTTTTAAGGAGGCCGTCCATATTCTTACGGCGGACAACGTTATCAACAGGGATGCTGGTTTTCAACTAAGCGTTGCCTGGAATCCAGCACCGGCTACCATTAAAACAGGAGAAACAAGAAGCTCCCATTCACGGCTGGACGCAGCGTATTGTGGAGATTTAACTCAGCTTTTAATCACAGCAGCATCCGGCAGCCCATTCATTGCGCGGTTGGCCTCTCTTCGGCTCCCGGTCGGGGCACTACGAGCGCTACTTTCATCTAACTGTGGGCGCCTCACCGCACACGTATATTTTCCGCTCTTGGCATGATAAATTCCTACGCCGCAATTTTCACCGTTCGCGTTTTGCAGCAGTGACAACAGCATCTACCACCATCTGAAGACGTCGAACAGTTGTGTCGATGAAATACTGTGGAACGTGCACAATACAGAGCCCGACAGAAAAATGTATACAGTCCTTGTCAGGCTTTACCGAGATATCGATATTGTCGTTCGGTTTGAGTTACGAGTGTGTTGTAGTATGGTCTTTGGCTCAACAGATGTTAGTACTTTCATCTCGATATTGAGAAAACAAGATGGCTGGAGCACGCTTGACATTCGAGCAACGAAAATGTATTGTTAAGTGGTTTTTCAATTTCGATAATGCCTTTGAAGTGCAACGTCAGTGGAGGCGGGATTCTGAAACAGAGCCGCCAATCCGCCTAACAATTAAAAGCATCAGCGAAATTTTGAATTGCATGGAACGATTTGTGATATTTACAAAGGAAGATCATAAAGACAGCATACAGCTACAAGTCCTGCTTCGTCGGTTCTCGTGTTGGAAACGTTTGTTAATTCTCCACAGAACTCTGCTACGCAATGTGCATGTGAAGTTGGGCTTAGCAGTACAAGTGTAGGAAGAATTCTGAAAGCTGCAAAGTGGAAAGTTTACATCCCACGATTACTGCACGCGATTAATGATGACGATCCTGATCGCTGAATGCAGTTTTGCGAATGGCATCAGAAAATGGTAACTGATGGCGAACAATTTGTGACGAAGGTAGTGTTGAGTGACGAGGCACAATTTAAACTTAATTGGACCGTGAATCAGGATAACAGTGTGTTTTGGGCACCGGAAAATGCGTATTTGAATGTGGATAAAGCGGTCAATTACCAGGGGTTGATGAGTGGTGTGGACTATCATCTAGGGGCTTAGTAGGGCCCGTTTTCTTTGATGCTACTGTCACTGGAGAAGTGTACATGGAAATGTTATACACATAAATTTTGCCAGGTATACATACACTGTAAGGAGCTGATGAAGAGGTCTTCTACCAACGGGGCGGGGCACTACCACACTACCACCTAGCCGTACGAGCTTTCCTGGATGACAATTTTCTGGGGCACTGGACTGAACGAAGAGGGCCCATTGAGTTCCCTCCACGGTCGCCAGATGTAATACCTAAAGACTTTTACTTGTGGGGAACTGTGAAAGATGGCGTCTATCGACGTAAGCCACGCACGCTTTAGGAACTTCGCCAGCAGATTACAGCGACATGTGCAGCAATCTCCACTGTAACATTGATTGACGTAGTTGCGACGACCGCTCGTGGTTCTGTTACATGTATAGCCGCCAACGGTGAACATTTTGAACATTTAAAGTAACCATGTGCTAAACTCAAGGTTGTTCAAATGGTTCAAACGGCTCTAAGCATTATGGGACTTAACTGAAGGCTGTACAACATGTGTGATCAATTATTAAATGTAAAATATACACATAAGTAATACTTTTCGTGCCTTAAAGTGTGTATGCATTTCTCTGACGGACCCTGTATTATCTGGCGGTAAACCTGAGAAGTGCATTTGCGACAAGTCCGTGGGGAAAGCCTGAAAAGTCGCAGCTTTTGCTGTCTCATTGAAAGATAAAGGTCGCGAAGACCTCGAAAGTAGAGCACAACGTCCGACCTTACACTTCAGAAATGTTATGACTTCTGGCCAAATTACTGGCTTTGTGAACCAGAGGTTACCGTATTATGCAACGAATAGTACCCTTGTACCATCACGCCAGCTGTTGGATCCATATGATGATGATGATGAATGCAGTGTGGATATGTTAGCTCCCCTTGGGACCTCCCTATTTCGATACGTTCATTTCAGTGCTGTAAGTAGAATTGAGACTAGTCTGAAAGATGACACGATTCCAGTGTTGCTGACACTATGTGGTGCCCTAGACGTCATCTCAATCTCCGTGTGGATATTTGTCTCACTGCAAATGACTGCATTTCCTAACTGAAGGTACACTCTTTGACATAAAACTTGACCGGCGGCCGGCCGCTTCAGAGGCTAAATCCGCGCCGATCGCGACATGGGACAAAGAAACTGGCCAACTCGCTAATTCTCTAAGTCCGGTTATCTGCACAATCTGGCAACACTGTAGACTGCGGCACTTCCTGGAGGAAAACTTGTCCCAAGATAGAGAGACTCCAGGCTGATTACGCCTGTGGTCTAGCGGTAGCGTGCGTTGTTTCTGTTCATAATGTCAGTGGATCGAGAGCAGCTGGCATAAAATATTTTTATAGCCTCTTCTGTCTGAATGCTGAAGACGTGAATGTAATGGTAGCGCAGATTCAATCTATTTCGCTTTGTGACACACCGATATCAAAATTTTATCTAGTAACGATTTTGCGGCAGATTTCCTGCAGACTGTCCTCCTCTGGACGCCGTATGCGGCAAAGCTCCGGGATCCATTTGCTGGCTACTGGCAGCGGCCGTGGCGACAGCAGCGGCGCTGCACTCCCCCGTTCTTTATCGAAAGCGCCTGCTACCGCTCATCGCTTTTGATGATTTAAAACGCTTTATTATTAAATGTTGCTCCACAGAAAATTTCTACAATTTCCATTCACGCTCAAAAGCAACGGAGACAGACGCCCTGATTAGTAGGCGGGTAATCGGCAAGAGCTGAGTATGGCCCGAAATTAATTTTATAGACTGGGACGAAATTAAACCACCTCACTACATTCGATGAATTTATAAATGCTTCATACCTTGTTTCTTTTCCTTTCAAACTTAATTATTTGTGCAACTTTTGGTCAATGATTGGATGTTTTCGTCAAGCCAGAGTGAGCGTCTGTGGTGTAAAATGTATTACAGTTCTTGTTTGATTCCTTATGGTAAGTCTATGCGATAAACTGTGTGAATACCTTGCAATGCATGCTCTGTAGCAGTGCAGGCACACTGCACATTTGGAGTTCCATGTATGGGTTCATGAAGTATTTATTGTTGATCGGAAGTGATAGTTAAGGTCATCAGATTTAATCCAGATAAATTTGTCGTTTTGAAGGTTTCAGAGAACGGAAAGGAATTGCTAACGCCGGTGTTAGAAAACGTCTACAGTTAAATGCTATTGCAAAAATTTAGAAGATGTGAACTATATTAATGAACATGTGCACTTCATAAACAACCTTCTGACATGTTAGACCTATATGACGAACAAAGCTCAAATTTATATCGTTGACAGTCGGTTTGAATCTTTTCAGGACATATTTTACAGTGAAGCACCTTGGAATTTGCAAAGCAGAAATCCATGATATTAACTTAATTTACTAAGTCGAAATCGGACGAAGATTGATGTTTAAAGGCATTCTTCAGATTTCGCATAAGAAATGTTTACTAGCAGTTTGCAACTCCATTAATTAAAATGGAAAATAAAATGTTTTAGTCAGCGGCTTCTACCGTGATTCGAACTTATAGTACAAGCACTGCAACGCACAAGGGAACCTCTGAGCTAACGACACACTGGCGGCCAGAGGCGGACTATAGTCACTGCAATGTTGCCTGAGCCTCAAAACGCAACCTTAAACACACAAACAGAGGAGGTGGAGATTACTGTTTTAACGTCCCGTCGACAACGATGTCATTAGAGACGGATCACAAGCTCGGATTAGGGAAGGATGGGGAAGGAAATCGGCCGTGCCCTTCCTAAGGAACCATCCCGGCATTTGCCTGAAGCGATTTAGGGAAATCATTGAAAACCTAAATCAGGATGGCCGGGCGCGGGATTGCACCGTCGTCCTCCCGAATGCACACACAAACAGGTGTTACTTATGTGAAGAACGCCGTTCTTGGAGTCCAGAAATTAAATATACTTTCTAATTGTGTCATCTTGCAGCGGATTATATCGTACGAGTCTTCGATGTGGAAAACGAATGTTAATTGAATTTAGCGAGGTAACGCCGACCTACACCCGGAAGTAAATGCACTATCAGAGTGTTGACAAATACTTGCTACGACGCTGTCATTTCTCGGCTCTCTGACGAGGCAGCTCTTCAGCGAAATGCTTGCCGTGATTCTCCGATACGGTTCTTCAGAGTGGAGACGCGCGCGCACGTTTGGTTTTTATGCGGCGTTCTCCCCTGGTGGTTTCTGACGTCGCCTTGTGGGCTATGTATACATATGAGACATTCAATTATCATTAATCCAGAATGATACAAGTTTCAGCTTCCGGCGTGGAAGAAGGCTGTTGACGCCGACATTATATCATTTCAACGTAGGGAAAGCAAAACGGATCATTCAATGTTTCTCATTCAACATAAAGCATGTGAGATAAATTTCCGTAACGTTCATAATCATCTAAAAATACAAACGAAGTAAAAATACACCGGAATCTTATTCGAATTGAATATAATGTAAGATACCAAACGCTTTGCACCTCGATGTCGAATTTGTCCACTTGCAATCGTTTGCAGCATGCACATAGATTGTCATGATTACCACGAGAATGAAGAAATATGTTGGTAAGGATGGAAGCAAGAAGAGACGCAGTCAACAAATATTCTATTCCTCATGGCATTCATTTCATTTGACACGTAAGAAGAGGTAAAGCGGGAATTTACTTTCGTTAACACGAAAGATATGCCGCACATATTGATAACGAGGAAGTCTGCGTCTTCATACGTTTCCTCCTTGAAATCTGTATGCTCTATTATATACTAAGTAGCCCGATCATTGTTTCAGTAATGTTACCCTCTTGTTTGACCCCGTAACGATGAACAGATTCCAAATGCATGTCTTTGCGTGAAAGTAGCTGTTCGAACCCTTCCTGGGTTGTTTTTTGTGTTTTATTGCTTGGAATTCCTGAAGCAGACCACTGTGCCTTCCCCCCTCGTGGGTTAGGTCTCAAAACTAAACCGCTTTGTATCCAATGGCATAATTTATTCATACAGCATCAGCATAAGACTCTTGCGAGTGAGAGAATGACAATAACAATCGTAACAAGAACAAGCAAATAATGAATGATGTTTATTCCAACGCAGAACGAGAATGGCTTTAAATATAAAAATCTATATCTATATCCATATCTATTGATCTTTGAGTTGGCACAATGAAAATATATTCTTAGCATTTAGTTACTGAATTTAGTTCTGGATGTTTGCAGAGAAAAGGAAAAGTCGGTACTTCTCGCTAGTGTAATATAATGTGAACCAGCAACTACCCTTTCCTTAGAACACGACTCAAGCAGGTCCTCAAGTAGGCACTGCTGCACTCTGTTCCCTGACATTGCTCTGATGACGGTTAATGCAGATAGTTCCGATTATGAAATACAAAACGTATTGCAGGTTAGTTCCTAGGATAGTAACATTAAATTTGCGTTGTAGACGGCACATGAACGTGACGACTATCCATATTACTCATCAATATAAAAAGACAGTATTTTGGTAATTTAGCAGGATTACTCAAAATGAATTCTGAAATTGGGTGACTGACCGCACAGGTGCTAAACGTCGTCAAGAGTATACGATGTCCTAATCGCATTAGGAATATGAAGATCGTCTTCGACAGCTCGCAACTTTCACATAGCTATCCCCACCCTACTCCAGACAGCTCTCGGTGGAGTTGCACTACGTTGCCGATGTTATGGAAGGCCTTCAAACCGACAACAGACCACATATTGAAAAATACAAGCGAATTCTCTTGCAGCGTAAGCTTATTGTAACTAATCTAAAAATTATTGGAGAGGAACATTGTCCTATTCAAAAAAGTAAAATGTTACACACTGTTGACGTCAAACGGACATTATCTATGTCCTGTCTTGTGTCCTACTCATCTATAATATCAAGTGTACTATGAAAATGATTATATATAATGGATTATAAGGTAATGCATTGATACCAGATGGTGGGGGCCGGCCGATGTGGCCGTGCGGTTCTAGGCGCTTCAGTCTGGAACCACGTGACCGCTACGGTCGCAGGTTCGAATCCTGCCTCGGGCATGGATGTGTGTGATGTCCTTAGGTTAGTTAGGTTTAAGTAGTTCTAAGTTCTAGGGGACTGATGACCTTAGAAGTTAAGTCCCATGGTGCTCAGAGCCATTTGATCTATTTACCACAAAATGACATTAAAAATTTAAGTTATTCACGAGCAGCTAGTTGAGAATATGTATGAACATTAAATGATACGACGAACCGTCATGTTCTGCATATGGATTCAAACCCAGCTCATGCAGACTAAGCAAAGATTTCGTGACTGACGGAAACTAACAGTCATTCCTGATTAGGCATACAGAGAGTGATATACCTCGATTTTAGACAGTATCAGTTAGCAAATATCAACTTTAAATTGCATAACGCAAACATTTTTAACAGACGCGAATTCCTACCCAGCATCTATTGTCCTTGTTAACGAACTACGAGAGATGTTAAATATTGCTTCTTCACAAGTAACTTACTTGAAATGCCGTGAGGTAAAGCTGTGTGTTGGACACGGATTCGAACCCGGAACCTAATCGGATTGCTATCGAAGCACAGTCAAATGTGACATATCGGAATTTCGCGGCAGTAACTAGATGTTATAACTGAAATGACGAGACGAAAAATTAATTTTTTCCTTCCCAGGACTCCAACCCGGCACCTATCGCTGTTATATTCTAGAGAAAACTAACGTTAAATATGGGTTTGTTGCACCAGCAGTGACATGTGAGCATGTTTGAACTGAAATAATATGACGAAGAGTTCAGCGCTCACTGGGAATAGAGCCCCACACATATCGTTGTTGACTACACACAAAGAGACGTCAGCTACCGAATTTTTCTCCACCAGCTGCTCAGAATAGCATCTTGAACTTACAGTCATCTCGCAAATAGTTCTGTGTCTCACTGGGAGTTAAAAACGTCAGATATCGTTAGTGTGACAGCGAATGAAAATACATTAAAAATCAAAATTATTATCCACCAGCAGACAGGTGTTCTCATGCTAGAGCTTGATAATACATAATTAAATCTTTAGTGCCGGGCCAGGATTCGATCCCATTCACGCATAATATGTGAAGGTGTTGAGGAATCTGCAGTTTTGAACAAACAACAAATTGTAGCCGAGCTGTATTGCCACGAAGGGATCAAATTCCGCGTTAAGGGCGGTCTGAGTTGCATTCCCAGTTCAGAACCAATTTTATCGACATACAGAAGCTCAAATAAAAGATGGAATAAGTGTCCTGTGACCATACATAGCGTTTGTGTCGTCACTTGAAATAAATAACTAGTATAAGAAAGGTTACTGGTGGTAGAGTTTCTACATGTCGCCACTCCAGACTTTATTGTGGTTCAACCTACCGTCTACTTGGTAAAGAAGGAATATCATCTTTAATGTGAATTTTCAGACCACGCAGCCATTATATCTCCTTCACTTGGTGTAGCCAGGAGAGAATGGAATCTGTCTCTCCCTATCTAAAATCATTGACAGAAGTGGGAATCGAACCCAGACCATAGGTATAACAACCTACCATCCGTCCAACAGACCACGAAATCCTCTTCTCTGCGAGTCATTTTTCTATCGTAACGCAGTTGCGCCACACTGGATGAGAATTCTGACACACAGGCTCCCTGTAGTAATTTGCAGCATGTTCAGTAAATTCATTTACTTGGTTGACCGAATCACCATGAACTAGCTGCCTCGGCTACCCAGTGCATACATTCGACTATTTTGTAATCACAGAAATAAAATCACGTTACTGCCACCTACACACAACTGCCAACATTGTAGGATGCAGAAGTTTAAATAAGAAGTGTTCCTTTTCACTTGAGCTATTCTATTGCGCTATCTGTTACTAGAAAACGTCGTTCAGTCCAAAAGAAAAGCTGTAACTGTTTGTCTCTCAGAAGTCAAGACATGGCCATATGCATAATCTCACAGTGCTGTGGAATCCAAAAGTTCTGGAGGAATAGTTGCCGAGCTCTGGAGCTGTTGTAGTTCCGTGTCAGCTTGCAGCATAGATAAGATGTCGCGAGTTCGAATACATTCAGTGCTACATTTTTTAAAACGCAATTCTGCTCTCTGCTGAAGTTATCAATCTAATGGAACTTTGAACAAATTCCCTTCACTTCTCAACCCAAAGTAGTCGCATGTGGAAAAAGGACTAACTACTGTGACTTTTGTCCTATTCAGGTTTAATAGACAGCAGGCAGCAGATGCATCTCGAAGATGTGCAGGGAGAGCGCATCGTGCCATAATATGTCAGAAAAGTATTTTCTACATTAGCCGTCGTGTGGTAGTGATATTTTATTCTTCTTCAAACTTTGATTGACAGCTTTAACTCAGAACAAATTTTCTACATGCATGTAATCAATAAACTGCATGTGCATTGTCAGACTGTCATAGGTAACATCAGAGAATTCGCATATATCGTTGATGATTAATTTCTCTCTCATGTTTACTATTGTTTTAACAACACTAAAGGAAACCTTACGAAAATTGTGCACTGTATTATAAGAAATGAAATAAAACTAACGATGATAACCTTACGACGAAAGTATCTGTACACAAGCATGCCTCTATCGACACGAATTAGTAAAATACTACTCACTTAGATTTTGATAGGGTCTGTGTTTAATTGGTATGCTGTGTCATACTCAAGAGGTATGCAAATGTGGCATTTCATAAATATAGTTACGTATTCCTAGAAACCCAAAATTCGCTTGTCAGCAGCGGAAAGAGGCGTTACCTGTTGTGCAGCATTGTAAGTTTTTCAACATTGCACTATGAGCTGAAAGCATTTTCTTGCGATTTCCGTATTGATGTTTGATCTGACTGCTTGTAGCTCTTTCACAGAAGGGATAAAAACGTTTCAGTCAGTGAGACTGGAACTGCGAACCGTAACAGACGCTGTTTCACATGTCAGCACGTTACCACAGAGCTGGCGAGGGGGTATGGGTCTCAGTTTCCTATTACGACGGCAATAGTAACTAGAACTCGTAAACCGCTATTTAAAGGTCGAGATTAGTTGCGATTTCCACCTGCAACGACTTTCTTGGGCTGAAAACCGTAAATTTTCAATCTTTTGTTACCCTTCAAGCTATAATAACTCAGATTATTCAATGGAAATGACAGGTAAAATCAAGTGAACTTTGAGGCTTAATTCCGTGCACACCAGGAAGTAACTCGTCGATCACAGAGTTGCCAAACATACGTTGCCTTGTTGCCAAATCTCAGTTACAGTACCAGCAGGAAGAAGACGAACCGATGTGATCCTACAGCGGTCTGGGAAGTGACCATAGCTGGTGTCTCCAAGTCGCGGCTGCTACGGCCTGGAATACGTAATGCGTCTGATTCGCTTTCTGTAACTAGGTTTAGGGACTGGAGCGTAGTTACTAATAATACTCAGAACTGACTGCAAACTGAGCATCATAAATCAGTAACTCTCATTGTTGTTTTTATATTTCTTTCGTAAGTGCACTCAAAACTAAGAAAGTCATTCACAGGCGTTTTCCTGCCTCGCCGATAGTCGAGCAGAACATACAAATAAAAATAAAAAAGAATGTGTGTGTGTGTGTGTGTGTGTGTGTGAGAGAGAGAGAGAGAGAGAGAGAGAGAGAGAGAGAGAGAGAGAGAGAGAAATAAAAAGCAATGAGTGAGTGTGTAAAAAATTGTTGTAAAGAAATTGAATCATGGTATTTAAAGAAATCTTTCATTAAAATGACACGTTCCACATCATTACGAAATGTCGTATTCATGATCTATGGAACAAGAGTTAATCTAATGTAATGTAATCTAATCTAATCACATCATATTGATTATTAGCCATGAAGAGTCATGAACTACCGAAAGTTTTGCCAATACCAGTAACCAAATCTAAACTTGAAAATAAAAGACGACAATTTTTGTAATAAACCGTGACTCCTATCAAGACCCTTTCATCCCTGTTATCTAACCACGAAAGATGTCTGATATACCTCCATTCTGAAGTAACAAAGTGTGCATGCATTTAAAGATGAAGTGCATGATGTGAAGTTCTGTGACGGAGATACGAACCCAACACGTAATCCGATTGTTAACTAAGAAAAATCAAATGTTACGTATCGGTTTTTCTTACGAGCCGCTAGGTGTCTGAATCTAAAATAAGGATACAAACTTTTGTGCCTAAGCGACAATCGAACTGCACACCTACCGCGCATCCACGAATATAGCTTAAGTATCAGTTGCTTACTCATGAACAGTAAGATGTGTGCGTGTTTGACCAGAAATAACGACACCTGTTGCGATTGTTGGCAACACATGAACAGACATTGAAATTGCGCGTTAATTTTCACTAGCAGGTGGGTGTGCACTTGATAAAGCTAGAAATGAAATTATGAATATTTTTGTACTGGATCAGGTTTCAGACCCACATACTTACCTTTGGAAGAGAGCTAGAGAAGATTGCAGTCTTGGGAAAAGGAACGAAATGACTGAACTATACTGTTCCGAGAGATTCAGATCCTCGAAAGAGGAGATACGAATTCGAATCACAGTCCAGCACCAAATTTTTAAACGTCTCTAGTTCAATCAAGTACAAGTAAAATAAGAGCCCTGTCCCTTTAAATGGCTATCGGTTCATCAAATAAAATAAAATTTTCTAATGTAAGTAAGTTTACTGGCGACTGTATTTCTGTTTACCATGACTTCCGCTTTGTCATTTCCCAACGAAAACTGGCTCTGCTCAGTTGGTTATGAAGGAACGTGATGTTTAATGCGGATTCTGGATTATAACGTCTTTCTCTGGAGGTTACCAGAGGTAAAATAAATCTGTTTGTGCCTCTTAAAAGTAAATGCCTGAACCCACGCATTGCACCTGTGATAGCTCGTTCCACCAGACCATTGTGGCCACATTACCCAGCCCCAGGAGTGTGCTGTAACGGATGATGTGCTTAGCTTACAAAATTAGTCACGGTGGAAAAAATGCGAGTCTATTAAATGGTCAAGTAGAAGCAAGCTTCTGACGCAGAGATTATGCTATTCTCATGTCAGCAGGATGTAAAAACTCTTCTAGGCATCATAGGCTGGATGTGAAGCCATTTTGATTTTTCACAAATT
This sequence comes from Schistocerca cancellata, assembly GCF_023864275.1. Lineage (NCBI taxonomy): Eukaryota > Metazoa > Arthropoda > Insecta > Orthoptera > Acrididae > Schistocerca > Schistocerca cancellata. The sequence goes on along the minus strand of NC_064628.1, from coordinate 517,422,626 downwards.
CAGCAAATTTCTTAGTTCGAGAAAATCCACTGTGAAGTGTGAAGTTGCCGGATAATTCGATTATTACTGTTATTATTAATATCATTTTATTCATACTGCTGCTGTAACACAAGTGCTTGAACATCATTTAGTATCTTTTGGTCACTATAGAAGTAGTTTCCCAAGAACAGGTTCTTTCCCTGTCTACGGAATCCTTTTCATGTTAATATCAAACACCAGCAATTACTCGTAGATTACATTAAAACTAAAGTAATTGACGAAGACGTTACTTGGTAACAAAAACGCACTGCCTTTCTTCATTTACTTTCGCCTAGAAGTGGCTATCGAGTACTGACAAACCAAAAGGCAAGAGATCTTACTGCCTTCCGATATACGTTGCTGTTAGTTCTTCCACATGATATGGTCGACATGACCTGTTTCAAGTAGTGTATGACAGACAGTGTTTTAGAAAATCTATTGTTTCCCTTTGCAATAAGCAGAAGTATTTTCATTCTAAGCTGTCCAAGTACAAAATTTTCGCAATATTAGTGCACATTTAATATTCGCTTCTATAATGTATAAAAGTATTTCACAGTCGCAAAACTCGCATCCGAAACGTTGACCTTACACTTAGTCGCTGACCATAAATTCTAGCTCAGAGTGACACCAGTTTAAATAACCTAATGTAGCGAAGACTGTTTGCCAGTGCTCTTTCTCACCGGAAAATACGCAATTGACTCATTTGGCTCCATAAGTACACTGTAACAGTAATTTCTGTGTGAAATTTGTCAATAAGCTTTCGCCTTCCAACCGGCAAAATACGGAAGAGTACAGCCGGTAAACAAATCACAAATCACGATTTAGTGCCGATAAGACGATTTCTTTAAACATTGTCGAAGCTGAGGGAATTTATTTTCTGCTTAAATCGTCTTAAGCAGCAACGTTCACAGATAGGAAAAAGCTGAATATCCAGGTACGAAGGTTGTAAAACAAACTTCCCACAGTTTGTGTCAGGTTGATCTTTTCGTCTGATAACACTGCTTAAGTATTTTGTCTAAGAGGTATCACAAGTAGTATCCCTGTAGCTGTGGGAATCATTGGTTGAAAACGAGTTTAACACCAATGGGTACAGTGCTGCTATATTTTCAAAATTATTATCAACTTAAGTCTGAGTTCATCCACAAACTGAGGCGTATTTATAATATTGAAGCTAGACTGTGTATCCTTGTCTTTCTTGAGTGGTCACTGGAAGGCGTTTACACACACGTATACAATACTATGAATACTTCGAACGCTATGGTTAACGTTGCTCTCATAAACTACTTTTTTTTTTAAATTCTTCTGGGTCTTAAGCGAGCAATATGTGTTGTAGATACAGTCTCAGACCAAAAAATTGACCGCCGAGTCGTTCACGTAAGGTGGACAATACAGTCATGCTCCTCTCAGAATTCTATGTCTGGCAATATGCTCGATCTAGCAACATGTAGACTGCGGCACTTCCCAGAGGAAGTCTTGACTCCAGTCTTAGTACATTACTCTAGACTACGACCGTAGTCTTTAGGTTAAACGCGAGACCAGCTAATATGATATTGTAGATTCGCTTGAATTACACTCATAGCTTCAGCACCGAGAGGAAAGGGGCGATAAAAATTCTGTCGATATGTGCTTTCGGTCGCCAGACGTCATATTAGCTGGTCTCGCGTTTTATCTCAAGACTACGGTCGTGTTCCATCAGCGGTACGAATAAAATGATAGTAATAATAACAGTACTAATCGAATTATCCGGCAACTTCACACTTCACAGTGGATTTTCTCGAACTAAGAAATTTGCTGAATTTGTGAAAAATCAAAATGGCTTCACATCCAGCCTATGATGCCTAGAAGAGTCTTTACATCCTGCTGACATGAGAATAGCATAATCTCTGCGTCAGAAGCTTGCTTCTACTTGACCATTTAATAGACTCGCATTTTTTCCACCGTGACTAATTTTGTAAGCTAAGCACATCATCCGTTACAGCACACTCCTGGGGCTGGGTAATGTGGCCACAATGGTCTGGTGGAACGAGCTATCACAGGTGCAATGCGTGGGTTCAGGCATTTACTTTTAAGAGGCACAAACAGATTTATTTTACCTCTGGTAACCTCCAGAGAAAGACGTTATAATCCAGAATCCGCATTAAACATCACGTTCCTTCATAACCAACTGAGCAGAGCCAGTTTTCGTTGGGAAATGACAAAGCGGAAGTCATGGTAAACAGAAATACAGTCGCCAGTAAACTTACTTACATTAGAAAATTTTATTTTATTTGATGAACCGATAGCCATTTAAAGGGACAGGGCTCTTATTTTACTTGTACTTGATTGAACTAGAGACGTTTAAAAATTTGGTGCTGGACTGTGATTCGAATTCGTATCTCCTCTTTCGAGGATCTGAATCTCTCGGAACAGTATAGTTCAGTCATTTCGTTCCTTTTCCCAAGACTGCAATCTTCTCTAGCTCTCTTCCAAAGGTAAGTATGTGGGTCTGAAACCTGATCCAGTACAAAAATATTCATAATTTCATTTCTAGCTTTATCAAGTGCACACCCACCTGCTAGTGAAAATTAACGCGCAATTTCAATGTCTGTTCATGTGTTGCCAACAATCGCAA